>NC_081258.1:18974243-19279717 GCF_030490865.1 Poecile atricapillus | reverse complement strand
TGGGATATCCCTTCCCGGGGGTTCTGTTTGTTTTGGGAGTATCCCCAACCGCGGGCCTCCAGGGAAGAAACCTCGTTCAGGAAAGCCTGAATGTCTCAGGAGCGGATTTACACCTGGATTTACACCTGGATTTACACCTGGATTTACAATTCGAGCTTCTTTTAAGGGCGAATTTGTAATTTGTGGATGTGGGAGCATCACTCGCCGGGTCCCAGCTCTGCTGCGGCTCAACTCCGCTGCTTCTCTGGGTACCCAATTCTTCGGCTCTGAATCCCAGCCAGCCCAAAAGCATCCCCGCGGGAAAGCATTCTAGCTATCCGTCCCTGAGCGGGGATATAAATACCCGCAGATATTTGGAAGATCTCTGTGGGAAGCGATTGTGTCTGAGTGGTAGCGCTCGGAGCTTATTATCGCTGGAACCGATTTGTATTGCAGGGACCGGCTCCTGCCAGAAAACTCCACAGAAAAAAATTCCCGAGCTAAAGGAGGCTGTAAATTCCTGTGCTGCAATATTTCATCGAAGGACGTCATGGAAAATCTGGGCTCGAAGGGCGCGGGGGGGAGACTCGGGACGGGCAGAGGGGGAAAAGGGAGACAAAAAGGGGAGATTAAAATTTTCCTTTTTTTCTTTTTTTTTTCCCTTTTTGACCAAAGCCCCGAACTTCTGCCTGAGGCACGGCGGTGACAGCCAGCCCGCACCTCCCCGCAGCCGCCTCAGACACTCGGGCAGCTCTGCTCAGCTCCCAATTTCGGCTTCTGCTCTCCTAAATTCTTCTCCAGGGCCCGTTGGGCTTTGCCTCCAGGAATGGGAGAGGCCGAGGCTGCGACTGGGAAAGATCCCACGAGTGGGGGGCAAAGCCTTGCCGTGTGATGGACCCGCAAAAAAATTAGTTTGGAGTGTGCGTGCGTCTCCCTAAAAACATCTCTCGGTGCTTCCACCTTCCCCCAGCTCTCCTCTCTCCATCCTCGAGCCCCTCGCTCGAATGCACCCCCTCGCCTTTAAATAAACATTTAGGGATCGATTCGCCGCGGATTTGGGGCCAGCGGCCACGGGGATGGCGGCGACTGGAAAAAAAAAAAAACCCGAGGCAGGCGAGGGGAAAAGGCCGGTGCTGGGGAGCAGGGGGGGTCCCGCGGGGGGTGTTAATGCAAAGCAGGACAGCGGGGAGGGGGACACGGGGCGGTCACTCCCCTCGCCCTGGGTGGTCCGGGCTCGCAGGAACACCCCGGCCCCTCTCGGAGCAGCACCCTCTAACAATAGCACCTATATACATTTCCATCCTCGGGTTACACCCGGCCTGCTCGCAGAGTTGACTTCACTTAAGCAATTAGCTAGTAAAAATACCTTCGGCGCAGGAAAAGGAAGAAAGCTCGGATTTGTCTATTTTTACACAAAACACGGCCCGAGTTTGGGGCAGGGGGAGGGAAGGGGAGCGGGTTTGGGAAGGAGCCGGGTGGGAAGCGCGGCGGGGCCGGGGCCGGTAAAGCGGGCTCAGAACGGGATGGGAGAGGCTGATTGCGCCAGATGATAGTTCAATTTTTGCCATTTTTTCTTTTTCTCCCTGCTTTTCATCTCAGCCCGTCGGGGTCTGGGGGAGGACTCGATTCACCCACCCAAACCACGAGCAAACACCACCAAACACGAGTCCCGTTTCCCCCACACCATCCTCCTCCTCCTCCTCGTACACCAGGCTTTTCCTCCCCAAAACTCTCCTTTCCCCAGCTCGTGGGCTCGGATTAAAACCCTCCAACATTTCTGCTATTCCCACGACGAGGCCTATAGGACCCCGAGAGATATATTCCCATTTTTAACTTTTGCTAGCTGTAATAAATGCATCGGAAACCAAATCTTCCCGCTCCTAACAGATATTGCCAGAGGGGGAAAGGGCACTCGTGAAGGGACTGGTTTTCTTTGAAGGGAAATAGTTTGATTTCCACGGAGAGTTTTGGGGTTTTTTTGACTCTGGGATATTTTATTTCCTTGTGGAAAGGCTGCCGGTGGCGAACGCTTTGAACGTGATTTTTTCACGGGTGCTTTGTGCTGTGTTTAGAGCTCCATCCCCGGGTGTTTTGGGGCCAGATCGGGGAGATTCGGTCGCAGAGTGATGTAAGGCAAAGAAACCCATCCTTTTCGCGAGCCGGGGGAGAACATTCGATGCGCAGCAAAGCTCAGGGTCAGAGATGCGCTGCCACAGCAAAAAATAAAAAGAAATGCAGGGAGAAGCAAAGGGAATATTCTGCACCAGCGCCCTCGGGGATGTAAGCCCCGCGGAAGGTGATTGCTTCCCAAAAAAAGCGATTTTTGGGGTGGTTTCTCCCCTTCTCGAGCAGCCACCGCGCTCCTCGTTCTGCTCCGCGCCGAGGGAGCAGCGGCCGCCGCCTCCCCGGGCAGCCCGAGCTGCTCGTTCTCCTCCTCCTCCGGGGAAAAGCTCCAGAAATATCCGTCCCAACCTCCTCCCACCCCTCCCTGGCTACCTGCCCCCGGCCTGGGGTTTGCCCAGGGCTCTCCCGTGCCTGTCCCGGGCCCGTTTGCACCGGGAACGGGAGGGCCGGTGCTGTCTGCAGGATGACTTTTATTTTTTGAAGCTTTTTTTTTTTTTGTCAAAAGGGCAGAAAAGGAGTGTGTGTGTGGGGGGGGGAGGATAGAAAGAAAGAGAAAAGAAAAGCCTGATGTGAAATCCCTCTTGGTCGTACCACAGATGTGACAGGCGCCCCCGAGGCTGCTCACAACTGCTCGCCAATAACGCGGAGGGAGTTTGGAAACCCGATCGGTGCCTATCTTTCCTTTAAAAGGTATTAAATTATCATTAAAAACTTGAAAAGAGAAGCTGGAAGGCGGGGGGCTTGGGGAGGGGGTGTCCCCTGTCTCTCTTTGCACAGGGATGCACCCACACCCTGCGCCGAGGCCTGCGACCGGCTAAGGGGGGACGGCGTGGAATTTTTTTCCCTTTTTCCTTTCTCTTTCCTTTTCCCCAATGTCGGGAGGGAACAGGCGGCAGCAGCCGGCACACGGGCAGCCCTGAGAGCCCTTTCTTGCCCCGTGCCCACCCGCAATCCGCCCGCCCCGCCCCGCTCCGCGCAGCTTTCCACGCGAGAAGGTGACAACGATTTCAAGGGACTTACCTCGAGTGACAGCTCTGCCGGTGGCACGGTGCTCAAAGAGGTGGCTTTTGGGGGAGAGGGGAGGGAGAAAAGGGGGTCTCTACCCCTCTGGCTTTCTATTCTCCTTCCCTCCCACCGGCCGCGTGTGCCCGTGGCACCGCAGGAGCTGAGCGTCAAACTCCGGGCACGGAGCCGTGGAACTCCAGCCCAGATTTATACACACCCCCCTCAAAAAACCCCCGAACGACCCAAAACAAACCAACCCACCCTCATCCCTAAAGCAGCTTCGGAGCAGGCGAGGAGCCCGAAGCCCGTTCCCGGCCCCGGAGCGGCGGCGGAGGCAGAAAAGGGCATTTCGTGAGGCAGCGGGAGTTTTCGCCGATTTCTTTTTATTAAAGCACCCCAGAGCCCGTGTTTACATTGCGCAGTATAAACATCCTGCCCGGGCCCGCCGAGCTTAAAAAGAGAGCAAGAAGAGGGGGTTCGGAGTGGGTGAAGCTGCGCGCAGCGCGGAGCCGGAGCCGGGCAGCGCCTCCGCCGCCCCACGGCCCGCGGAACCTCCGCGCTGCCCGCCGGGGACCCGCGTGGGGCCCTTCCCGTGCTTTCCAGGCCTGGGAAAGAGGGCAGGGACGGGGGTGGAGGAGCCCCACGGCGCGTCGCGGTCACGCGTGGCATAAACCACACACAAACACAGACAGACACAGGCACAGACACACGCGCGGTGCCCTCCGCGGCGGGCAGGGGCGCGGCGTGCAGCCCCCCCGGGTGGGGCAGGGCGGCGTGGAAAGGGCTCTTTAAAAGCTGCCCAGCAGCGGGGAGCGGCGGCGGAGGGGGCCGGCACGGGGCGGCGGAGGGGCCGCCCGGGAGGGCGGGGGGGAGCGGCTCGGGGCGGGGATCTCCGCTCCGCGCTTACGTCTGTCAAGGAGCGGCAGACGCCGCTGCGAGAGATAAAGTAGAAGGCGAGCGGCGGGGCCGGGGGCAGACTCGACAGGCACCGCGATGGGAAGCAGCTCCCCGCAGCAGCGGCAGCGCCGGCCCAGCTAAAGCCTCCGGAGGGGACGGCGGCGGCCCCGGGAGCCCGGCCCGGCGAGGGGCAGCGGGGCGGGCGCGGGCGGCGGCCCCGGCTCCTCGCTCGCAGCAGCCGAGCTCAGCTCGCTTCCACCCGCCCCCCCATCCCGCCTCCCTGCGGCCCCCCCGACCCTCCGCCTCTCGCTCGCCTTCTGCAGCCGCGCTCGGATTTAGGGATAAAGTGGGAGGAGGAGGCGAAGGGGGGGTGGGGGGTGTCGTCGCTTCCATTTGTTTATCCACGGAGGGGTGAAGTCTCCCGGTGGAAAGGCAGCCCGCCGGGGGGCCGGGAGGACGCCGGAGGGAGGGTGGTGGGTGAGTGGCGGCGAGCCCCCAGCAGCGTGGCCTTTTGGGGGGGCGCTGGGGGGGCGGCGGAGGAGGGCCGGGGCTGGGGCTGGCCGCCGCGGACCTGGCCGTAGATGACTGCAGAAGCGCAGCAGGCTCTGTCCTCTCAGCCCCCTCCTCCTCCGGTGCAGAGCAGCTACGGCCCCATGTCCTCGGTGGCTGAGAAGCAGCCGCAGAGCTCGGCCATGGACGCCGCCTCGGCGGGGACCGGCGGCGCGGCCGGCAGCGCCCCGGGCAGCGGCGGAGCCCCGGGCAGCGCCGGCCCCAAGGCGAAGAAGACGAACGCGGGGATCCGGCGGCCGGAGAAACCGCCTTATTCCTACATCGCCCTCATCGTCATGGCTATCCAGAGCTCTCCCTCCAAACGCCTGACCCTCAGCGAGATCTACCAGTTCTTGCAGAGCCGCTTCCCTTTCTTCCGAGGCTCCTACCAGGGCTGGAAAAACTCGGTGCGCCACAACCTCTCGCTCAACGAGTGCTTCATCAAGCTGCCCAAGGGCTTGGGACGCCCGGGCAAGGGCCACTACTGGACCATCGACCCGGCCAGCGAGTTCATGTTCGAGGAGGGCTCGTTCCGCCGCCGGCCCCGCGGGTTCCGGAGGAAATGCCAGGCGCTGAAGCCCATGTACAGCATGATGAACGGGCTCAGCTTCAACCACCTCCCCGACAGCTACGGCTTCCAGGGCTCGGCCGGCGGGCTCTCCTGCCCCCCCAACAGCCTCTCCCTCGAAGGGGGCTTGGGGATGATGAACGGGCATTTGTCCAGCAACGTGGAGGGGATGGGCCTGCCGGGACACTCCGTGCCCCACCTGCCCGCCAACGGTGGGCACACCTACATGGGCGGCTGCACCGGCTCCTCGGCCGGGGAGTACCCGCACCACGACAGCTCCGTGCCCGCATCCCCGTTGCTCCCCGCCGGCGGCGTGATGGAGCCGCACTCGGTTTACTCCAGCTCGGCCTCGGCGTGGGCGCCCAGCGCCTCGGCGGCCCTCAACACCGGCGCGTCCTACATCAAGCAGCAGCCCCTCTCGCCCTGCAACCCCACGGCCAACCCGCTCTCCTCCAGCCTCTCCACGCATTCCCTCGACCAGCCCTACCTGCACCAGAACAGCCACAACACCGCCGACCTCCAAGGTAAGGCGCGGCCCCGCGTGGGGCGCATCCGCGACCGCGGGGGTCGGCCGGGGGCTGCGGGTCCCGGTGGAACCCCCTGCGGGCCGGGATCCCGCTTCGGGGGCTCTCTTAGTGCTGTTCCCGAGGGGAAGCTGCCTTGCCCTCGCTCCTCGCCTCCTTTCCCGGGGCAGCCGGGCTCCCGTCGGGGCTCTCCCCACTGCGGAGCCGGGAACGGCCGGGCCGGGGCTCGGATCCCCCGGGCCAGGGCTCAGCTCCCCCGGGCCGGGGCTCGGCTCTCCCGGGCCAGGGCTCAGCTCCCCCGGGCCGGGGCTCCGCTCTTCCCGGCGGCTGCTTCACCTCCAGGGCCGCCCCGGGCCTAAAGCCGGTGGGCTGAGGCAGCGGGGAGCTGCGGGAAGGAGAGGCCGGGGATGCACCCTGGGGCTCTCCCATCTCCTTCGGGACTTGGAGAATTCCGCAGAGGAAAAAGTGAGGAATTCCTCATCGGATGGTCCGCCACCCGCACCATCCCTCCCCGTCTCGTCCCGGCCCCTTCCCCGCCATCAGCTGCATTTTCCACACATCTCAGGGCCGTGTTTTCCAGGCCCATCACCTCCCTCCATCTGTCGCTCACGTCCCAGCCGGCGGCCCGGACCCCCCAAATCCTCCCGTACTCCAAAACCCCGGCTCGGTCTCGTTCCTGGAGCTGTCGGGGCTGCATTTGCCCTGGGTCTTGGAATGGGAATGGTGTTTGGCCGGGAAGAGGCCTCGGAAGGGACGAGGCCAGCGCTGGGTTTCGCTTTGCTGCCCGAATTCCCCTCGGGATGCGGTGGCTGTGGGACTCTCGTGGCACGGGGGAGCCACGGGCGGCTGATGGGGCAGATTTGGGGGTCCCTGCCCATCACCCCGGGCCTTCGGGGGAGCGGGATGTGCCTGACGGGAACGGCTGTGGAGTGGACAACAAATGGGTCAAAGACACGAAGCGAAAAGGGGAAAAAGCATCAGGCGGGCCGGGCCGGAGCTGCAGAACCCGGGCAGAGCCGCAGTCCCGGCCGGGCCAGGCAGTGCCCACCGCGGGCACCCCCGGCCCCGGGGCAGTTCCCGGAGCTCAGCGCATCCCGGGCCTCTGGAAAACGGAGCTGGGAATCCGCCCCGAGGAGCCACCGGGCCCATGCGCGGCCTTCACCGAAACGCTCTGATTTTCACCCAAAGGAGCTGCGGGGAGCGCTCCCGGGCAGGGCACCCCATCCCCAGCACAGCAGCCCGAATTCCCGGGGCGCTTTTCCATGCCGAGCTGGCGGAAGGAGCGGTAGGAACATCCCCGCTGCTGGCGGCTCTCGCTCCCGGCCTCGCTCCGGTCCCCACCGCCGCTCCGGGAGCTGCCCCGCTCCGCACCCGGCGCATTTCCCGCACGGGCCGAGGCCATGGGAAAAACAGCCGGGGCGAAAGAAAATAAATCGAAGTGTTGAAAATAAACCCCCAAACCCTAAACCGAAAGCAAATCCCTTCTCCTCGCAGTGCCCTGGGCCGGGCAGGGCAGCGCCGTCCCGGGGCCGCGGGTGTTGCTCCGCCGCACCTGCCCGCACCCGCGGAGCCCCGGGGGTGCCGAAATTCCCCCAAATCCGCGCTCGGACCGGGCCGTGAGGGCCGGTTGGGTTGTTGGGATTTTTTTTTCTACCCCATCCAGAGTTTTTCTCCCTCCTCCTCGCTCACCCTCCCCTCCTAAATCTCTTGGCGCTGCTGACCATCTCTCCCCCCGTCCCGCAGGCATCCCGCGGTATCACTCGCAGTCTCCGAGCATGTGCGACAGAAAGGAATTCGTCTTCTCTTTCAACGCCATGGCCTCCTCCTCCATGCATTCGGCGGGCAGCGGCTCCTATTACCACCAACAAGTGACATACCAGGACATCAAGCCGTGCGTTATGTGAGCCGCGGCGGAAAATCCCCGCTGCTGGGGCCGGCCAGGCCGGAGGCGAGCGCTGAGCATCCCCCAGATGAGATCCCTCAGGACGCTCTGGGTGCCAGGGGGGTGTCCCAGCCCGGCTTTGGGCAGCAGGAACGGACCGGAGCTCCGGGAAGCGGCGGCAGAGCGGAGAGAGGAGCCGGGAATGAGCAGAGCCCCGGGCGGGGGTGCGAGCCCGCAGTGCCCGTGCCTTCTTCTGCTCGGGGAGGAGAAAGCGAAAATGCAGCTCCCCCCGTCCGTCCAGAAAACCCCGACTGCGATTTGGGGTGAGGCTTTGCCAAATGAGGTTTTGATACTTCTTTAAAAACAAAATATGAAATTTCAAACTCGTTTTGGGAGCTGGCGGTGAGCGATGGCAGCGGCTCGGCTGGGAGGAGCAGAGCCGGGTCGGGCTGAGGGGGCTGGAAAAGACCCCGAACTCAAATCCCCTCGGTGCCGTCTCACTTCGAGCCCGGAAAAATACATTTTTAAATTTGGTTTTTTCCTTCCTTTCCTTTTTTTTTTTAAATTTTTATTTTTTTTTTATTTGCCGGCCAACACCCAGCGGGCAAAAAAAAAAAAAAAAATCTCTCAGAGGGATTTTTTGGAATTATTAATTTTGGTTTTTTTTTGCCTGCATAAAGACTGCAGGACCAGACCCTATGCAGAGAGAACAAGGCACTTTGGAAAGAGACAGCCATGCTCATCCTGTTATTTATTCTACATTTCTTTTTGTTGTTGTTGTTGCTAATAATCGAGACACGAATAGTCTCAGTTGATCAGTATTAAATCGGGGAATCTCTGTTGGCAATATTTGCCATATAGATTTGGGTTTTTTTAGTTAACCTTTGTAAATTTGCAAGCGACCGTGGTCTCTGTGTAAAGACAATCCTCCATATGTTTTTATAGAAATATATATATAATGAAGGATTATTCCCCTCCCTTCCCTCTCTATTTTTTTTTTCCACCCTGACGTTGTACAGTTCGGTGACACCTATTTTAATTCTTTCTGCACTGTATAAAATTGTAATTATGTGGATTTGTTGTTTTGGTTTTTTCGCCTTTTTTTTTTTTTTTTTTTTTTTTGTGTACGTTTTGTCCCTAAAGAAAAAAAAAAAAATCCCGAAATAAAACCTGTATGTTATTTGTACATGGGCTTCACGATTGTATGAGCAGCAAATAAACGAGCATGCGGTGTAATTAAGCTTAATTAATGAGGAGTCCGTGGCCTCGGAGGGGCCGCGCAACCCCGGCCCGGCCCTGCAAACCCTCGGGCAATAATTCCCAGACTCAAAATTGACTTTTTAGGCTTTTTTCACCTTCGCGGAGTCCTGGTTGCCAATTTCCCTGCTGGGAAATATTTCGATTTGAGGATATTGAAACGCAGAAGGAGGAAAAACGGCGGTGCTTTATCTTTTTAGCTTTTTATTACTAGGATTATTCCATTTTTTCCTAAGGCGAAAGGCGCGGTTTGACAGCTCTTTGCCTCTCCCTCGAATTCCAGGCGTGAGGCTGCCGGGATGAAGCCCACGGTTCCTTTTTTTCCTCCTCCTCCATAACGGGAATTTTCTGATCCGCGCATCCCTGCGGCACCTTTGGCAGGGAACTTCCAGCTGGCTTTTCCCCGTGTGAAAAAGAAACAAAAATTCATAAAATGGAAGGAAATTAACCCAAATTAACCCAAATTATTAAGAATTAATAAACAGGAATGAAAAAATTATGCAGAGCAACTGCACCATCTCTGTCGTGCGCGGGGCAGTGATAAATCTGCATTTAAATATCGGTATTTTCCTGTGAAATTTGGGGGGATTTGGGCTAATTCAGGATCCCCCAGTGTCCAGGATTTTTTGCTTTAATTCGTGGGCCAATCTGTGTCCATCAACATCCAATATCAATGTCCATAAAAAAGAGATGCAGGCGAATTAATCTGATTACGTGGTTGTGGATTTCTGCCTTTAGAGAGGGAAATTGAATCACTGCACACTAATTAGCCCAGCTCTGTGGAATCAGATTAATTAAAAGCCAAGTGCGCTGTAACAAGAAGGGACAAATTTGTAATATTATTGTATTTAAAACAAGGCTTTATTAGAATTGGGGGAGGCCTTTTCAAAGTGGGGTTTTTTATTGCTGTTTTGTGGGGTTTTTTTGAAGAGCACTGTTGGGTTTTGGTTTTTTTTTTTTTTTTTAAAAATTGTTAATGTTTTGGGTTTTTTTTAAAATCTCTGTTTAGATCTCTTTAAACCATCAGCAATCTACCTGCAGCATTATTTGTTTTCCTTGTTTTTATGCTTTTCTGGGCTGATCTTTCCCACATCCCTGCCCATCCCTGCTGGAGGTGAGCACATTGTCTCCATCCTTTCAGGTACAAGCTGCAAACAGAGGGGTTTTTGCTCCTGAAGCAAATTATCTGTACTAGGTGTGGCTGAGATAATGGTCCAGGGTTAGGAGTTCATCTCCTTGAAATCCCACTGTCCCTCCCCCGGTTTGTTCTCATCCTTTTGGATTGATTTTGGCTCCTCCTTGGCATTTGGTGCCGCTGGAGGCTGGGAAGGGCAGGCAGCACCTTGTGAGGCTCGGGCACAGCTCGCAGGGGTTCCGTATCTGCTCCCCAGCAAAGCCTGATGTGAATCATTCTTCTCCCTCCCGTGGCTTTCCAAACCTGGAAAAACAGAGCCGCTGCATTCCGTGGACGCCACATATTCCTCAAGCCAGTGAGCGCAGTCTAAACAGGAGCTCTCCATCCCGGAGCCCTCCAGCAGCCAGGAGAGGCCGAACTCCCCCGGCTCCTGCCCACAGCTCTCCATCTGCAAAAGCCCAGCAGGATTTTTCCCAGTGTTTTTAGTCCCATGGGCTGGTAAATCCCGAGCTGCTGTCCCAGCTTTGTGCTTTTCCAGGAATGGTTGGGCTCTGTGAGGAGGTGAGGAGGGATAAACTTGCCCAGAAATGCTGTGGGAGCCCTGGGAGAGGGGCGAGGCAGGGCTTGCTCAGAAATGTGGGATTTGCTGCCGGAAAGGCTCAGCTCAGCATCAGCGAGCTGCTCCCTGCTCCTCATCCCTCACATCCCAATCCTTAGGGAATACAACTCATTTTCTTTTGGGGTTTTGGCGTTTCTACTTCAGGAAACAGCTTCTCATCGCCCATGCCCTGCACAGGCCTGGGGATTCTCTACAGGGATGAAATTGCCCAGGAGTTTTTAACGGGGATGAGATTTTGGAGCATGATGAGAGACAGGGCCTGGTGTCTCCAGCCAGGTTGTCCCCATTGGATCAGGGGACATTGGTGTCCCCAGGCCTTGTGCAGGGATTCTGGTGGCAAAGAGCTTCCCCCTGCTCATCCAGGATGTTTCCCTCATCCTCACCAGGCCACCGTGGAGCTGGAGCTGTGCCCTGTGCCCTGAGGGACACTCAGCCCCACGTGGGGACAGAGCTGGAGGGAGCGCGGGACAGTGCAGGAATCCCAAGGAAACCCTGGAAGAGGGGATGTGGGGCTGGGTCCCCTGTGGGGGGGACACATTTTTGGGAGAGTCCCTTGGGATGATCTGCAGCCTTTTTTGGGAAGCAGCATCGGGGTGGGGATGCTGGTGAGGGGTCTCTCAGGGATCCGGGGTGGCTGCAGGATCCTGGGGGTTTGGAGGGTCCGGGGGCACTGGATGATCCCAGAGGATTGGAGCATCCTGTGGGAGAACTGGAGACATCCCAGGGGACTGGCGGCTTTTGGACAATCCTGTGTGGGTTTGAGGGATCCTTGTGGGTTTGGAATCTCAGAGGGATTTGAATGATCCTGGTGGGTCGGGATGATCCTGGAGGATTAGGATGATTCCAGGGATGTTGGATGACCCCAGAGGATTGGGATGATCCTGGAGGATTGGGATGATCCTGAGGATTGGGATGATCCCGTGGGATTGGGATGATCCCGAGGATTGGGATGATCCTGAGGATTGGGATGATCCCGTGGGATTGGGATGATCCCAGAGGATTGGGATGATCCCGAGGATTGGGATGATCCCGTGGGATTGGGATGATCCTGTGGATTGGGATGATCCTGGTGGGATTGGGATGATCCCGGTGGGATTGGGATGATCCCGGTGGGATTGGGATGATCCCGAAGATTGGGATGATCCCGGTGGGATTGGGATGATCCTGAGGATTGGGATGATCCTGTTGGGATTGGGATGATCCCGAGGATTGGGATGATCCTGTGGATTGGGATGATCCCGGTGGGATTGGGATGATCCCGGTGGGATTGGGATGATCCCGGTGGGATTGGGATGATCCCGAAGATTGGGATGATCCCGGTGGGATTGGGATGATCCTGAGGATTGGGATGATCCCATGGGATTGGGATGATCCCGGTGGGATTGGGATGATCCCGGTGGGATTGGGATGATCCCGGTGGGATTGGGATGATCCCAGAGGATTGGGATGATCCCGAGGATTGGGATGATCCCGAGGATTGGGATGATCCCGGTGGGATTGGGATGATCCCGAGGATTGGGATGATCCCGGTGGGATTGGGATGATCCCGAGGATTGGGATGATCCCGGTGGGATTGGGATGATCCCGGTGGGACTGGGATGATCCCGTGGGATTGGGATGATCCCGAGGATTGGGATTATCCCGGTGGGATTGGGATGATCCCGGTGGGATTGGGATGATCCCGAGGATTGGGATGATCCCGTGGGATTGGGATGATCCCGAGGATTGGGATGATCCTGGTGGGATTAGGATGATCCCAGTGGGATTGGGATGATCCGGTGGGATTGGGATGATCTCGGGGATTGGGATGATCCCGGTGGGATTGGGATGATCCCGAGGATTGGGATGATCCCGGGGATTGGGATGATCCCGTGGGATTGGGATGATCCCGAGGATTGGGATGATCCCGTGGGATTGGGATGATCCCAGAGGATTGGGATGATCCCGAGGATTGGGATGATCCCGGTGGGATTGGGATGATCCCGGTGGGATTGGGATGATCCCGTGGATTGGGATGATCCCGGTGGGATTGGGATGATCCCGTGGGATTGGGATGATCCCGGTGGGATTGGGATGATCCCGTGGATTGGGATGATCCCATGGGATTGGGATGATCCCGGTGGGACTGGGATGATCCCGGTGGGATTGGGATGATCCCAGAGGATTGGGATGATCCCGGTGGGATTGGGATGATCCCAGAGGATTGGGATGATCCCGGTGGGATTGGGATTATCCCGGTGGGATTGGGATGATCCCGGTGGGATTGGGATGATCCCGTGGGATTGGGATGGTCCCAGAGGATTGGGATGATCCCGGTGGGATTGGGATGATCCCGATGGGATTGGGATGATCCTGAGGATTGGGATGATCCCGATGGGATTGGGATGATCCCGTGGGATTGGGATGGTCCCAGAGGATTGGGATGATCCCGTGGATTGGGATGATCCCGGTGGGATTGGGATGATCCCGGTGGGACTGGGATGATCCCGGTGGGATTGGGATGATCCCGGGGGTCGGGGTCGGGGGGCGGTGCCGTTCCCTTGCCGGCAGCGCCACCTGGCGGTGCCGAGCAGGGAGCGCCGGCCCGCGGCTTTCCCAAAATTTGGTTTCAAACCCGTCCAGTCAGGGCCGGTTTGGAGCCTTTTCCCCACCAGGTGGATGCTAAAAGCTTGTTTTTCTCCTTTATTAATTATTTTTTAAAAATCTCTTTCAAAATGGAATTATTTTGGGTTTTATTTTCCCCTTCTGGCATCTGTGAGGGGGAACATCCCTTTATCCCATCTTCACACCAGCTCCAACTCCTTCATGGAGCACTTCTGGATCAAACCTTTTCCATGCCCAGTGGGACAGATGGGAATACCTGGAAAAGCATGGAGTAATCCATGGATACAGGCACCTGACACAGGATGTTCTCAGATGGGGTTGATTATCCAGATTTGCAGAAAACCTTGGAGAATCAACTGGTGGGAACGACATCCAGAACATTAAATGGGTATTTGGAATACCAGGGGATGAGTTTGGCACCAGGTTCTTATCAGATATAAAGGCTGAGATCCATAAGAATCAGTGGGTGCCTGATTTCTCCCTCAAAACAAAAAAAAATGGGATCTCAGGGGATCCAAACAACAGCTCTAGTCATTTTTGGAAGGGGATTTTGATTTCTGCAATGCTTTTGGGAGGCCACACCCGAACATCTGTTCCTTTTCCAAGCATAACTCCTGCCTGATGCTCTGCAGGAAAAGGCAGTGCTGGGATGCTCCTGGATTTATCCCTGCCAAGGAATCTTTGCCGCAAGGAGTCATCCTCAGGGATCAAACAGGGGGATGAAAGGAGCCCCCTGAGGAGCAGGAGGTGCCCCCAGTGCCAGCAGCAGCTCTGCAGCTGGAAGCTGGTGTTATTCCTACAAATCCTCAGATTGGCTCCACGAGTGAGGAAAGGCATGGGGCTCCCTTGTTTTCTTAAGTAACTTTCCCTGTCAGAAGCCAGTAAGGAATTAAAACCAGAATATTAATATCAGTGGTTGGACTGGATAATCCCAGGGGGTCTTTTCCAATCGAAATGATCCTGTGAGTTTATAACTGATAAAAGACAACAGAAGGAATAAATCTTATTGAGCTTCTGGCTCAATATCTGAATTCCCATTATCACAGGGTGCCCAGAGAAGCTGTGGCTGTCCCTGGATCCCTGGAAGTGCCCGAGGCCAGGCTGGATGGGGCTTGGAGCAGCCTGGGATAGTGGGAGGTGTCCCTGCCATGGCTGGGGTGGCACGGGATGAGCTTTGAGGTCCCTTCCAACCCAAACAATTCCATGAGAGGTTGCTCTAATTCATCCAACTTCTGATGAACATTCCAACTCCAGTCTTGAACTAAACTTTTGCAGGGGAGCTGCAGATCCTTCGGAAAAATTCGCTGAGGGAGTCACTGTGCCATCAACACGGATTTCCTTTCCTCAGACACTTCTCCAGGTCATCTCAGAGATCCCCAGGATGTCAGGAACGAGCACCAGAGAGCAAATGGCAATGCCAGAGGTGAAACCACCTCAGTTGAATCATGGAAAGGGATGTGGGGACACTGGCAGTGCCACTTGGCTTCAGCAGGGAGAACACGAGCCTGAGCACAGACCTTCCTTTATTTAAAGCAGCAGGACTCCAAACCCCTGGACTGGCGCAGAAAGTGCAGCTCTGTGGCTCAGCTTCAGGCTAATTACTGCAAAAATAAGCAAACACACCTGGGAAAGCAGGATGACATGGCCTGGAAAGTTCTGCAGGGACTTTGGGGTATCAGGAGTTCATTTGGAGCAGAATTTGCTGCAGCAGTTGTGTGGGGGTGAAGAAAAGTCACTGCAGGGCAGCAGCTCCAGGCATTGCCTCCTCCAGAGGGATGGAAATGCCAGAGCCTGAGCAGTGCAGGTGCCTGGAAACACTCGGAAAACACGAGATCCCTCTGGAAAAACACAAGTATGACTCTTGTCTGAACAATTATTCACTCTGAAGTCTGAAGGAGTGGTAGCCATGGATATGTTAATGCTTAGAAATGTGGCAGCTTTCACCACATGAATGTTTCCCTTCTTCCCCTGCCCTTTTTTTGATCCCATCTAACTGCCCTGTGTGTTTGCTTTATTCTTTAAGGAAAGGTAAACCTGGCTTGGCTCCAAGTGTGGGATGGGTGGGTGATAACACATTTGTGCGACATGGAGACCTCTGCAGGTGGCACGTTTGGTGAAAAATTTCTGCTTCATGTCTTGTCTCCCAGAGCAGGAGCTGTTGTTTGTCCCTGGCAGGTGCTGGAAAATTCTGGAGCAGCAGGAGCAGTGGGATTGAAGGCTCCAGGTATCCCCTGGGAGACAAAATCCCCTTTGGGAACATCAGTTCTGTCACACAGAAAAGCCCAACAGGGGCTTGGTTGGGGTTTTTTCAGAGCTTTTGCTGAGTTCTTGGCCTCTCCTCCTGTTGTTTTCCAAAGGGGTGGGACTGGATGATCCAGTCCATCAGGAGCCATCTCTGATTTCCCATCTGTAAAATGTGGATGCTTCTGAGGCAAAATTCTGGGACAAAATTCTCTTTCATGCCCTTGTCTGCCAGAGCAGGAGCTGTGGTTTGTCCCTGGCAGGTGCTGGGTACCTTGATGGAAAATTCTGGAGCAGCAGGAGCAGTGGGATTAAAGGCTCCCAGAGCCACCCTGATGCTCCAGGTATCAAAATGCCCGCTGGGAACATCAGTTCTGTCACACAGAAAAGCCCAACAGGGGCTTGGTTGGGGTTTTTTGAGAGCTTTTGCTGAGTTCTTGGCTTGTCCTCCTGTTGTTTTCCAAAGGGGTGGGAATCACCAGTTGCCTCCAGTCTATCAGGAGCCATCTCTGAGTTCCCATCTGTAAAATGTGGATGTTCCTGGGGCCGCAGCAGAGATGGACCAGAGATAGACCCACATCCTGAACTCATTTCTCCCAGGCACTTCAGTGGGATGCCCAGCCCAGAACAATGGCAGGATACACGACCCTAAACATTTCTGCAGGGCTTTGAAAGATGAAAAGCAGGGACTTTGCTACCTATGTCAGAGGAGGGGCAGGGAAACGTTCCATGATGTTTATAGCAGCCATCACGGACATTACACATGGAAAGATGGGAAATGCTGCCCTTTTCTGGGAGGGAGATAATCTTTAAGAGATGGCAACCAGGAAATCAAAGCATTTGGTACACAACAGCCTCCCAAGCAGGGGGGTTTGCCCGAGGAACGTGGCCACAGCCACAGATGTTTCCTCCAGAGCCAGAAGTGCTGTGAGGGGCTGTTCCTTCAGAGGAACCGGAATGAGAGAAATCCCTGCACACGCTCTTCCTCCCCCTCCTCACCCCTATGCAGAAAAAATCCCAGCCCCAGTGCTGGATTTTTCAATGGAAACATTCCCCCAAAAGCTGTTTGTTTCTCCCTTTGGAGCAGGAGAAGATGATGAAATAAAAAAGCATACACAAAAAAAAAAAAAAAAAAAAGGCATGACTTGAAGAGAGTGTTTAACCATCCCTTTCCTGTTTTTTTTTAAATTGGGATAATGGGATAAAACCTCTGTCCTTCCAGGCTGCATGTTGGGTGGGGATCAGGGAGATGCTGGAGGGCTGGATGTGGACCTGGATGTGAGATCCAGGAAAAAGCCTTGATGGTGAGAGATTTTTTTTTTCTCCCCTTTTTCTTTCCCTGGAAACAAATAGTCTCTGACTCTTGTAACTCAGAGCCTACCCAGCAACCCAGCTTGTTTACTGTTGTCTTTGGTGGCTTGAAGCTGTGTGGCCTTGTCCCTGTTCCAGGAAATGCATGGACACGGCTGGCTGAAGGAAAACCCTCACGCCTGTGCAGTTTTGGGGTGGCACGGAGCCACCTCGCCCTCATTGTTAGCAGATTCCAGCGTTGCCTCACTGCTCTGAGCCACACACCACGCTGGCACTGATGGCCTCCAACAAAAAATCCCCTCCAAAGTCACCCTGTTCTCCATCCTGGAGCTGGTGGAGGCTCCACTCATCCCATGCTGGCTTCCCTCTGCATTTCTTCCACAAGTGAGGGTAGGGAGAAAGGGAGAATGGTCCTGGGGAGGTCACATCCCTCATGGAACACCCTGGCAGTCACTGCTGATCCCAAACCCTCCCGGCTCCAGGGGTTCACTCCAGACCAGCATCTTCCCCCACTGAACCCCCAAAAAGAGGGGAGAGCAGCAACAACAGCTCAACAACAGCATCTCAAATGTTTGGGCCATGAAAGGAGCTGGAAAGAATGTGCCTGACCACATGACAGGCGAGGACATCGGGCTGTGCAGAGAATAGAGAGCCCTCAGTCTGAATTATTGGGAACAAAGTTGGCTCAGGAAAGCGTTTCCCATTGTACTGCTGAGCGTTTCTTCTCATCACACAGCTCTGCTGGGGCTGCTGCTGCACCCAAGGCTGTGCTAAGGATCACTTCACTCCCTATTAAAGGCAGAGTAGAGATCTATCAGCAGCATTTCAAACTTTTCTGCAGCATCCAGGCACTGCTTTGCTACTGTTGATGATTTTCTGATGAGTCTTGAGCAGTAAAACTGGGCCATGATCCACCTGAGAGGAGGCACATTTTGTATCTTTGTGCACAGGTCACAGCTACAGCAGTACAGAATGAGGAATAAACACTTGAGAAGTATTCTGCTCTTTAAAGGCTGTAACTCAGTCAGAGAATGTTTCAGGGTATGGATTTTATGGTTACATTGTTGGTATCTTGCACAGCCTTGATCTGGGCTGAAATAAAACATAAGCAGGCTTCAATTCCTCGAGATTTCTTATGAGATCAGAACCCAAGGATTCAATAAAATCTGCTGCATTTCAGAGTTTTGTGGACTTACAGAAACCCCTCCTGACTTTGCTCTAAGGGATGCCTTCCTGAGCATGCAGAGAGCCTGGAACAATAGCTCTGACAGAGGCAGACTGCCCCATTCACTTTTTCTACACAATCTGTTTCCTTTAGGGTCAACCCACAAGAGAAATTCCACATCATACAGCTGGAGACACCAGAAGGCCGTGAAGGGCTGTGCTTTGGCCACTCTTGTGTTTCATTATTTTAATTTAATTCAACAGCAGTTTGGCAGCTGGCACTGAAATGTCTTTTAGCTGGAGAGCAGCAGCATCAGGAGCTCCATCCCTGCTCCTGTTTCCCTGACTCTCCAAGGTAGATCTGCACTGATTTCAGAGAAGGATTTACTGACTGAGATAGCAGTACCTGAAAGACCTTGACTTTTATTAGTTACCTGCATCAAAAATACAAGGATCACTGCAGCATTTTTCCAGTCCATTCAAAATGCTAATAAACTTAAGATTACAGTAATTATTTTTCTTCTTAACTACAATTCATAGAATCATGAAAGTTGAAAAAGAGCTCCAGGATTGTCAAATCAAATCTGTGACCCATCCCCACCTTGTCACCAGCCCAGAGCTGTGAGTGCCACGTCCAGCCCGTCCCTGGACACCTCCACCCCCTCCCTGGGCAGCCCCTGCCAATTCCTGACCACCCTCTCCATGAAGAAATTCCTCCTGATTTCCAACCTGTTGGATAACCCCAGTTAGCATCTCTTCACAGCATGGTTTGGAGTTTAACTCTCAGCTGGGAAAGCAACAGGATATTGGGTAAATGCAGTGAAATGTGGCTTGGAAATACATGACAGAAAAAAGTGACAGGCTGGAAAGAGCCAAGATTTTGGACACTGCTCACCTGTGGGCTCCACCCAGAACCACAACTGCAAACAGAAAAACATCCAGATGTTTGTCCAAACAAATCTGGGCCCTGGTTACAGGCTGGGCTGACAGGAAAGCAAGCAAAGTTACCGCATTTACAGAACACATAAACAGATCTGCACTGAAACTTCAGATGGGAAGAAAGGAAAGAAGGTAGAGGATGTGATTCCTACAAATGTGACCAGAAAAGGGTGGTTCCATCTGAAATGCAACAGGGGAAGTTTGAGATGCTGGAAGTTTTTGTTGGCAGAGTCATTGGCTTTTAACTGCTAAGGTCACCTGGACATCTTCAGCAGAGCAAGAAATATCCCAGAGTCAAAAGGAACAGCAAAGGATCCCATTACCCAATTTGCCATCATTTGAAAGGGACAGGCAGGGATGGATAATTATTTTTTTGCTTTTCTTTCCTCTGCTTTGGAAGCTGATGATGCAGTGAGTGTGTTTGGGTAGTAACATAACCCTGAGTCTCAGCCTTGAATGCACAAGCCCTGAAATGAGACCCACAGGGCTGTGCAGTGCTTGTCTGGATTTGGAGTGATACTGGAAATCATTTGGAGCTGTACAAAGAATGGAATGGAACTACTGATTTTTTCCAGATCCTTTGTTGACCTTACAAGAAGTTCACAGAATGACAGAATGGTTTGGGTTGGAAGGGATTTGAAAGATCATCTTGTTCCAACCCCTGTGCTGTGAACAAGGCCACTTTCCACCATCCCAGGCTGCTCTGAGCCCAAACCTGGCCTTGGGCACTTCCAGGGATCCAGGGGCAGCCACAGCTCCTCTGGGCACCTGTGCCAGGGCCTCACACCCTCCCAGGGGAGAATTTCTCCCCAATATCCCATCCAACCCTAGTCTCTGTCAGTTTGAGCCCGTTCCCCCTTGTCCTGTCACTCCAGGCCCTTGTCCCATGTCCCTTTCCATCGGGAGGAGGAGTCACTTCCATTTGGAAAGCCACAGTGAGCTCACCCCTAATCCCTCCTTTCTCCAGGCTGAACAATCCCAATTCTCTCTACCTTTCCTCCCAGCAGAGCTGCTCCATCCCTCTGCTCATCCTGGTGTCTCCTCTGGACTCTGTCCAACAGCTCCACGTCCTTCCTGTGCTGGGATCCCAGGGCTGGATGCAGCTCCAAAACTTTCCTTGAGCCCTTCCCTACAGAGCCACATGACAACGATGAGAACTTTTTATTTAATACTGAATAAATGGCTGACCCTCGAGGCATAATAATCTGCTTAAAATATACTTAACAGTATTCCCTGGCTAAGAAAAAAAGTTTCCAACTCTTACTTTAAAAAAAAATAAAAATCCATTTAGATGCTTACTTTGACTACGTGCCCAGCATCACTGGCAAAAGTGCTTCTGTTTAGAAAGGATGGCTGGGCCAAAATTCAACTTGTTTTTCAGGAATAGGAAACCCAAGGGGGAAAAAAAAAGGTAATAAGAGGCATAGCAGATAAATCATTATTGGCATTGTACTGGAAGGGAATGTTCATGTCCAGGACAGTGCCTGGGAGCACTTTCACCTGGAGAAGTTGTGTGGTGCTGTCTCACCCTCCTCACTGATGATGTGGAACAGCATCAGAGACGGTGACAAAGGCACAAAGGCTTTGCTACAATCTCCAGAAAATTCCCAAAGAATTCCATGCCAGACTAAGTGTGCCTGCTTTTCATCATCATCATCATCATCACAATATTTCACAGAGGCAGAAGAATCACACCTCAGTGATCCCAGCAGCAATTTCATAATTATCTGATCCATCAGAAAGGCAGTTTTGGGGAAAAGCAGAGAAAACTGGGATTTGTTTTCCCCTGAAATAAGAAATACAAGGTTTACCAAGGGCTGATTTAACAAAGAGCTGGGAAAAGGGTTCCCATTTTTCCCACCTCTACCTCTTAGCAGAGCTAGAACTAAGCCTGTGTTTCCACTCTTCAAGGCACAAAAAGGACAATCCTTCTCTCCCTGGCTATTTTTATAAAAAATAAACTTAAAACTTCCCACAGGCAAAGCCCATTTTTAGCAAACAGAATTGTTATCCTTAAGACAAGATTTCCTGCTGCTGGTTTTTAACCTCACAGGTTAAAAAGGGGCAGGTCCAACCTTAAATGACTGACTGGAACCACCTTGCTGCAGGTGCCAAGGGGAAGGGCTTTAAGCCAGGCTTAACAGAAACACCAAACAGCACCAAAACCAGAGTGTGAGCACTTTGTGGGCATTTTATTACAGAGAAATGGGTCCTCTCTCACCTGTGGGGACAAACCTTTGCATGTCCAAGTGCAGGAGTGAAGAGAGTTTGTGCAGAAATTTGGTTTTGTTAGACCTGAGGCTTACTAAAAACCTTAAAACTTCAGGTTGGCTTCTCACAAAACAACGAAAACACCTTTTATTTTGACTTTTTTTCTTCTCCATAATCATCTGTGACTTTGGATTTCTCCTTGCCCTTTGTTCCTCTGGCTCTTGGCCAGCTCCACTCTCAGAGCACTGCCCCCAAGGCTCAGGCCTTGCAAGGAGGACACAGCTCTGTCTGCAGCTCCTTGATCCCTGTAATCCAGGAAAGCCCTGTGCTGCGCTCCCTGCCAGTTCACCTGGACAGGAACCACCTGCAATTCCCTCAGGGCGCTTTTCAGCTCGCTCACCCTCAGCCTGCCAGGCAAGTTCCCCACGTACACAGTGCTAATTGTGTCAGATCCCTCTGATCTGGGCTTCACAGGATCACTTTCCACACGGGGTTGTCCCACTGGAGCTGAGCCTGGAGCAGCCTGTGGTTGGGTATTTGCAGCCATCAGCTTCTTGGTTGAAATTGCTGCTCTGTTGGTGTTTGCCAGGGCTGGATGTTCGTCTTGGAGGGTGACATCCTTGCCAGCCTGCTTCTCCCTGGATTGAAGAGTCTTTAGGATGGGGATTTTTCCCAGCATCTCAGAGCTGACCTAAAAAGGAGGAAGATGGATATAATTATTAGAAATGGATTTCTTGCCTTCCAGAAAAAGATGATGAGCATCAGGGCTCGTTTGTGCCATAAAAAGAGAGGAACCTTTATTATCCTGCTGCCACGCACAGTGCCAGAGCATTCCAAATGTTCCTAATTGCTGGCCTGATTGGGAAGTCTCTCCCAAAATACACACTGCAGGACAAAAATAAACATTAGTGACTCTTGAAGCACAACGTGGATCCAGCAGGCAAATCCCAACCCAAGTCAGGACTATTCCAATTTGACATTTATTTATCTGAGTGCTTTCAGATCTGTGTTCTCCTTGTTCTGCCTCTGTGTTTGCTTTGACCAAGGGCCTGTGCTCCTGCCCTGGCAGAATCCATCCCAATCCATCAGACATTTCTACTCTGCAGAGCTCCTGGTGCTCTTTTCCCCCAGAACAGGATATCCCGTGGGCTGGGTCACACAATGGTGGAAGCTGCAGCAGGAGCGTGCCTTGGAGCAGGGTTCCTATGGATGTGGGCCCAGCTGGAGGCACATCCCCTGCTTGGGGCACATCCCCTCTGTGCCATCCGACCTCCCACACCACCCACAGCTCCTCAGATCCCACACGGATCTGCTGGGCTGGAGCAGGGAACAGAAGTGCTCGGACACTGCACTTCACACTGTGAGTCTGTTATTCCTTCCATCCATCCATCCATGCCCCGTTCCCAAAGAGCTTTTCAGTGAGGGCTCTTCCTCTCCACAGCTGAACCCCATCCATGTGAGGCATGAGATGCCCCAGGCTGCACTCAGACACTGGCAGGAAATGCAGTGGTTCCCCAGCTAATGTGGTCGAGCTCTTGGCTTGCACACTGCGCTTGGAAAAAGAAGGAATTCCTGCTTGGCTGCTGGACAAGTCCAACATCCATCAACACCAGATCCAATGCTGAAATTTAGGGAGCAAAACAGAGCGTGGGGAAGCAATGTCTGAGCTAGCAGAGACCCAGGCTAGTAGCCCAGAATGTCAGCAGGCCACTCTAGCAAGGGCAGCACCCTCAGCAGGCTGGACTGGAGCAGCAGCAGTAAATCCCAGCCAGGACATGCCTGCAGATCTCCCAGCCCAGACCTCACTCATCCCAGAGCCTCTGGATTCCTGCTCCTACAGTTACAGTCACAGCCAGCCTGGATCTGCACAACATCAAGCTCAGCTCTCTGGGGACAGGAGCCCAGCCCTGAAGTGACTCGAGGAAAAGCCAAGCCAGGGTGGGAGCAATGTCAGGATGAGGTGACAGGAAAGTCACTCAACAGAATTCTCTTCGTGCTTCATCTTCTGAAGAGCAAACAAGCGGGTTTTATTTCAGGCTGGAATTCTGCTAGTTCTGCTAACACAACATCAAACAGCAAGGACTTGCTCCAGGAGCCTCCACACTCAGAAAGGTGCAGAACATTTTCAGATTTTACAGAGCTCTTACTCTGTGGATTCTGGGGCTGATTTGTTTTTCTCAGCCAAGTATTCCAAGTGCAGCGTTTGACAGCAAACTCCTCTTTCCTGAGTGATACAACATCAAACCAAGGGCTGAAGGATCTCACTTTGTTTGTCCTGGCCAACAATTAAGAAGATTTGTTGTCCTCTGTCAAATTTCGAAGTGAAATGTAAGCTCTATGCTAATTAAACCAAACAGGAAAAACATTTTTCTGTTCTCATGCAACCAGCCACTCCTGGGCCCAAAGTACAACCTCAACCTCTTCCCAAGAACAGCTCCTTTCATCCTGAAATTAAACTCAGTTGCCAGGGCAGGGCTTGGGTGTTTGATTAGAAAGGGAAATGCTACCAAGGGCAAACCCTCAGGGCTTTGGAGATTAGGGCAATCAGAGATGGGCACCGAGAGGATAAACTCCAATTCCCAGGCTTTCAAGGACAATCCAAGGGCAGGATTTAGATATCCAGGGAACAGCACAACCCCTAAGAGACTTCCACAAGGCATCTTCTCCCACTAGGCAGATTTTGGCATCAGACTGCAGCTCTTGGAGCTACTGTTTCAGGCTCCTGGCAACTTCAGGAAGATATAGGAACAACAGCATTTATGTTCTAAGAGGAATTTCTGCACAAAAAGGGGGATTAGACATTGGAATTACTGCCCAGGGAGGTGGTGGAGTCCTCAGCCCTGGAGGTGTTTAAGGAAAGACAGGACATAGCACTCAGTAGTCTGGTCTGGGATCAGTCACAGGTTGGATTTGATGATTTTGGAAGGGGTTTTTTTCCCATCTCAATGATTCTGGGATTTCTGTGAGGGCTATGAACTATTTTCTTTAAAGTTCTGATCAAACACCACCATGAAGCGATTCTGTCATTCCCCTAAAATCCAGCCCTTTGCAGACACAACAGCAAAATACCTTCACAGCACCAAAGCAACAAAGGCAGCTGACTTAGGGCTTGTATTTTTTTGTATTAGCAAAGATTTGTAAAAAACATTAGACAAGTTCTGACACAGTCAGTTGACACCTTCCTTTCACAAGAGGATTTACCTTAAGGACTTTTTTCCCTGGGGTCTAAGAGAACATCTCAGCTGGGTCAAACCTTCTCCATATTCTCCCACTTTCATGCCACAGAAAGGCAAAAACTCGATTTGGGGTTTTGATTCAACAAACAAATCCACTGGGGTTTTGGGGGTGAGAACTAAAAGGGCAAAGGGGACAGTGGGTGGCAGGGGAAAGGAAAAAGCTTGTTCTGCTCTGTTGCAAAAGAGCAAACAAAAGAACCCTGTGGTAGTACAATGTGTTGCTAATTACAATCATGCAAAAAGTTCCTTTTGTCCTGTGAGCCGTGGAGGATTGCAAGGATTTATTTCCATGTGGAGAGAGGCCAAAGATATTCCTCCTCTCTTTCAAACAAGCTGCACACTTCTGGGTGCTGTGCTGGCTGGTCAGTCCTCCCTAGCCTTGCTCTCCCCTGTCCTTGTCCCTGCCTACTGCTTTAGGCTAAGCCAGAATTTAAGGGACATTGCAGCCCAGGGCTGGTTGATGCAGCTATGGGAACACAGGCAAAACCAGCACTGAAAGCTTCCCCCATCCCTCTAAAGTCAAGGCCAAGCCATTTAGTGATGTTTTTAAACTTTGGATTGAGTGATTTAGCTTTGGTAGTGAAACCAAAGCCGAAGAAGTTTCCTATTATCCCTTGACCACCAATTCCAAGGCCAGTTCCACACTTCAGTCCTCTGGGGCTGGCCAACAGAAGTGCTCGTGGGTCTGTGCCACAAACTCTGAAGTGATTTGGGTTAAAAATAACTCCACCAAAGGCAATTAATCATTTAATAATCCTGCCTACACCCTGCCATGGCTGGGAGAGCCTTGGGGAAAGAGGACAGCAGGCTGGATAAATTCTTCTGGCACACAATTACTGGGAAAGGAGCTGAGGAGGGAAATGTGGCCCCTTTCTGACAGAAACCTGAGGAAAAAAAGTCCTGGATGCTGAGTGCCAACACACATCTCCCCACACTTTAACCACAGCATCCATTGCTACGACACCTGGTTTGATCCCAAAATGTGGTGGCAGATGGACTCCTGCACCATCCCTGCTGGAACACCAGGGCTCTCCTCACCCTCTGCTCCCACACGACTCTCATCAGAGCCACTTTCAATATTTTGCTGAGGAGAATGAAGGATGTATTTGTCCTCTGTCAGAGTGAGTAATGCTGACCCCTGAGCCAGCCCAGGCCAAGGCAAACAGAACTGAGATTTCCCTGGAAGCACTGCAATCCTGGAGTGAGGCAGACAGGGAAGGGCAGATTGGATTAGAGGCTGTCCTTGTTCTGTCATTTCATTCTGCCTCCCACAGCTCCTCATCTCACTGACACTGGAACATGTGGATCTTGGGAGACTCCACCTGCAATCCCGTGCTCAGCTCTGGTGATCCCAGTGTCAGAAAAACACGGAATGTTGGATCAAGTCCAGAGGAGGCCATGAAGTTGGTATGAGGACTGGGACACCTCCCCTGTGGGGATAGGCTGAGAAAGTTGGAGCTGTTCAGCCTGGAGCCATCCCAGCACCTTCCAGGATGGGAATGGGCAACAAGGAAGCTGGAGAGGGACTGTTCATAGGGATAAGGGGAATGGCCTTGAAATGGAAGAGGGGAACATTTAGTTTAGGTTTAGAGAAGGAATTATTTCCTGTGAGTGTGGGCAGGTCCTGGCACAGGGTGCCCAGAGCAGCTGGGGCTGCCCCTGGATCCCTGGAAGTGCCCAAGGCCAAGCTGGACAGGGCTTGGTGCAGCCTGGGATGGTGGAAGGTGGGCAGGGGCTTGGAATAAGATTCTGTTTAAAATCCCTTCCAAGCCAAACCATTCCATGATTTAAAGATGGAGACTGATGCTGCTGCCCTGGCAGGCTGCAAACACCACCAAACATCTGCAGTGCTGCAGATCCACCAGCCCTTACAAACAGGTGGGCAAAAGGTGTTTGCAGAGTTCATCTCTGCCCATCCTCAGAGGGTTCTGACCCCAGATTGTTCAACACCTCCAGGACAAACCCCACTTTTCATGCTGTGTCCTCGTTTCCAGGAGCTCTGAGCAAACAGGGATTTGAGGCCCAGACAAGGCCGGGACAGCAAGGCCAGCACAGTTGAACATTTTATCATTCATTTGCACAAAATGTCCAAATATGTGCACACAATCCAAGGGCATATTTCTGGGAGCTGGCAGCCCGTGGAGCCTGCTGGTGTCCCTCAGGAGAACCTTATGCAACCCACACTTGGAATCCATCTCTGGCAGCTGCATTCCGGGGACTCTGCAGCGAGGCTCAGCTTTGCAAAGGTGTTGAGATGTGGGACCACGTGTGGAAGCATTCCCTGCTCCCAAAAAACACACCAAAACAAAGCCTTGGCCACACTGACTGCAATTTCCTTCTGCTGAAGGATTTTCCAGCTTTTTGTGCATTTTTTTTTTTGAGCTTTCCTTTCCAAATATTCTATCACAGACGCAAATCAAAGCAGTTTGTTGTCAGAGGGTTTCCATCTCTGCCACTGGGATTCCCTCCACAGCTCATTTCATTTCAGGAAAATTCTTTTCCTACTGCTATAAAATTCTCAGCAAAAGAATTATTTCAAAACCAGAAGGAAATTCCTGCTAAAATATAGTGATTTTTCCACCAACTACTCTCATTTCCCTCTTCATGAACCCAAATATTTTAATTTGTCTGTACAGTTTCAATTCAAAATAAACACAGCACAAATAACTTGATAATTGGGACAAATATAATAGCCAGTGTCCCAGATAAAGATCACAGTTACCCATAGAAAATATTAAACGAGAAAGCAAGTAGCTTCATGAATTTAGAGTTCCCAGAAACAATGGGGTGGGTTTTCAATGCAGATGAAGCCAAATAATTCTCCACTGGCATCCAAATAAAGTTTTCCAGAGTGCTCAGCTCTCAGCAGCTCTTGCTGCCCTCCAGTAACTCAAATTGATGTCCCAAAACTCTGACCTCAGAGGCACAAAACTTCCACAAACACCTCTCAGCACTGTGGATTTAGAAGCGTTTCTAGAGTGCTTGATAATGATTCTCTGGTATTGATGATATTGTGGCTCTTGCACTTCCTTGAAAATCTTTAAACAGCACAGAACACACAAGAGCACTCCAGGAAAATGCAGCAGCTCCTTCAGAATGGAAATGGAGCCCTGGATTTGTCTGCTGGGTGAGCACCTCCTTCCCTCTGGAAGGAAAACCCAGAGCGTGCACTACTGGCAGCACGTCCTTACAACAATCCTTAGCTCTAATCCCATATTTGCAAACACCTGGATTTCAAACTCCTGTCCTGATCCAGCCCTGCTCAACCAAGGATCAACTTTTTTTTAGAGTGTACTTTCCACCTCACACGTCCTCACAACGAAGTTAAGCTACCTGCTGTTGACAAAACCCCATGTTTAGAAGTGGATGATTTATTTACTCACTGCCTCTTGGTTCGTTTAGTTTTGCTCTGAGGAACAGGAATGCATCAGCAAAGCCAGGATTTGAAGGAGAAAAGGAGGGGGAGAAAATGATGGAGAAGCAGCCAGGAAAATCCAGAGGACAAACACTTAAATAGCCCCTATCAAATGTTGTCTTTTTCACCCCCTGGTGATTAACCAGACCTCCCACCTCCAAACCCCTCTGTGCGAGAGCTCAACAGCCAGGTACCACCACAGGCACAAACAAAATAAATGTCACTCATTTCCCAGGGGAATAATGGGAATTTCTTCTTCATATAGACACCACACTTTGTTCTGGTCCCAAAAGACAGAAAAGTGATGATTATCCCTGCCCTGGCTGGTCTTCTCCAATTTTCCTGTTTAATCCACACAGCTCCAAACACAGCTCGAGGTGTTAAATCAACACTCAGATATTCAAATGAAGGGTCAATCTGTGCTCCATTCGCAGTGAAAGCTGCAGAAAATTCAATTTCTGCTAAAGGCACAGAAAAAGAAATAAAGAAGTGTCAGCAAGGCCACTTACTGAGAAGTCTGACACCAAGGCAGACAAACTGATCAAAAGTATGTTGGCAAGATGGATGGAGCACGAGGGGTAGGCCTTCAACACAATTACATTCAATAAGATCCTAAAAAAAAATTACAATTCAAAAATAATTCAGTGGAAAAAATGCACTAGGACAGACAGAGCTGTTATTTATTTATTTATAACCTCAAATCCTCAACCACAAGCAGGGTAAAATGCTCTCCCACCATTGGAGTAAAAATAGTCCTGGCTAGAATTTGTTTGTTGTAGATACATTACCTAAAGAAATTTAACTCTTTTTGCTGGTTGGCAAATTTTAACAAACAATTTTTCATTTCCCTGGGAGCATTCCCTTAAAATTCCTCACTTTCTGTGGGCGCACAATTCCTCATTTCAGCATTCCTGCTGCACACACTCATGCAGGATTGTGTCTGCTCTCTAACTGGATGATTTTAGAAATGAAAATCCAATGACAAAAAGTTTTCCCAGCAGGAACCTCCAGTAAAACAATTCACTCAAGGCTTTTCTGAAACTATTTGGGAAGCTGAGGAAGTTTCTGACACTGGGAAGGGGGAAAAGGCCAAATCCATAATAGAGGAACTACCAATAAATAAAGATTCACGTTTAAAGTCACTGTTCTTCCACCTGAAAACGAGCTCCAGCCAAAAATTTATCCCTGCAAAGTGAATCCACTACAGAAACAGGAATGTACCACGAGCAGGTTATGTTTTCCTTTCACAATCAACACAGATTCTACCCACCAGTTCCAACCCCCTGGGACACTTCCCACTATCCCAGATTGCTCCAAGCCCATCCAGCCTGGTCTTGGACACTTCTAGGGATGGGGCAGCCACCTCTTGATAATCCAGCAACCTCAGATTTGGGAAATATCTCTCCTCCTCACCATTACCCCTTAAACCCCACTGTACACAGATGCTGTTTCATTTCACCTGACAAACACATTTGCTCTTTTACCAAGTATTTCTAATATAAAAAATTGTTTATATATAAAAATGAGGGGTTTATCAGCAGGTTATTGGTACTGGTAAGCCACCAGCAGCAAAGGTTTAAGATTTAACTTGAATTGAGACTGAACTTGCCTTGTGCCACATTATTCCCTGAGGTTTTGGTCGTTTGCAGTTAGTCTGGATAGTCCTTGTTGGAGTGAGGATGTAATCCACAGTTAAATCATGATCATCCAGGATCTCCTCTGCTATGTCAAGCACCTACAAGGCAGAGATTTGCTTAAGTAGCTAAAAACCAAATTCCCTAAAACTGTGCCCCATTCCTGATGTCTTGTCACAGGCAAATCCATCCAAGACAATGGGAATAAAGATGCCAAACCAGCATCATTCCATGTCTCCTCTCCAGAGAGAGCAGGAAGTGCCCCAGAGCTCCCTCCCCACTGGAGAGGGGATATTTGAACATCTGAGCTCACCTGGCAGTCGTGCACGATGGTAACCACAGGTGTGTCCTCCTGCACTGCACCCATGGACACCATCATTGCATATTCCATGTCTGCATAACCTTCCCCTTTGCCAATTCTCCAGCCTAAAGCACAGAAAAGAGGGAAAAAAATAAATCCAAACAGCAGAGTGGAAAATTGTTAAAACTGTGTCATTAACCGGGCAGTCTGCAAGTTGTAACTCTGGAAAAAATCAGATCAGCATCTCTCACAGAGCACAATTTCCTTGAAATCAGCACTGAAATGAAGTAAAACATCAGTTTCAATGATTCCTAAAAGATCCCAGAAGCTTCCCATTCAGAATAAACAAATTTAATGCAGTTAACATAGCAGTTTATTTAGCAATTGTATTTAGAATCTTCTATTCATGTCCAACACAGGTTAATGTGGGTAAAGAGGAGTCTGGGTCACGTACAAAAACTGTGTTATTTTAGGCAAGGGATAAAGTCAGTGGAAACTTTTTCAGCACCAGCAGGTTTCCAAAATACTAGAAAATGCAAAATCTGATCCCCAAATAGGTACTGAATCAGCAGGTCTGACACATGTCCTTCCACACAGCCTGTGTGAGCAGAGATCTCTGAGCAGGGAGCCTGCTTGGGTTCCTTTAAAACACAAATAATTGCTTGCCTCAATTCCTGAGGGCCAAAACATCTCTGCTGTGTGCCCACTGCATCCTGGAGGCATTGCTGCTTCCTGCTGGCACTGAGAGCAGGCATTTGTCACACACAGAGGCAGAACCCAAGAGAAACTCAGCTTCAAGGATAAATCTGTCTCTGCCACGTAGTGTGGCCTTCCCGACACTGGACTGGGACCTTCCTGCTGCAAGTTTTTCCTTACCTTTTTCAGAGACAGCCACTGATCCCACCACAACCAAATCCACTTGTGCTTTCCCATCCAGCCCCACAGGCACGCTGTAGTCTTTTACACCCTGCAGGAAAAAACAGCGTTTGAGGTTTGCAGAGTGCACAATCTTCCAAGCACCGAGGCAGAAATCCAGGATATTTTGATAAATCCAAGTAACTCCCCACGTTTCCAAGTGTCTCTTCCATGTTTAGCCAAGCTGTACATGTCTGGGAAGTTATCCCCCAGGGAATCCTAGAATAGATTCCCTACTACAGTGACAAGAATTTTGGCACACTGCAAGGAGAGCTGAGGGAGGTGGGCACTTTTAGAAGCAAGGTTATTTGTTTAGGATCAAAACCTGATATTTTGAAACACTTTTTTGGAAATCTGTTCCTAAAAATGAGGGCAAGTGACACTTCCTATTTACACTTCCCTACTCTACTAAAATCTTGAGGAATACCAGAGCACTACAAAAGCTTCAATTAATTCTGAAATACAAATCACAAAGCTAATTTAGACACAGACAGCTACAGCACAAAGAAATCTGAAGTTACACAAAGTAACACAATTATTTTTTCTTCTCCTCTCTCCCTGTTCAGCTCCACCCGTTCCTCTTCAATCTGTTCTCATTTTAACAAAAATTCTGTCCAGACTGCAGAAATTAAAGACTTTGTTTATTTGGGTTTTTAAATATCAGAGGTTTAGAACTATTAAAAATACATCTCGTGATTCAATCACTACCAATATATGTGCACAGCACACTGCAAATGCTCCTCACACCAACTCAACTTGGTGCTAATTATAAACTAACAAAAAATCACAATAAAGAGCCAAACATTTTCTGTGCAGAGCACAAACCCCAAGAATTCAGTAATTTGTGGCTGACTATCAGCACTAATGCCCATCAGGCACTTCCCAGCAGAGTGGTGAGGACTGTTTGCACAGTGCTTTGTAAATACAAACTGCCAACAGCATTTTTTCATTAGTGGGCTGGGGGGAAAACCAGAAAGAGCCCAGATCAGACAGCAGGCCAAGAGAAAGGTCTCTTTCAAAAGTGCTCTTCAACCCTGAACAGCTTAATTAGTTAATGACTCCAATAGAAGTTCCAACAAAGAAAGTCACTAATTACCAGCCATTTACAACCTCAGTTGTTTATGGCGTTGCTGAAGAACTTTATTGCCTTTAGCAGGAGATAAAGGAGGAAATAAATCCATATAGTAACCTCTTCATGCTGTAGCAGTTGGGTTTTCACGGCAAATAAAGATGGATATAAAACCTGCCAGGGTTTTCTGGCCAAAGCCTTCAGCTGTGGAGTGAGATTGTAACACGAGAGGGCAGCAAGAGACCGCGCTGCAAAACCAAACCTCACCACGTGCCTGCGCCTCACTGCGTGCAAATGCCACAATTCACGGGTCTGTGGATGCTGTATTCTTTAAAAAAACTCCTCTTCCCTATCTGGTAACACTTAAGAGCACTAAAATATTCCCCAGAGGGGTCTGCAGCTTAAAACTGCAGAATGTAGTAGCCTGAAGAAAAATCTAACTCACCTCAAGTTGCTCACAATTTTCCAAAAAACACTGAGAAATATCAATACCATCCTGCTAAGGCTAAATTTTCTCTTGATTTCAATCCTGCCGATGGCAGTTGTGTGCACAAACTCAGGAATAACATCCTAACAGGAAGATATTTCAGGTCTTCCAGCTGGTGCATCCTAACCCCACACTGCCCCACAAGTTAATTCAGCCCTCCCTCATTCCCACCTGAGACGTGGCACATCTTCTCAGGATCTCCTTGGTTGCACCTGGAGGGGGAACAATCCTATTGAACAGCCCAGTCCTCAGACGTGGTGTGGGAACCAGCAAAGTCTTCCTTGCCTGGGGAACCACATGAAAAGCTTCATTTTACACTGAAGAACTATTTTTATTGTCACACAGTACAAGCTACGTGGTCAAATATTTAATTAGTTATGTTGTAGCTAGTGTTGTTGATTCTGTAGTGCTTGTAAGATTAATTTCCTCCAAATACAGGAAAATTCCATTAAAAGGTTTATTGAAGAAATAAAAGGTAAGGCATACATTTGAAGATATTTGAGGACACACCTTTAAAGACATCCCATCCTTTAAAGCTATGTCTCTAAATGGCTTTATAAGATATATTAGCTTCAAACTGACAAAGGGCAGGGTTAGATTGGGTATTATGGAGAAATGAGGGTGGGGAAGCCCTGGCACAGGTGCCCAGAGAAGCTCTGTCTGTCCCTGTATCCCTGGAAGTGTCCAGGGTTTGGAGCACCGTGGGACAGTGGAAGGTAGGAGGTTGGAACTGAATTATACTTCAAATCCTTTCCCACCTAAACCATTCCATGACACCTCTTGACTCAAGGTCCAGCAGTGAGCTGCACATCAGAGCTCCTGCAGATGCAGTGCCAGGTGTTGCTGCGGTGCTGCCAGGCTCTGCTGTCCCCTCCCAGCCCCTCCTCAGGGCTGCCAAGGCGCTGTTACCTGCAGAGCCGCCAGCCGGGCACCTTCCAGAGGTTTGTCAGGATCCACCTTCACCTCCCGTGCTCTGCTGAACGCATCCAGCTCCCTGAGAGAGCAGCAGGCCTGGAGAGAGCCCTGAGAGAGGGAAGGAGCCAAGAGGAGAACATTTTCACTTACTTCCAGCGTTAGGAAGCGGGCGTTCCTCTGGGGAGCATCGGGGTTTATTTTTACTGTACAGGCAGCCTGGAACTCCTGCAAGCCCAGAAGCCTCGTGGCAGCATGGGAGGCGCCCTGTTTGCATAAAATATCAGCGCATCACCGAGAGCTCGCAGCTGAGATGGGCAATTTAGAACCTTTCACCCTCTGGAGAGGCTGCTCTCCGCACATTTTTAATTGAGGGGCTGGTAATTTCCTGTTAATCCCTGGAAACATCCACGGCCAGGGCTTGAAGCAGGGTGGGATAGTGGAAGGTGTCCCTGCTGAATGAGCTTTAAATGCCCTTCCAATTCAAACCGGTCTGTGTCTCACCGACAAGGCGGCTTTGTTTCCTCTCCTTCGAGGGCTGCTGGGGGGGACTGGGGGGGAACTGGGGGGTACTGGGGGCCCATCCCGGCCCGGGCTGCAGAGCGGGCAGGCCCCGAGGCGAGGGAAGGAAGGAGCAGAGGAGGCGGCCCAGCGCCGGCAGCCGCCGGTACCTTGAAGTTGGGGATGCGGCCGCGCACGGGCCGCGGGAATTCGGCCAGACCGGAGGCCTCCAGGTGCTCCCACACCTTCTCCCGGATGTCCCACTTGGAGGAGGGCCCTGAGGGGAGAGCCCGGCCCGGCGCCGCCATCGCCGTGACGTCACCGCCATCGCCGCCCTCACCCGCCCGCCGTGACGTCACCGCCATCCCCCGCCGCACTCCGCCGCGCCGTGACGTCACCGCCGCTCCGCCCCTCACTCGCTCTACAACCCTGACGTCACCACCACGCCTCGCCACGCCCCCGAGGTGTGACGTCACTACCACGCTACCCCCGCCCCTTCATTAAAATCAGCGCGGAGGGGCGGAGCCTCTGAGTAGGACACGCCCTCTCCGGCGCGCGCACGGCGGCTACGGCGGCGCTGAGGGCTCAAAACGCCTCGAAGGCAAAGTTGAGGGAGCAGGGTGAGGGAATGTCGCTCAGGGCCCGATTTATTTCTGGAATTAAACATAAAAGAGGCCGTGCTGGCGTATTAATGTGAGATTTCCGCCCGCGTTATACAAATACCACGGGTTTTCCACCACGTCTTGTGGCTGGGGATGAAATACCACCCTGCTTTTTGTAAAATAATCCCTCACGTTAATTACTTTTCCATTTAAAATTGGCTGGTGGTGAATAAAACAATATCCAGCCTCTACGTGGGTTGCCCAGTCTGCTGGCTTCCCGAAAGTTCACTTCTTGCTCGCCTTTAATTGGATAATAAATGATGTGTTTGCATGATTGATTATTTATAGAATGAATATATTCTACTGAAACTGCCCTCAGAAGAGGGAGGATGCTGAGGATCCCGACATTCCTGAGCGGATGGGACGGAGGGGTCATGGGAACAATGAAACAAGGAAGGTTTATTTTAAAGCGTGGCAGGAAGAGATGAAATGTCCTCAGTTTGTGCTCGCTTTGGATGCTGCGGATCCTCAGGGCCGACTGTGGCTGTGCCAGCCCAAAAAAAGCGGAATAAATTCAAATGCTCCTCTCTGAGTGGTTGCAGATGCAAACTCCTTTTCTGAAGGATTTTTTTCCTCCACAAAGGCCAAGACTCTGCCAAGTTCAGGAGTCTGAAGGAATTCCTCCTCCAGCTCTGAGCAATTCCCAAATTTGGATTAATACCTGCATATCACGATAAACACTGTGGTGAGGCTTCAGCTTTTCACTTGTAAGCATCCAAACAAAAAATAAAAGGAAGGGTTTGGAGCTCTGGTGCTGCCATGGGGTTTGGGAAGAGCCTTTCCTTGGCTCGGAACGCTGCTGGAGCCAGTGGGAATCCTTCCAGGCACAGCAGACCACCCTTGAGGAGCTGGGATGAGGTGTTGGGAGCTCATTCCTGCATTTCCCACTCATGGAAAGCTGCCGGTGACTCCTCTGTCCCTGCAGGAGCGATTCCTGGGGCTGGGAGTGCCAGCACTGCCTGGCCACTGTCACCCAACGTCCCCAGCCCAGCTGGGACTCGCTGCCACCCCAAGGAAGGGAAAGTGAGGGAGGGAGAGCAGTGCTGGTAATTAATTAATCCATTAACAATCCTTCTGGACCACCTACATCTCCCTCCACGCTCAGCTAAGCTGCTCCTTCCGAGGATTTGCTTCCAGAAAAGAGGGCCCGAGCTGTTTTCTCCAAATCAGGGGGGTTTGCCTTAAAAAAAATGAGGAGTTTGCTGGTAGGTGGCATTTTTTTCCTGCTGGTTCAATTCCCTGGTTTGTCTCCACAGGGCTGAAATTTGCTCCAAATTCCTTTTGCAGGGTCTTTTCTGTCACTGCAGCCTGGAGCAGCTCACACAGCTGCCACAGGTGAACCGCTTCTCTTTAGGAAGCAGACAAGGCTATCACATCTTTATAAATTAAATCAACCTTTGGATGTGCCTGAATTGCTTTTTAAAACCATTTTTACCAAGCTGAATTGAATATTTCCGTGGAAGAGGTTAAGAAAGGATCTGGGATTTTGAAACAAACAAAAAGCAGCTCTCCCTTGAAACACCCACAGCTTGTGGAAACACCTAGAAAAAGGGAGGGACAGATGGATCAGATGAACCCAAACCCTGGGAAAAATGCAGAAAGAAACTCCTTGTGCTGCAGGAATCATTCCTTGGAACTGAACACACCAGGACAGCCACGAAAATCAGCCCAAATGCACCCAAAAAGGAGCTTTAAACCAGCCATAATGCTCTGCCTGGGGGTCAGTAGTGAAAATTTTGAAAAGGCTGCACATTTTAAAGGGAAGCATTTTTTAATGACGTTTTTATTGATGAAAGCAGTGTGGATTTCCATGTGTGAATAAAGATTGTATGAGTGAATTTTTGTGTTTATGAAATAACTCGGTAAAGGAGGCTCCTTAAGGCAGGTGGGGCTGGCCTGGGCTGTCCTGCTTGAGCCCAGAAATGTCTGGAAAATTGGGATGGACCAGCCAGAGCTTCCTGCCCTCTCCAGAACAGGTGCAAAACTGGCAGAAATTCATGTGCATCAATGGGTCTCCCTTCCTTCCTTCCTTCCTTCCTTCCTTCCTTCCTTCCTTCCTTCCTTCCTTCCTTCCTTCCTTCCTTCCTTCCTTCCTTCCTTCCTTCCTTCCTTCCTTCCTTCCTTCCTTCCTTCCTTCCTTCCTTCCTTCCTTCCTTCCTTCCTTCCTTCCTTCCTTCCTTCCTTCCTTCCTTCCTTCCTTCCTTCCTTCCTTCCTTCCTTCCTTCCTTCCTTCCTTCCTTCCTTCCTTCCTTCCTTCCTTCCTTCCTTCCTTCCTTCCTTCCTTCCTTCCTTCCTTCCTTCCTTCCTTCCTTCCTTCCTTCCTTCCTTCCTTCCTTCCTTCCTTCCTTCCTTCCTTCCTTCCTTCCTTCCTTCCTTCCTTCCTTCCTTCCTTCCTTCCTCCATCTCTTCCTTTCTCTCCATTTCTTCCCTACTTTTCCTCTCCCTTTCCCACTTATTTTCTCCACTCATCCTCTCTCTCCCCGTTCTTCCCACCTCCATCCTCTCTCCCACACTTCTCCCTCTTTCCTCTTTTCCTTCTCAGCTTCTTATTGTCCCCATCTCTGTCCCTCTGTCCTTGTCCCGTGTCCCTCTGTCCTTGTCCCGTGTCCCGTGTCCTGTTCTTGTCCCGTGTCCTGTCCCGGGCGGTGCCGGGGAGCGCTGCAGTCCCCGCGGTGTCCCCTGGGGGGCGACACACGCCGCGCGGAGCCCCCTCGGGCAGGTGAGACCGGAGCGACACCGGGAACGGCCCGGGAATGACACCGGGAATGACACCGGGAACAGCCCGGGAATGACACCGGGAACAGCCCGGGAATGACACCGGGAAGAGCCCGGGAGCGACACCGGGAATGACACCGGGAGCGACACCGGGAACGGCCCGGGAGCGACACCGGGAGCGACACCGGGAACAGCCCGGGAACGACACCGGGAATGACACCGGGAACAGCCCGGGAACGACACCGGGAACAGCCCGGGAACGGCACCGGGAACGGCCCGGGAATGACACCGGGAACAGCCCGGGAATGACACCGGGAACGGCCCGGGAATGACACCGGGAACGGCCCGGGAATGACACCGGGAGCGACACCGGGAACAGCCCGGGAATGACACCGGGAGCGACACCGGGAACAGCCCGGGAACGACACCGGGAACGGCCCGGGAGCGACACCGGGAGCGGCCCGGGAATGACACCGGGAACAGCCCGGGAATGACACCGGGAACGGCCCGGGAATGACACCGGGAACAGCCCGGGAATGGCACCGGGAGCAGCCCGGGAATAATACCGGGAACGGTACCGGGAACAACCCGGGAACGGCCCGGGAATCACACCTGGAACAGCCCGGGAGCGACACCGGGAACGACACCCGGAGCGGCCACGGGAATGACACCGGGAACAGCCCGGGAAAGACACCGGGAGCGGCCCCGGAGCGGTCCCGGGAGCGGCCCCCGGGACGCCCCGAGCGCTGCCGGTAAAGGCTGCGAGAGGAAAACCGGCGGCTCCCCCGGAGAACCGGGAGAAGGGAGCCCCCGGGGGAAATCCCGCATTTCCAAGCGCCTCCCGCTCTCCTCCTGGAGGAGCTCCTCACCCTGAGCTCCCCCCCGTATTTTCATAATGCTGATTTTTTTATTATTATTTTTTCTTTTTTTTTTTTTTTTCCTTCGAGCCATTCGAATTTTGGGCTTTTCCGAGCCCTCTGGTTCAGTCTCTGCTCGGTGTCCAGCTGCAGCAAGCAAAGAACTTTTTGCTGCTTCTGGGGGTTCTGTGGAAATTCAGCTCGGTAAAGTTTTCAGCCGAGGAGAGGTAAGATTCCATCGAGGATATTTCTAGGAAGGGACAGCTCTGGGACACCGCAGGAGTGGCATTGCTCAAGCTCTGCATTTAAAAATTCCTGCATTTTATAAACTTATATCGTTAAAGAAATCCCATGTGCTTCTGTACGCTAAGACACAGCCCAAATTGTTACGGGAAATGTGATTTATTTGAAAACCGAACATAAAAGTGTGAAGTCGTTCTCAAATTATTCCAGAAAAAAAAATAAAAGTTTTCTCTTATGGTCGTACATTTACATGAAAAGTACCAGCTTATCACTATTTATTTTCCCAAACAAAATATTTTCTCTGTGGACGAAACCCTCCCCGAACATTCAAAATTATTTCCGTCAAAATTAAATAACAATTTTGAAGCTCCCGGAGAAACTTCCCAATCAATTTTTCCATCGCAGATCATTTTAAACCATCCCTTCTTGTAGAGGAGCTGTCTCATAATTGAATTTTTTTCCCTCCCCTCAGTTATCGAATAAAATCGTTTCCTTTCTTATTAAGAAAATCTCCGGTAATTAACGGCCCCGCCGGGTTCCCACGGCCGGAGCCGGCTGCGGTCTCACAGCCCCGGCTGCGAGCGGGAAAGGGACCCTCGGTCCCAGCAGCCAGCCAAAATCCCAGCCCGACTTCTGGGGGAAAAAAATAAAAATGTATCTTTGTTTAAAGCCTTACGAAACCACACAAATTGCGAGGAGGGCAAGGCAAAATTACAGTGTAAGAAACCCCAAAATCACCGCTCAGGAATCAGAGCGGCAGCAGCCAGGCTCGGGAGAGGCGGCGGAAAAAAACCCAGCAGAAGTGACAGCAAATTCATTTCGACCTTATCTCGCTCTTTCCGGCCTCGAATCGATTTTGCAGCGCTATTTTTGATTATTGATATATTCTGATTATTTATTTTTTTTCCTGCGGAGAGGGGAAATCGCTGTTTTCCCATCTCGGTTCCTTCGCCCGACAGATCCACACTTCTCTGGGATGGAACAGAACAATTCGCAGCAGTTTCCCCCAACACTTGAGTTTACACTTTGTCACCATGCGTCCCTAATTGTCCCACTCTGATTGCCTCTAATGAACTCATTAGGGAGAAGGCAGAGGGGCGGATTTCACAGGCACGAGAAAATCCACCTCAGTGCCCGCAACGAAAAGAAATAAATAGACACTTAAACGAGCTCTCTGTTTTTTGTGGGTTTTGTTGTTTTCCTATAATAATAAAATATCCCCAAACTGCCCCAAAGCGACAGAGGAACCTCTGAACCCGCAGCGACGGCGCCAGCGGGGCCGAGGCTCGGTGTCACCGGCACCGGGCGGGCACCCAGCGGCCTCTCACTTAAATATGTTTAAAATATGTTTAAAATATGTTTAAAATGCGAACGCGGGACCTGCGGGGGGCAGCGACACCGTGACAGCGGCACCGCGGCGCGACCCCTCCCGCCGTACCGGGCATCAACCTGCCTGCGAGCAGCGCTTACAGCGTGCTCCGTTAGCTCGGGGCGGGCAGCGGGCAGCGGGCACGGGCACGGACAGGTCCCCCCGGTGGCTCGGGGCTGTTTTTTGGGTCCGAAAGGCAGAGCGCGCTGCCGAGGGGGCCGGGGGTGCCCGGAGCGGGGCTCGGCCCGGACCGGGAACGCGCGGGGGCCGCTCGCCAGCGCCGCCGCGTCCCGCGCTCCCATTGGCTGCGGCTGCGGCGCCGCAAGCTCCCATTGGCTGCGGCCGCGGCGCCGCGCGCTCCCATTGGCTGGCGGGCGCGGCGGGGGGCGGGGCCAGCGGGGAGTAAAAGCGCGGCGGCGGCGCGGGGAGAGTTTTGAAGCTGCGCAGCGCGGCCGGGAGGGAGCTCGGCGGCTCCCGCACCCCTCCGGGGGCTCCGGAACGCTTCGGGCCGTTCTTGTGACAAGGACTGGGTTTTCAGCAAGGCTGCTTTTCCTTCTTTTTATTTTTAAAAAAAAAAATTCTATTTTTTTTTTTATTCTTAGTTTTTGTTTTGCTTTTACTTTTTTTTTTTTTTTTAAAGAAATTCCCTTTTTCCTGCGAGAACAGGCTCCCCCCCGGCCCAGCTCCCCGCAGCAGTGCCCGCCGCCGCCGCGGGCCGTAGGCGTGTGTAGCAGAATCACAGTCATACAGAGGGAGGGAGAGGCCGCCAGAGACCACCCTGCCCCCGGCGACCCGGAGGATGCCGCTGCGGTGCCGCTGCTAGAGGACACGCTGGGATTTAGCTCGGCTCCGAGACTCTCTCTCTCTCTCTCTCCCGCTCTCTCCCTCTCTCCCTTCTCCGCGGAGGGGTCCCGGACGGGGGTGAGGCCCTTCCACCGTCCTCCTCTTCCTCCTCGCCTCCCCGGCCGCCGCAAGCCCCTCTCCATGATGCAGGCTCGCTACTCCGTCTCGGACCCCAACGCTTTGGGAGTGGTGCCGTATTTAAGCGAGCAGAACTACTACCGGGCTGCCGGGACGTACGGCGGCATGGGCAACCCCATGAGCGTCTATTCGGGCCACGCCGAGCAGTACGCGGCGGGCATGGGGCGCTCCTACGGCCCCTACCACCCGCACCAACCCACCGCCCCCAAGGACCTGGTGAAGCCACCTTACAGCTACATCGCCCTCATCACCATGGCCATCCAGAACGCCCCCGACAAGAAGATCACGCTCAATGGGATTTACCAGTTCATCATGGACCGCTTCCCTTTCTACCGAGAGAACAAGCAGGGCTGGCAGAACAGCATCCGCCACAACCTCTCGCTCAACGAGTGCTTCGTCAAGGTGCCCCGCGACGACAAGAAGCCGGGCAAGGGCAGCTACTGGACCCTGGACCCCGACTCCTACAACATGTTCGAGAACGGCAGCTTCCTGCGCCGCCGGAGACGCTTCAAGAAGAAGGATGTCTCCAAGGAGAAAGAGGAGGCCCGGGAACGGCTGCTGAAGGAGCAGCCCAAGCCCCCCGGGCTGCCCGGCGCCGACCTCCCCAAGGAAGCCTCCTCCTCCTCTTCCTCTTCCTCCGCCTCGGCGCCGGCCTCCGAGAAGAAGGTGGTGATCAAGAGCGAGACGGCGTCTCCCGAGCTGCCCGTGATCACCAAGGTGGAGACGCTGAGCCCGGCCAGCGGCGGGGCCCTGCGGGACAGCCCCCGCAGCGCCGCCTCGCCCCCCGCCGCCGCCGCCTCTCCGGACGCGGCGCTGCCCGAGCATCACCCGGCCGGCAACGGGCTGCCGGGCTTCAGCGTGGAGAGCATCATGACCCTGCGGACTTCCCCCGCGGGGGACCTGAGCCCGGTGAGTGCCGCCTCGGGCAGGACGGGCGGCGGGCTGGCTCTGGGCTACCCCGCGGGGCAGCCGTCGGGCTACAGCGCGGCGTGCAGCCAGGCGCTGGACACTAGTGGGAGCTACCACTGCAGCATGCGGGCCATGAGCCTCTACAGCGGCGACAGGCCGGCTCACATGTGCGCTCCGCTGGAGGACGGGCTGGCAGAGCATCCCACGGGCGCCCCGTCGCCGCTGGGCACGCTGAGCCTCCCCGCGGGGCAGGACGGAGCGCTGGCTACCGGGCATCCCCACGGCGGCGGCGGCGGAGGGGCGGCGGGGGGACAGCCCGCGGCTTCTTGGTACCTCAACCACGGCGCTGAGCTGAGCCACCTGCCCGGGCACACTTTCGGCTCTCAGCAGCAGACTTTTCCCAACGTGCGGGAAATGTTCACGTCGCACCGGCTGGGGATGGAGAGCGCGGCGCTGAGCGAGCACCAGGTGAGCAGCAACTCCGCCTGTCAGATCCCCTACAGATCCGCGCCCTCCCTATATCGCCACGCCGCCCCCTACTCCTACGACTGCACTAAGTACTGAGTAGCCGCCAGCCCCCCGCTTAGGCCCGTTAAAAAGAAAAAAAAAATTAAAAAATATTATTATTAATAATAATTATTAAAAAAAAAATCGGGAGAAATAAACCCACACCAATAAAAAGAAATCTGACAGCTTCCCCGTGGACTTTGTGGCCACAGAGTTTTGAAGATCCCAAAAGCCTCGTTTTTGGGCCTCCTTAAATCCTGGACAAGTATATTTTACTTGATGAAAGGGGGATCTCTCATTTGAAAAAGAAAAGGAAATTAAAAAAAAAAAAAAAGGAAGAAAAGAAAAAAGTTAAAAAAAATATATATATATATATGTCTATCTAAAAGTGGCAAATTTTATATGCTAAAGTATAGGGGGTCTCAGAAAAATAAGTTATGGACCAATATCACAACGACCATTTATACGTTTTAAAAGGAAAAAAAAGTTTATAAATATATATATAAATATATGTCCTGGGTATTTTTTGAGTTCTCTGTTATGCTGTAAAAAATATGTGGATTTCTAATCAGGCTGATTTTCAGAGCCATTAATATAATATTTAAAGTTGAGTTCACTGGATTATTTTTGTCTCGCCCAACGGTTCCTAACTTCCAAATTAATGACAAGTGATTTCTTCTTCTTCTTCTTCTGTGTACAATTATGCAATAGATTTTTCTTTCGTTTTAGAGCTGTTCTTTTCGCAAGACGAGGAAATAATTTATTTTTTGCTGGTGGATTTTTTTTTTTTTAAGGAAAAAAAAAATAGACAAAGTATCTGATACTTTTTTATTATTATTTACGACGTGTGATGTTTTGTATAATAGAATTCACCTTTACCATTCCTAAGGACTATTTGCTTTAACCTGCTTCGAAGTTCGTTTGTCTTATGTGGTCCTAATTGTTGTACTTACCTTAAAATAAATCCATGCTGGTTTTTTCTGCTCCAAGTCTGGCGCTTCTCTGTGTATAAATTGGGGTTTTTTTAACAGCTTTTTAAATTTTTTTTTTCTCCCTTCACCTTTCCTTCACACAGAAAACGTGGCAGTGGTTGTTTTTTTAAAACAAAGCGGTTTTCCTGAAGGTTTCTTTCTTGGAGAAAAAAGTTGAGTTCACATGAAGAGCTGGAATTGTACAACTGGGGAGGAGGGGAAGGGAAAACCCCGCGGGGCTGAGCCCCCAAAATCCCGAATCCCTGCCAGAGGGAAATTTCGGGATTTTTCCCAGGCCTGCGATGGGGAAAACAGGAGGCTCAGGGAGGGGAATTTCTGCTCCTCTCGCCCCGTCCTTGCGAGCGCGGAGCTCCGCGCCCGGAGCCGCCTCTTTCCAGGACAGAAATCACCCCCACCTCCCCTAAAAATCCATTTATTTATTTATTTGGTTTTCTTGAAAGGAATCCCGAGTGCCTGGGAGGGAGAGCGATCATTTAAACCCGGCCTCGCCGCGGAGTCTTTGAAAGGTGGAAAGTTCACTCGAGAATAATTTCAGTTTTGAAATCCTCTCTTGTTTGAAGAACTGGCTGATTTTAACTTTCTCTTCATTTATTTAAGCTCCTGTTCACAAGGCCGAGCACTGCCAGATATTCTGGTTTTTCCAAAATCATCCTTTAACCTGTTCAAGCAGCTTTAATCCAGGGCAAAACGCCGGATTTAGCAATCCTGAAATCCCGGGAATGCCGGCAGAGTCTAAAGCAGAGTTCGGGAAGTCTTTGGAACTTTTCAAACGCTGCTCTCTGGAGCCAGGCTCCTTTCCCAGCTGTAAAATCACATCCATCCAGCATTTCCAGGGGATAAATCCCAACCGTGCCCCCATTCCACCTCCCGCCGCCCCCCAGTGCCCCTCAAAGCCCTTTTTTTTGGCTTCGGGAGGGGTTATACCCACGTCAGGCTGTTGAAATCGATGATCTAAATTGGTTTTGACCCCTTAAATTTCGTCTGCGCTTGAAAGCTGGCAAAAAGCACCGAAATTCTCGATTTAAGTGAGGAAAAAATGTCTGAGCCTCACTTGATCTATATTTTAAGGAGCATTCTTGTAAAAAAAGCTCCCTGCCGTTTTTTCTTGCTCTCAAAGGGTGCTTTTTATTTAATTTTATATTTTCTTTTTTTTTTTTTAATGAAATAAAAGTCAAAGTGCTCTCTTAATAAGAGAAAATACAGAATGTAAAATATTAAAAAAAGAGGGAAATAAAGGGAGTAAAATGGTGAAAAGTAAATACATAGGAGGAAAAGGGGGGAAAAATACGAATTGGGAAAGAATTCTTCCCCGGTCCAGACCTTCTTCCCGTGGGATTTTTTTCCTGCGTGGATCCCGGGGATGCTGTGGGGGGAGATGACTGAAGTCAGGTGTCTGCTGGGGGTTTTCCCACATTCCTCGAGAAATCCCGGGATCGCCGCTGCTCCCACATCTTCCCACCGTGGCTCCGGGCACTCGGGGACCCTTTTTCCTCAGGCAGGGATGGGATGCGGTACCGGGATCCGGGACACCCCCAGGGCTCTGCAACCTCCCCCCGCGCTGCTGCTGGACAGTTCCTGGGATCCCTTTTGCCCCAAAATCTCTTTTTTGGTGTTTCTTTGCCCACCTCGCCCCGGCAGGACACTCCAGCACGGGATGTGCACCACTCCCGTCCCCTGTCTCCAATTCCTGTCCCACTGGAGAGCTCCTGCGGGACTGCGAGCATCGTCCTGTCCCGCGTCCCCAGTCACCCCCAGCACCCCACGGGGAGCCTTTGGGGTGGGCTGGGGTCTCAGGAGAACCCTTTGGGGTGGGCTGGCGTGGCAGGAGAGACTTTGGGGTGGGCTGGGGTCTCAGAGGAGCCCTTTGGGGTGGGCTGGTGTTGTATGGGAGCCCTTTGGGGTGGGCTGATGTTGTATGGGAGCCCTTTGGGGTGGGCTGGTGTTGTATGGGAGCCCTTTGGGGTGGGCTGGTGTTGTATGGGAGCCCTTTGGGGTGGGCTGGTGTCTCAGAGGATCTCTTTGGGGGTGGGATGATGTGGCAGGAGAGCCCTTTGGGGTGGGCTGGTGTCTCAGGAGAGCCTTTGGGGTGGGCTGGTGTCTCAGAGGATCTCTTTGGGGGTGGGATGATGTGGCAGGAGAGCCCTTTGGGGTGGGCTGGTGTCTCAGGAGAGCCTTTGGGGTGGGCTGGTGTCTCAAGGGAGCTCTTTGGGGTGGGCTGGGGTCTCAGAGGAGCTCTTTGGGGTGGGCTGGTGTGGCAGGAAAGCCCTTTGGGGTGGGCTGGTGCCGCAGGAGAAGCGAGAGCCCCGTGCGGGACGCGGGGATCCTTTGGTGGCTCTGTTTAAAAGCTGCGATAGGGAGCTCGATACGGCGATCGGAGTCTGTCGCGACAGGTGACTCCAGCCTGGCCGGAGCGGAGGGGAAGAAGTGAAGGAAGGACAAAAGCCCAGAGTAACTTTTGAAGGCAGCTATGACCAGATTTGGCTCTGCAGCCCCTCGAAGGAGCAGCATGAAGCCCCCAGAGCCGCTCTCCCCGCAGGTCAGGGGGTCGGGATTGGCCCCGGGGGACCGGCTGATGCTGCTGCGGGGCCGGTGGCCCCGGACCGGGGCTCAGGGTGGCTCCAGGAAGACGATGAGGATTGTGGATGGGTTCCATATTTTCTTTTTTTTTTTTTCTCTCGTGTTTCCATTCACCAGCGGGTTTGCAAACCTCTCCAAAACCCCAGACAGTTTCGGTTTTGGGGAGAAGGGCCGGCGGGTTTCCATCTGGTCCCTATGACCAGTGAAGGGAGCGTTCCCCTGGTGCTCCAGGCCCCGGGTGAAATACATTCCCATCAGGAATCCCCCCAGGGCTCTGCACAGCCCAGCACGAGCTGTCTCGTCCCTCCCAATCAACCCCACCTTCCCCAGAGTTTGTGGGAAGGCGCCGGCCAGGAGGTTTTTGAGGAAGGCCATGAGCTCTCCTGTCATTTTCGAAGGGACTTTGCAGAAATCCATACCCGGCACTGGAAGGCCGGGAGAGAAGGAAATACATCCTTCATCCCGGGCCAGTACCGAGCGACCTCGCGTCCGGGCAGCGCCGTGCCCGGCCAGGGGCGAGGGGCGGGCAGCTCCTGCCGGGAGCTCATTCCCGAGGGAGCCCAGGCCGGGATGCAGCAGGAATGGGGAGCTCTGATTCGCATTCCCGTTCCTCCTCAGGCCGGGATGCAGCAGGAGTGGGGAGCTCTGATTTTGGCCCTGTTCCCCCTCAAGCCGGGATGCAGCAGGAGTGGGGAGCTCTGATTCACATTCCCGTTCTCTCTCAGGCCGGGATGCACCGGGAGTGGGGAGCTCTGCTTTTGGGTTCCTCTCATCCCGGGGTTGCTGCAGGAGTGGGGAGCTCTGATTTTGGGTTCCCCACATCCCGGGCTGCTGCAGGAATGGGGAGCACGGATGTACAGCCCCATTTCCCGCGGGCAGGACTAAGGCAGGAGTGAGGATCACTGATTTATTTCCCCGTTTCCCGTGATGCAGCAGGAATGGGGAGCTCTGATTCACGCCCCTTCTTGCTCCCGGGATTGGGATGCAGAAGGAGTGGGGAGCCCTGATTTTTGCCCTGCTCCCCCATCCTGGGACACAGCAGGAATGGTGAGCACTGATTTACACTCCTTCTTCCCCATTTCCCGGGATGCATCAGGAATGGGGAGACCTGATTCACACCCGTTCTTCCCCCCAGGACTGGGATGCAGCAGGAGTGGGAATCACTGATTGACAACCCTGCTTTCCTCCATCCTTGGGGATGGGGAGCGCTGATTTCCACCCCTTCTTCCCCCGTTTCCCGGGATGCAGCAGGAATGGGGAGAGCTCATTTGCGCCCTGCTCCCGCCGGGGGCTCCGGGCGGAACCTCTCCTCGCCGCCGCTTTAAAAGGGGCTCGCCAGCTGGAGAGGAGGGAAAACCCATCCAGGAGCGGCTCCATCGCCGGCTCCGCGTTGTTTGTTTGTTTTTTTACCGTTTAGGGAAAGAGCGGCGGTACCAACATCACCAAGAATCCCCCTGTGTCGCTTTTCCGTCCCCCCGCAGCCGTCGGAGCCGCTCGGAGGCTGATTCTGTGCGGATAACGCAGCTCAGGAGCTCCAGCGATGCCGCCGGCAGGAAAGGGATAACAGGGATAACACACAGCACATGAGCCGGGAAGAAGGAACGGAGAGAAAAGCCGCATCCCCGCCTCCAAGGATTTCCCACCGCCAAGAGGGGAAAACAAGGGAGGAAGCGAGAATTTTACTGGGGGAGGGAGCTCGGGGAGAGAGCGGGAGCCCGTGTGACTGTCTCCTGCCGCACACGCGAGTATTTATTATTTTACTAATCCGTGCCTGGAGTGTCTCAAGGAGCGGGGGACTCCCCGAGGTGGGGAGAGGAGGAGGGTGAGGGGGGGAAGACCCTCGGCCGGCTGCTCTGAGGATGCGCCGCGCTCTGCTCCATCCCTCCCCGGCGAGGATGCTCCAGGGGCGGGGAGGCTGCCCGGGCGTGCTGCTCCCCAGTGCCGAGAGGATGTAAGCCCCCAAATCCCTCCTTTCACCTCTTTTTTTTTATTTATTTGGGGGTTTATTGCGCTTTCGGCACGGCGGGCAGGTGCTGGAGCTCCCGGGGGCCGGCGGGGGTGCGCAGGGCGCGGGAGGGATGCGGAATTTCGGGCGAGGGCGGTGTTAGAGGGGTGAGTTCCCCTCCCACGAGTGGGCCCAGCCAGTGAGAGGGGAGACCCCCACACCCCCGCCCGAGAAGTCGCCTCCCTGCGCACCCCGGCTGCGTTTCCCAGGCTCTCCTGGCGGTTTGCAGCTTTCAGGACCCGTCCGGAGCTCCACAGCATCCTCGGGGATGAAAATCCTTCTCCCGACAATGGAGAGACACTGGGAGAGAAATCTCACGGGTGAAGGGGAACTTGCGGAGAAATCCGGGGATGGGGAGATGGAGGCATCGCCAGGACCGGGTGGTGCTGGGGGACAGCCGGAGCTCGGCTTTTACCTTTCCCTGCCAGGTAAAAATCCCAGCAGCCTCGTGGGAGCTGCGCTGTTGGGATATCTCTCTTTGAAGGAGAAAGGATCCCCCTCAGGCCTCTTCTTCCCTCCCTCGGAGAAAAGATGCTCCACAGAACAGGGATCTAAACCCGCGGGGGGACTGGGGACACAGGCGACACCTCCAACTGCATCGGAATCCCACGGGGCCCTCGGATTAAAGCTGTTACGTCAGTAAATTTAAAAAAAAAAAAAAAAAATCCGACAACAGAAAACATAGCCCCAAACCCAAACCTGGACGTTTATACAGAAAAAGAGCATCACAAATTCCTAATGTAAGCACCGGCCAGCTGTGTGCACTTGTAAAGTTGTTATAATCCCCCTCCTTGTTATAAACAGGAAAGTACATAATATAAAGCAACAGGCCCGCATTCACAAATACTGAGCCTCCTCCCGGGCCTGCCAAATTCCCCTTTTGCTGCAGTCTCCCCCGGCGCAGCTCTGCCTGCTCGGGCTGGGAGCGGGGCTGGGCCAGGGGTCCCCCTTCGCCCGTCCCCGGGGGGCTCCTTGGGGTGGAAAACCCCCTGCAGCGGGAGGTGCAAAGGACACCTCCACACCTGAGTCCCCCTTCCCTTTTCCTCCCTCGCCATCGCAGCTCTGCCTCCTCCCCTCATCCACCCCTTTCTTTTCCCTTCTTCATTTTTTATTTTTATTTTTTTTTAATTTTAGTGTTGTTTAATGTCCCACTTTTGCTGCGGGGATCCCTGCCCGCTGCTCCCCAGCTCCAGCAGTGTACATCCTGCTCTGCTGTGTGTGCTTACAGCGTCAAAGGGTGGACGTGATATTTCAAACATCAGATCAGTGCGTTTATATATTGGGTGCCCGGAAATTTTTCCAAATAAACACAGCTTGATTCGACTTGGGTGGGCAGACTTATCAACAGACTAATTCTATAAACAAATGAAGGAATAACCCGGAGACCATTGGCTGGTACCAGCGAGACACGTGGAGAGAGCTCGGAGTTTTGTAGCAATGAAATTTTAATTAATGTGGGTGGGCTGAGAACACAAACGACTGTTTATCAGAGACAATTTATTTTCCAGCGCTAAGTCAACATATAATAGCAAACTTACAACAATTATTTAACTTTTTTTTTTTCCCTCTTTTTTTTTTTTTTTTTTCTTTTTTTTTTTTTAAGAGCTATGAAGCAGGGACAGAGGCAGAGCGAGCTCCTTCAGGCAGGGCTGGGAGCTGAGCTCGCACAAACAGCTCCCCGGTGGACTCGCCCCACGCTCCTGCCCTGCCCCGTCCCTTCGCTCGGCTCCGAGGGGGAAGACGCGGAGCTGCGAGCCCGCCGGCGATGAGCCACATCTACGGCAGCCACCTCTCCCCCCTGGGCAGCCCGTCCATGGTTTACCTGCCGGCAGCGCTCGGCTTCGCCCCCGGGGGGGCGATATCCCGGCAGGACCCTCCCCAGAAACCCCCCTACAGCTACATCGCCCTCATCGCCATGGCCATCAAAGAGGCTCCGGAGCAGAAGGTGACCCTCAGCGGCATCTACCAGTTCATCATGGACCGCTTCCCCTTCTACCACGACAACAAGCAGGGCTGGCAGAACAGCATCCGCCACAACCTCTCGCTCAACGACTGCTTCGTCAAGGTGCCCCGAGAGAAGGGGCGGCCGGGCAAGGGCAGCTACTGGACCCTGGACCCGCGGTGCCTGGACATGTTCGAGAACGGCAACTACCGCCGCAGGAAGAGGAAGCCCAAAGCCGCGGCCCCTCCGGACGCCAAGGCTGGCGAGCAGCCGGGGCCACCCGCTCGCCCCGTCGAGCCCAAGCGGGCCAAGGGCGGCGCGGCCGCGGCTCCGGGGGACGCGGCGCTCCCGCGGCCGGGCAGGGGGGGAACAGCGGCTTCCCCCGGGGGCCCGGCCCCGCTCCCCGCTGCTGCCGCCCCGCCGCACAAGAGCGGCCCCCGGGGCCGCAGCTTCAGCATCGAGAGCATCCTGGCGCGGGGGCTGCGGCCGCCGCCCCCCGGGGCAGCCCCCAAGGCGGCCCGGGACAGCCCCGCCGGCTCCCTGGTGGCCAGCGGCGGCTTCGGGCCGGCCCTCAACGCCTCGCTCATGCTCGACTCCCAGGTGCACGGGAGGCTTTACCACATCGGCATCCCCTTCCTCTCCTGCTTCCCTCTGCCCTTCTCCGAGGCGGTGTTTAATTTCCAGTAGGTGCCCCGCGATTGACGCCCCCCGGCCCCGAGCGCTGCTCCGGGGGGCGCGGTGGGAGGGAGAGACCGGACTCAGACCTCACCAGGCGGGTAAAGACCTAAAACAAAACAAACCCCAATGCGGTGTTTTAAAGGTGACTCAGGATTTCAGGGCATTTTTCAAGGCGCATCTTGCTGCGGACTCTCTTTAGCGGGTGCCTCCCACCCCTCCCTGCCAGAGCGACTTTTGAAGGTAAAGCGGCTTTGTTTTCCCGTGGGCGGTGGAGGAAGAGGCAGCACCGGGGGAATGCCCACGCTGGCCCCCAAGCCCCGTGGGATTCGCTCTGCACCTTTAATCTTTGCATCCCTCAGGTTCCTCAGACCAGGTTAATCTGGAGCCCTTCAGGTCTCTGTTTTCTTCTTTTATTTTTCCTTTGAAAGCCAAGCCCCACCCCGGGAGGAGGAGGAGGATGAGTTTTGTTTTGCCATCAATACCCACAGGTATTAATAATGCCCAAAATTTTGCCATCAATACCCACAGGCGCATAATAATTCCTGATATTCCCCACTGGCCTAGGAGCTGAACTCATGGCAGACCAAGCAATCCAGGCTCATCCTGAATATTCCTGCTTGCTTGGACCCAGCACGGCGTGGAGCTGCTTTCCTGCCCTGCACCGGTGCTTTGGAATATCCCCACAGAGTTTCTGCTCATGGATCTGGCCAAAAAGAGGTGGATGGATGAGCAAACATGGACTTGTGTCTGCTTTCCATGTCTTACTGGGATCGGTTGCTTCTGACCAAAAAAGACTGAGGCAGGGTTGTGGAGGCCAGGACAAATACCAGGGAAAAAAATAAAGAGACATCAGCTATGTTTCTAAAGTTTTCTTTTCTTGGAAAGAAGGAAGACACATTGCAAGAAATCAGGAATATTTTGTATTTTTGTTTGCCGTAAATAGAGGCTTTTTGTATATTAGTGGATAAATGCCCTTTTGGAAAAAAACCAAATTATATTCTCAATTTTCATTATGGAACCAAACCTATATCCAATAAAGGTATATTTGTTCAGGAGTGTGGCTGGTGTGATGTGAAACACCCCTTGGCTTGTGCTGGAGGATGGAGGAGTGGGGCCTGCATCCTGGTGCTGACATGATGGGTCACGAAAAGATACAAATGAGCTCCTGGGAAATTACCTGTTCCTTGAAACAGATGAAATCTTCCCCAAAATTGTTGTTCCTCCTTGTCTTCCCCTTCTTTCATCCCACCCCGTCTCAAAAGCAAAGCTTGCTCTTAAATGAGCACCTGGATATTGGAAATGTGGGGTTTCCAGGTGAGTTTTGATTCAGTTTTTGCAGAGGAAGGTTGGCATCAATTCCTTGATATTTGGACCAGGGTTGCTCATTCCAGTCCAAGGCAAAGAGGGGAAGGACAGAAAATCTCCAAAAAGTGAGAATTGTTATTTAGCTTCCCCCAAAAAAATAGAATGTTCATAGGCAGATCCCCAGATCCCTGGATAGGCTGAGCTGGAGCTTCTCAATGTGAAAAAAGAGAATATAAAAAGAGATTTTATTTTTTAAAAGCAGATTTGCAAAATAGACTTTATTTTAATAAAATCTCTTATTTACTTCCTATTTCTGACAGCTGCTGTTTGAATATCTATTGAGGCCCTTGCTTAAAGTTCTGGCATTGAATTAGAAAATGAAGAAACGCTTGTAAAAGGTTGTGAAGGTGTCACTGCTCAGTCCCCACCGTAATTCCCAGGGCTGGCAGAGTGCTGGGAGGGTTAAAGCTCCCTGTGTGCCCCTGCTGGCCCTGCAGTGCCACTCCTGGGTGGCATCGGGGACAGGCAGGGCCACCTCGCCAGGAGGTTCCATCCCAGGCTGGGCACTGCCATCACCGGCAGCCTGGGCTCTGGGAGGTGACATCAGCCACAGGAAGCTTCAGGAGGAGGAGAACGAGCCCAGCAGAGACCTGAGATCCTCTCTCCACCCCCTGAGTGGTGATGTGGGCTCAGGGTGAGGCGGGAGGTTGATGCTGCCTCCAGGAGTTGTTTGGTGGATCTCAGTCAAGCCCTTCCCAAAGGGAGGGATCCACCATCCCCAGTGTCCCCACTGACCAGCCCATGGAAAGGTTTTAACCCCCAAAAGTGGATATTTATGCTCTCAGTCACCACTTCTGACCCGTGCCATCAGCTCCTCTGTTTCCCTTTCTCCTAATGTGGCCTCCCCGCTGTGACCCCCAATTTTGTCACCTCTCAGCTCCTGCTCCAGCCCCCAAAATACCTTTTTGGACCTGTAAACAGGGCTTTTATTCCTCTTCTACTCACACATGTGGAACCTCTCCCCATCAGAGCCCTTTCTGCACAAGAGCAGTTTTTTAGTGGTCAAAAAAAGTGAGTCTCAGTTTAATACACGATGTATATTTTTATCACAGACACTTTTTTTTGGAAACCCAGCTTTTTCTACGCAATGGGAATTTGTTTCTTTGTGAAGCTTTGCTTTGACATTTGATCTTATTTCTGTTTTGGTGGAGTGGAGTGGGACCAAGTACAGCTGCAGTGTTTAAAAGCCGCTTTGAGCTTGATTTTGGTTTCGCTTGAGGGAGTGAAATTAGTAAACTTAACATGCTCTGCACAAAAGTGACACTAACTCCAGTGAGCTCAGAACCCGGTGAGCAGTTCTGAGGGGCAATTTGGAATTAATTGGGATCAGGCCAGTGCTGTAACAGGGCATGAACACCAAGAAAAAGGGTCTTATTGCCAGCAGGCTGGATGAGTAACCACACACGGCTTTTGCACGTCATCTGTTTATAGAGAGGGGAGAAGTCATGGTACAATAAAAACATACAGTAAAAACATAAAATAAAAACACGCAGTAAAAACAACAGCAGAGCAATGAGTGTGCAGTCAGTACACCAATTCCTGCCCTTTGGATGGGGCTGAGCATCCTTTAATCCTCCCCACATCCATGTGAGTTTTGGTGCTGTGCAGCCCTCCGAAACATCAAGGACACGACAAGCTGCAAGGAATCTGTGCCAGTGGTTTCACACCTGCTTCACAAGCCAAAAAAGCAGCTGCCAAGCACAGAACTGCCACCCAGAATTTCCCTCATCCCTGGAATCTTCCTCCTCCTGGCTTTCCCAACCTCTCAGGGCTGGCTATAAACACCAGTCTGGAATACTGGGGAGAAGTGGAGAAAATAGCCTGGGATGCAGAATAAACAGCACAGTGCCTGTGTGGGCGATGGAGATGCCTTCCCCTTCCTCTGCAGAGGAATGACCTCTCCCAACCCAGCAAGGTTTCCCGTCTCCGAGCTCTGCAGCCAATTTTAACTCCTAGGAGCAGGGGAGATCACAGAGGGGAGAAGCTCTCAGAGGAGTTGTTTGGTTCCCAGAGCGGCTTTGCTCCAAACACCAGTTTCCTATGAGGGGAACTGAAAATTGAGCATATTAAAATAATTCTGGAGTTTAATTTCTCATAAATGGGGCTTCCAGTCTTTAAGTAGGCTCAGTGTGTGTTCTCCTTAAGTTGGTCCCATAGCAGGTATAAAATATAATCAAGTATTTGATTATATTTTATGAAATGAGCAGAAGTCACCTTGATGATTTGTCACTCAAGGTGTGGGTGTCCATGCCTGATTCCAAGGTGACATAAATCTGAGGGACTTTGCAGCTTCTTTTCCTTCCCCCACCCCATTTTAAAAGTTAATTCTCTTTCCATTCTTTACCAGAGAAAGCACGTAAGGGAGGGACCATCCCTTTCCACACCAAAACCCACTGGCTTCCTGCAGACTGCTCCTAAGCCTGGTGTGATGAGCAGCCAATTCCCAAAGCAAAAAGGGGAAGAAGGATCTGCTTCCTCACTTGATTCATAGCCCCACACACCCAGAGAAGAGATCTCCCAGGAGACAGCGTTGGGGATATTAAACAGATCACATATTTGATTTGAAGTGAAAGACCAAGAAGACAAGATCACAGAATGAGAGAAGTTACAGATGGAAAAGGTCTATGAGGTTATGCAATCCATCAGTCTGGACGTTGCATAATTGCTCCCCACAGTATATTTTTAGTGCTTTATCCAGACAAATCATTAAGTGCTTTAAAATGGGCCAGATTCCTCAAACGCAGTGCGTGCTAAGTCACAGCTGATTTCACTGAGCCTCGCAGCTCCAGCGTCTAACAAGACACCGAAAGGAAGTTTTGTGTGGTCAGGGAGAACAGAATGGGCCCTTCCAGAAATAATCCAGGCCTGATTCGCTATCCCTCATAGGAATCTCTCCTAAATTGACTGAATTAAACCTCTAAAATCTCATTTTCGGATTATAGAGAATAATACATTATTACTTATTCAGATGTTCTCTTAGGCCAAAGTCAAACATTGCTCATGTTCATGCGAACACGATTTGTTTTAAGCCAGCTTCAAAGCCGGCTCAGCAAAGCGTAAAGAATGTTTATTTAAAATATAGTTGCTAAATTTAGCATGAGCTCGGTTAGCCTAAATCTTAGCGACATTTTTAGAGAGCACATTGCGAATCAGGAATGCACGGAGAAATAAATAAACTTTCCCACATTTTTGGAAATCGAGGGAGAATTTGCGAGCTCTTTCTCGCACGGGCGATTTCCGTGGATTGGAAAGCATCGTGGAGGATGCAAATTTCCCACTGAACAGACAGTTGGAAACGCACAATGCTGATCATTTTCACTGCAGTTTTGTTTCAAATAACGCTCCCTCAAGGAGGAAACAAAAGCTGTCAGCTTTTTTTTTAATAGAAACTACGCAGAGCATGAACATGTTTCAATATTTACTCAAGTTCTTCGCGAAGCAACGAGAAGCAAATGGAGCTGGGCTTGGCCATGAGCCACATCTGGGGAAATCTCAGGTTTGGATTAGGTCTTGTGACCTTTCCTAGGAATTCTGGTACTGGATTTTACACCCACCTCTTGCACATTGATTCAAACATCCCCCAGCTGGATCCTGGGCTGGGTGAAATACCAGCTGGCCTCTGGGCTGGCTATTCAGACAGAAAATTCTTATGATTTTCCTTTTCACTTTCCTAAGCTTCCACAGCTTAAAGAGGCACATCTGGGTCACCTTTGCCTCAAGTGAAATTGTCTGAGAGACCTGAGCAAACCCATGATGGGAAGATGAGCAGACATGTGATAAACATACAATTCTCTTTTATCAGGTGACTTTTCATCATCTCCCTCCATCCTTCCCATCCTTTGGTTGGTGTGAGCAGAGTTTCTGCTCCTAAAGCGGGAGGATTCCAGCTCTGCCCCTCATGGGGCTACAGGGCACAAGGGATGTGTCCAAGTACCCCCAGTTGCCTTTGGTGGGATTGGGATCAGCTCCTCCCCGAGCACACAGGTGGAATAAGGGGGCACAAAACAGAACACTGGGTTGATTTCTTTTCCTTACAATGACAGAGCTCCACTGGTTTTAGCAGCTTCCAGCACTTCCATCCAGTGACTCAGCTTTCCATGCCAGTGCCAAATCCCACCTGCAGGCCCATCCTTCCCAGCCACCTCGCATCTCCCAGAGCTCTCCAGATGAGGCTTTGCAAATCCACTGCCCCAACCCAGTAATTCCCGAATCCACGGTGAGCTGGACCCCTTAATTCTTCATTACCTATCTCCAATTGCTTACTGAATTTCTGTTTTCGTTAGAAGAGCAATATGTAATAATAGTTGTTAAAATAATTGTATTTCTGTTTTTACATCTGTAAAGATTAAGTTAAACAGTATGAAGCCCATTAAACTATTTCATGTCATGCTGCCATAAATTTCCTCCATTCCCATTGCTACTATTATTCCAGAGTAAACTCTGAGATCAAGCTGCTGCCACAGAGAGTTATTTATAGGAGCTCATTCATCAATAAAAACTTCAAAAGAAATCTGTTACTCTTCTATTGGGAAGCCAAAGAAAACTAACATAAAGACAACCCTGTTAAGAAACAAAGCTAAGGAGACCACAAGACATTTAGTTAAGGAAAATCCTGATTTCTAACAAATGCCACGCAAGGAGGGGAAGAGGAAAAAAAAAGGGGAAAAGATTGTTGGCAGCAGGAATCCTTTTAAGTTGTTTGACTCTCATTGGATGGTTAAAATAAACTGTTAAGCAGTTGTACTTGGCCTGGCTCAGCCCCCTCATTAGGCTCCATGTGATGGATTTGGGATCTCACAGTGTGTAAGGAACTCTTCATCCCTTGCAAAAGCTGGTGCTGTCCTGCCCCGTGTCCCTGCTGCTGCTACACCCGTCCATCAGCAGAGCAGAAACCCAACGAGAAGTGATGACTGGGCACCAGAAAGCATCTACCTCCCTAAAGGTAAACAGATAAAATAGGAAATTGTGTTTCATCATCTTTACTTACTCTCATTTCTTGCTGTGCCTTTCTCTGTATGCCTGAGCTGTGCAGGCTTGGATTTGGTGGTTGTGGTGGTCCTGCAGAAACTTAAAATGTAGGAGAGATCTAGTGCTGCCCTTCCCTGTTCCACCTGAAAAACAATCTGAGAACAGGTCAAGGGAGGGGATTCTGCTCCTCTGCTCTGCTCTTGTTACACCCCCCTGGAATCCTGTTCTGGTGCCCCCGATATAAGAACATGTTGGAAAAAGTCCAGGTGAGGCCACAAAGTTGATAAGGGGACCAAAGCACCTCCTCTGTAAAGACAGGATGAGAAAGTTGGGACTGCTCTGCTTGGAGAAAACAAAATTCTGTGGAGATCTCACAGCACCTTCCAGTATCTGAAAAGGCTACGAGGAAGCTGGAGTGGGATTCTTCATCAGGAACCAGAGTGACAAGACAAGGGGGAATGGCTTCACAATGGAAAAGAATAGGCTTGGTTTGGATATTAGAAAGAAATCCTTCTTCACAGGGTGTTCAGAGAAGCTGTGTCTGCCCCTGGATCCCTGGAAGTGTCCAAGGCCACATTGGACGGGGCTTGGAGAAACCTGGGACAGTGGAAGGTGCCCCTGCCCATGGCAGGGGTGGAATGAGATGATTTTTAAGGTCCCTTCCAACCCAAACCATTCCATGATCCTGCAATCTCTCTCTTTTTGGTCTCTGTCTCATTGACAGCTCCACAGGAGTGAGATCCCCCTGAAGGTCCCTGAAGGAGCAGGCACTCAGGATCAGCCACATCACGGGAACAAAAGCCTCAAACTGTTTTTTGAGCTTGACAGAAACTCCCTCATTTCCATCCCAGGAATCTGAGTCCTGAGGACAGTGTGGACCTGCAGCTCCTGGCACGCACTGAGTGACGTTTCATAATCACATCCCCAAACACTGAAGCTCAGAGGTGAGGATCCTGTTTCCAGGGATCTCTTTCCATCCTTACTCATGCAAAGCTGGGCAGGGCACGTCACACAGATTCACCTCCATCAACACTCATCACACAACTGCTCAATTCCTGCCTGAGCTGGCCATCAAAATTATCTCCAGAATCTGCCAGGACACAAAACACCTTCAGACAGCTGAAACTCCCAGCCACCTGAGGCTCAAGCTTTGGTGAAATCACCCTTTGGTTATATCTGGAGGAGCTGGATAAAATCTGTGGTTTAGGGAATTAGAGGAGGTGGAATTTCACTTGCAGCAAATGCAGCCTTTGCCTAAACTGTCCCCTCTACACTCACCCAAAAGGCTGCTTTTATTTTCCTTAAAACCTGTTCTTGGCAGTGCAGGTGAGGCATCCCTGGCTTCCTGGTCCTGAGGATTCACAGCAAGAACTCCCAAACCCCAGGGATGTGACTTAAAAGCAGCCCCAGTACTTCCTCTCAAAACTGAGGTAAAAGACAAAGAAATCTGTCAAAACTCCTCAAATTAGGGGCTGAATAAATCTCTTTGCCCACGAGATCTGAAAGAGTTACCCTCAACTTTGCCCATCTTTGCTTTGCTCCAAATTGAGGCTCATGTAGCCAGTTTGAAACTGATGTAATTGTGGTTGTTCAAAAGGAGTGGCAGAGCCAAGTAAGTCACAGTGACTCAACCATGCCAAGAGAAAAGTTTTTATACATTGCTGCAGCTCGGATTTGGAACTGCTCTAAACACTAAACACAAAGATTATTAATAAACATGCAATGTCTCTCTGTACAAACCAGATTTATTCCCATTTAACTGTACTTACTGTTAAATAGAATTGGTTTGTTATGGAAAGGGCAGAGAGAAGCCCTCAGTTGTTGTGTCTGGTTTCAGATTAGACGCTACATAATTTCTGAATAACAATAACAGCAATTGTGACCCACTTCTCATGGAGTATTTTTCACTGATTTCTCCTAAAGTGCTTTGCAGGGAAGGTCAGTAGAAAGACCCATTGTAAACACGGGGAAATCTCCTGATTATTTGTTTTGGATGGTTAGAGAGGAAATTGCATATGCTTTCATGGAAAAAAAAATCCTCTATTATTATCCTCTGTCCTAAAAAGGTGCTGGTGGGGGAAAGCCTGGTGACTCTGATCTAAATTATCCTAAAGCAAATTTCTGGCAAACCAAATGAAGCCAGACGACTCTGGATTTAATGAGAGTAAGTAGTAGCAGACTAAGTTAAAGCTTGAAACAGAGCACTCAGCTGCTACTCTGCGCTGCTTTGCTGCCTGTCTTGAAGCCTTTGATTGCCCAGTTTTATTTTCTTAGCTAATTTCAGAGATATTTTACTTTGCTTGAGCATCAACAGGTCAACTGTTGGCAAAAGCAAGTGGCAGAAAGCTGTAAGCTTAGTTTATAGAAAATTAGGAAAATAATTGTGTTTAGAGTGTGAAATGCAATCACGTAGCCAAATGTGCCTGATAAGGCTTGAGGCTGAGCAGAGCCAGCCCAAGAGCAGACTGAGATGTGATTCAGCCCTTTGAAGTCTCCTGATCTAATTCTTATTGTACCCATATAAGATTTCCATTGCTGGGGAAAACAAAAATCCCGTCCCAAATCCAAGAACCCCAGGTGCTCTCCTGTCTCTCCAGAGGGCTCTTGGCTGTGGAAACTCCTTCTGGTGTGACTCTCTCTGAGCAGGAGGGGGTGTTTGGAGGGGGTTCTGTCTCTCAAGGCTCAGCCAAGCTTTGCTGAGTGTTTAATTTGCAGCGCTCAGGCTTTGCCTGGGCAGGCACCCACCAAGTTTTGTTGGGTTGGCCTCCCAGCCTTGCTCTCTCTGCTCTTGTCAAGCCTTTCATCAAGACAGGACTCGTCATACTCCACCCTGGTGGCTCAGCAGAGACCTTTTGGCCTTTCCTTGAGTTTCCCAAGGTGGGGGCAGGTTGTGAGAAAAGCTGGATGAAGTTCTGTTCCCACTCCTGCTCCTTAGCAGGGCCAGCTGGTGTTGGGCACTCTCTCGACATTTCCAAGAACTCAGAAGTGGTGGACAAGTGGCCACTGCTTGTAGACTGTTGCTTGCCCATCCAAGTAATATGAGCAATTAGTGACTCCATGGCCTTTTCCAGTCATTTGCTAAGATTTCTTTATTAGCACCTCCAAATGAGACACACTTCCCTCTGCTCCTGCCCCCGTTTGCTTTAAAAGGGATCTTCTTTTCTTCCATTAAAAAAAAAAAAAAGAAATCAATAGGGGGAAAAAATATCTTTCAAATGTCAAAGGAATGAAGTTTTGGTTTGAGAATGTTAAAACTACAGAGGAAATGTGAAGAATCAACTTTGACACACATGACAAATATTGAGAGGGAGCTGAAGCTGAAAGGCAACTCCTAGAAGACTTTGGATCATTAAGAAAGTACATGAATGAGTTGGAATTCTTGAAAGAAAACCTATCCCAGGCTTACTCCCTTGGCTCAGTGCCAGGGGCTCTGCGTTTGCCTCCCAAACTCTATTGCAGTTACGATGTCTGAGGGAAAATCCATCTCCTCTGATTTCCTATGGTGGGGCAGGATCAGTGAGCCGATGAGCCGGGGCTTCCTGCGGGTTCCTTTTGGGGGATTGGGGCAGCCCTGGGAGCCCATAAATCCTGACTGCCTTTGCCCCAGCCAGGGTAAGACCAGCAGCTCTGCTCTGGCCCAAGGAGCGACCACCAGGGAGCTGGGCTGGGCTGTGCAGACCTTTCCCAGGCTCAGGGTCTCCCTGGATTGCTTTGTGTCCACTGGAAAGCGCTGGGATGCAAATCCAAAGGTCGTGGCTGCACAGAGTCCCGTGTGGATTCTGCAGTCCTGTGGCTGTGGCACACATGTGAATGTGGAGCTTTTCCACAGTGAGGGTTGTCTCTCCAGGAGATCCCTCCTGTTCTTAAGGGATGCTGTGGGATTGAAGGTGAATCACCCACCTTCTGTCCAGGGCAGCTACACCCTCAGCTAACGAGGGAGCCTTGGGGTTCTGGGAGCAGAACATCTCTCCTGGGTGGCCTGAGCAAAGCCTGGCCTCTCTTCACTGTCCCTGGCTTAGGCAGGCGTGGGTGCTGAGCCCTGAGTGGTGCCCAGTCCAGAGGATGACCTCATGGACCACAGAACCTCCACATGTGAAATATCCAAGCCCACAGTCCTTCCTGTGCCTCCACACAGCTCTCACACCGAGCCCAGTGCCCCTGTCTCACACAAGACACCCCAACAGCAGCGAGGTGACCCAGCTGCCCACCCGGCTGGGGCCCACACTCGGCTCTGCAAGGGAAGGGAGGTTTGTAGGAAGTGGGTTTGGGGTGGTTTGGTGTGGGGGAGGAGGGAGGGAAGGCAGAGGGATGTGGAGCTGAGCTTTCCCATGGTGGCTTCAGCAGAGTCATCTCCCAGGACAGGGCTGTGTCCTTTCTGCTATCCACATTTTACAATTCCCAACTAGTTTTACAACCAATTCCCAACTAGTTTTACAACCAATTCCTGACCAGTTTTACAACCAATTCCCAGCTGTTTCCCTAGGAATAGCCTGGATGGGAACTGTCCCAGGCTGGCGAGATAACGCCGTGAGCGAGCCACAATCTGTGAGCTCCGAATTTCACAGCTGTGGTGAGACAGCCTTTAAAATCTCTGAGACAGAACTGGCCCTGTGCAGAGCAGAAATTGTAAGTTTTGGCCCCGTCTCTAACCTTTGGAGAGCTGCCCAGCTTCTGACAGTCTGTGATGATGTCTCTGTGGAGGAAATCCTACGCTGAAGAAAAGCATGTTGCCTTCTCCCAAAGTTATATTCTTCCTTTCATTCGGCCACCATAAAGGACACTTTGTCATCTTGGCAGATCCTAAATATTCCCTCCTAATTTTATGGGAGGCAGATACAGGGACAAAAATTAAGGATTATTCAGGAGTGTTATTTATGGCTAAGGATATAAGGGATTTGAATGGAAATAACAATTAAACCCAAGAAAATATTCACACTACAGGTCACTGCAATCCCAACTTTTCCCCTCATGAACTCAAGCCGAGGAGGTTTTCTTCCCCTTTGTGATTAAGGCTTTGCTAAACTTCTCTGAAAATAGTTCATATATCACAGAGAGGAATTTCCATGGGGAACATAAATACATCCGTGGAAAGAAGGGAAAATTTTTCCTTGTCTCTGGGAATGGATGAGAAAGAAAGACAGTTGACGCCAGATATTAATGATGAGTGGAGGAAGCCATCCAAAGAAAAAAACTATTGAGAATACTAAAACTACCCCAAAGTCACAGACCTATAAAAATCTACTATGGAACAACGATTTTTCCACTAATACAGGCTTAGATTCAAGAAAATATTTAAGCACAGGCTTAAGCTGGTCCCAGTTTGGAACAGCTCTTGAGTTAAATGGGTGAATTTCAGCTTCATGAATATGTTTTTCAGCTCTGGGGATCCCATCTGGCATTACACATGCCCACAGTTTAATCCAAGCTTAAGGACTCTTGGGAGGGGAGTTTTTTTCCTTCTAGTGGGAGCGTGTAACAGAATTTTCAATTTCTTTGGTCCTGCAGGAGTTTGTATTAAATTCATAGCTCAGGGGACAGCGCTGAGGGCATTTTGAGCTTGCAGATTTTGATCAGAAGGAAGTTGGATCAATCTAAAGGAAATACAAACCGCAATATTCAAACATTTGTGGTTGATACACTGAGATATGAACACGGATCCGTTGTGGATGTGGATATACGGACACATCCACACCTGTGCTCCACAGGCTGCTCACATCCAGAGGGTGACAGCCCCGGAGGGACATTAACAGCCCAGCCCATCTTTTTCCAGGAAACGACTCTGGAAAACAGAGCTTTTGTGATCCATTCGTGGACAGGAGCGACTGGAGCCTCCCAGTGGGGCAAGGAAACATTCCTGCCTTCCTGAGGAGGATGGGGAAGCAGCGGCACAGCCACCACAGCTCTGCAAATCCAGGCAGCCCTGAGCCCTGGTCCTGCAGTGCCACACACACTCTGCCCCTTCCCCACCAGTGGCAGCTGCTGGGCTCTCCTGCCACCCCCAATGCCTTTGACATGGGAATCCAAACCAAGGGCATCGGTGTTTCTCACCTCTGGAGGCCACCAGCACCTCCTGCCTCACGCAGGACCTCGCATGTCCCCGTCCTCCTGGCGGGGGGGACACAGTCAGACAGCACTGGTGGTGTCCACATGTCCATCCAGCTTTAGATTTTAGCATTTTGCTGCCTCAACCCTGCACAAGACCCCTCTGGGGATGAGCTGGGCCTACGTGTCGGCCACGGGGACGCGGCCTTTGCGTGCTGCAACGCGGCCCAAGAATGACAAAGCCAAACAGGTCGGCCTTCCCCGAGCCTGGGATTTGACACAGCTGGGTGAACGGTTTAATTGGGTTATTAACACATCTCCACGCTGACATCAGGAGCATTAAAGGCTGTGTAAATACACTGGGACAAACAGCCCCGCCAAGGTGCTGCAGGCAGGTGGGAACGCCTCTCCCCAGTTTCTCTGGGATTTCCATGATTTGCTGCTGTCTTTGCATCCCTGAGGTCCAAGAGGGAGCTGGTGGAAGGCAGGAGGCAACATCTCAGTTCATTTCTGAGCTGAAGACAGGGTTTTTATGGTCCCCACCAGCCTCACATTGCCTTATTCTTCCTCAGAGTGTGCTGGGAGTTGCACTGATATCCTAAAATAACGTGGATACCTCATTCCTACCACAGTTTTCTGTGGCTTCATCCCAGGAGGTGAGACGGGCTTCACAAACCTCACCAGTCCTGGTTCTCATCACTGCTGGGGTTTCTCCTCCTTCTCTGGGCTTCTTCCTCCTCACTCATGGTACAACCAAAGGACTTTTTTTCCTTTTTTTGTTTTTTTTGGAAGGGGCTTTTGGGCCACTCTCTGTCCATGTGCACAGCCTTGTCCCGAGGCAGCAGGGCCTCCAGAACCTTTGCTCTGAGCCAACATTTGGGTGAAGCTCCGTGGCTGTCACTGCTCAGAGCCGTGCCTCATGTCCCGAGGGAGGAGAGGATTAGCAGGGCACTTCAAAGCGTTGTGTAATTGCACTTTCACTCAACTCGCAGGGCTTTGTTTGCTCCATTTCCAGAAGAAATGTCAGGCGAGCCTCCAGGGACAGGCGAAAGGATCCCTCTTATGGTGACAGCGGGTAGAACAGAGCCCGCACGTCTTGTCCCCACAGCGGCTGCATCTGGGACCTGCTGGTGCCTGTGGGAGTGAGGACAAATAAATCACCTTGGGATTCAGCCCCTCTGGCCTTTTGAACCTGCAGCAGGGAGCTCTCAGAGCTGCCTGCAGCTCCTCTCTCTCTGACTTGGAGGGTGAGAACCAGGTCTCCTGCACCCCATTCCCCTCCAGCCACCCCACAGGGGATGCTGGGCTGGGCTCAAGGCCTTCTCCTGCCTCCCTGACCCACGTTCAGAGGTCACACCTCTCTTCTCACACACACTAAATTACCTAAGGGAGTAAATCCCTTTATTCTGTTTGCTGTGCTGCTTCTGAGGGCTCAAACTTGGGGCAGAGCAGTCCCAACTGGTCCCACCAGCAGCTGGAGGGTTGGTGCCCACCTCTCCTCTATTCCTAAATGGAAAAGTTATTAAATATTATAAATTCTTGGAGAAAACAGCACAACAGAGAAGAAATCTGATTCCCTTGGCTGCTATCTCATGGAATACCACCAGTGATGTTTCAATAGATTTACTACCTGGAGTAGCTGTACCCTCACCTTCCTCTGTGGTCAGAGCTTGGCCCAGCAGAGCTGCAGTGATAACCATGGTGGAACAAACACTCAGGGACCCCTGATCCTGCACCAGGTGTTGTTGGATTCACATTTTGCAGGCTCTGACATGGAAACCCAATCATCCAGCTTCGGGAGAAAGTTTTAGGTTTTTCTTCAAAAGGTGCAGATTGTGCCGAAAATGGCAGTGGGGCATTTCACACAGGCACAATCAACCACTTCAGGTGATCTTTAAGTCAATCCTGTCTTAATCTTTCCCAGTTTTTTCCTCTCTTTTTCACCAGCTCTGACTGGAAATCATCCTCTACCACCCTCAGTTTCTGACAGTGCATCTGCTGACCAAATCCTGGCTCTGGGGATGTCCTCTTTTCTTTGATTTAATCAATCTTCTTTCTGGCAAGTGGGTTTTGAAGAGAGAATGAGCCATTCACTTAGAAAAATGAAACTGGTGCATCACAGAAGATAAATATTGGGAACTGGTTTATCTGGTTTGAAAATATGCTCTGATTTTCTTCTCCCCCTGTTCCTGGTGAAGAGTGAACTGTTGTCTCTGACGCTGCTCTGGGCCCTTCTCATCTTGATTGGGACTTAGAAGTGAAGAAATTGAAAAGGAAAAAAAAAAAAAACCCAAAAGAAAAACAAGGGAATGTTTTGAATGTTGGATGTTTTTGGTGGGGTGCCAGTCAGAGGTGCTGGGTGAAGGCAGGTGATTAAGGGTTTGCCTGGCTCATCCCCAGACATTCTGTTCCTCCTAAATCAGCTTTGCCTCTCCTGAGTGTCAGGTGAACTCAGAGCTTGTCTGTCTTTAGAAACACCACAAAAACTTCTCATCTGACAAAGGTTTCCTTTGCTAGCTGGAATAAAATTCACAGGATCGAGTCACAGGCAGGTCTTGCCATTTTGACTCATTAGGATACAGAAATCTGAGGGGTTTTTTTATGTAAAAGGCTGTTTTTCTGCCTGGAGAACTCTGGGAATCCCAAACCAGGGGTCAACTTGTGGCATTTAAAAGCGGGCTTGCAAGTTAAGTTTAGCCATAAAGGAGGGACCTGCTGCCACAAGTATTTGAGAAGTTCAGTACAAGAACATATTTTTTTATGCTTTCTACCTTTTATTTTCTCCCTCATTTCCCTTTCTTCTCTCCTCCCTGTTTTCTCAACCCTGGTGCTAATAAATTAGATTATCACTTGCTCTAGACCCTTTCATCCTTCAGAGAGCTGCACTGGAAGCTGAAATGCTGCCCCAGTTGGAGGGTTGTGATCTTTTTTAAGGCAAAGGGAGCGGGAAATAATTTGATTCTCACTCTTTAGAAAACCCTTGTTTGAAGAAGTCTCAGGGTTGCATGGTGTATTCCAATTTTCTCCCATTTATGAACAGCAGCATTACCCTCAGGGTCAGGAGAAGATTTCTTCACTTTTCCAACTCTGACCAAATGGGGGAAAAAAATAAAAGCCCTTTGCCCTTGTTTGCCTGGCTGACTCTAATGCACAGCATTTGGGGACGGCCAAGCAGATGACACAAAAACATCCCCCTGCAGGTGCTGTCACACCACAGCCACCCTTGGCACTGGCTGCTTTCCTTCCCCACTTCCCAGGCTCCCAAAATGTGTTGGAGCTGCTTCCCTGGGGTTTGGGGCAGGAAATCTCATCAATGGCCAGCCCAGCCCTGGGGAGAGGGGGCTCATCACCACGTTTTCTCACCAAACAGATGCTCAGGTCAATAAACAAACACACAAATCTGCTCAGTTCCCGCAGTTTTTGGGAGCAGAGCTCCCACAAAAAGCAGAATTCACCGGTTGTGCAGCTTGGTGAAGGAGAGGGGATACTCTGCTCCCATCTGATAAGGTGAGAGGCTCTCCAAAAACAACACTGCCAGCCCCATGATCTCATCCACCCAACCAGGAATGGTGCAAAGAAGTGAAAAATTAATGTGAAAAGAGAGAGATATCCAGGAAACAGGGGGAATAAACCCTCAGAAACAACAGAATAAACCGGGAAAAACAAAGGCAGACATTCTGTGAGCCTGATCCTGCCTCCACTCCTGGCAACGGGAGCCAGGATGATGGCAGGAAGGCTGAAGGGTCAGGATGGAACCGTTTTTGAGCTGAAATTTTCACTTTGTAAGAACCTGTCTGAACTTTGAGAGTAAATTGTGCCACACAGAGGTGACGCTCACGTGGCAGCATCACCTGCAGGAGGGAGCAGGGGCTGGGAATTGCCAGGTCCCAGTGCAGGAAGATGGATGGGGCCTCATTATATTTTATTATATTCTACTTTATTCTATTTTATTCTATTTTATTATATTTTATTATATTTAATATATTTTATTATATTTATTAAATATTATTATATATTTATTTTACTGTTTTATTTATTATTCTATATATTATATGTATTATTTATTCCTATATATAATTATATATTTATTTATTATATCTTTATTATATATTATTTATAATAGACAGCAACTCTCTTTCTTCCACATGGAAAGTTTCTTTATAAACTCAAAATTTAACAGAATGAACAAACGAAAAAAAAAAAAAGAGGATTTTCACATTTTGAAACCTCAAACCTACTTCTTGTCACAGCAGTGACAAAGTCCCAAGTTTATTGTTGGAGTGGAAAGTGAAGGATAAGGAGAATAAAAGATCCAACCACAGCCACAGTTGGTAGCAGGGTTCAGAAAGATGAAAATTTTTGTTAATTGAGTGACAAAATCATTCCTGTTCTTGTGATTTTTGTCTCGAAGGGGAGTTGTGAGAAAACCCAGCAAATATTACAGCAACAAAATTCCTGAGACCCTTAAATACCTTATTAACCCACATTTGGTAACTGTAAAATCTCCATTCAGCAGCAGTTTTGTGCCATTCCTCCTTGGTTTAGGAAATACTGACAATAACAAAGAGCATGTAAATAGTGAATAAATGAACATTTTTATCCATTATATATTTTTAATGTTTACATTTACCTCGGAGGCTTTGTGGATTGTAACTCCTGGTGCCTACCCAACAAGAGGGAAATATTCAGCCAGCAGCAGTGAATCATATTTGCATCTTCAGCAGAGATGTTTATGAGATTTGCTAAAAAGACTGTTGTGCCACAGAAGGGAACAGAAAATTGACACGCTTTTAAGGCCTTTTGAACACAAGACAGAAAACAGCAGGAGAAGAAGGGTGGAAAGTTTATACAGAAATTACTTCTGAGAATCTGACGCTGGCAAAACGAGAAACACATTTCCTTGGTGGAGCAAGGGTTTGGATTTGCAGGGACGCAGTGAGAGTGCACCAACACTAACAAGTGAGGAAGAAAATGATGCATTTCCTGAAAAGAGAATAAAAACAAAACCAGAAGTCTCATTGTGACTGCAGTGGGAGTCGTCTAAAAGCAACCAGGGAAAATAAGACATCGGTGGGAATTCCTGGAGGAGCTGGGGATGGGGAGGAAAGGCCAGCTGAGTCCAATCCTGCTCCTCCTGTCAGGGGCTGCTGCTTGATGTGTCTTATCTTCTGCATCAGCCCCACCGAGCCCGGCCGTGCTCTTAATGAGCTGATAAATGAGACACTGAGAGCTTCGGCTTAGGGAGAATATTGTCCCTTCAGAGACCCCATTTTTCACAGGGAACAAATGGCCCCTGGAGCTGCTGGTGACTGGGGTAACGGATGAGCTGTCTGAAGGCAGGGATTTTTTAGGGGCATGTACAGAAAATGTTTTAAATGAGCTCTGATGGCAGCGGCAGGTACTGCTGAGGCACTGCAGCCGTGGGGATGGGGCTGACCCCATGTCCCGGCTGATTCCCGTGAAGAATTGCCTTGGGATGAGCATCTGGGGATGTGTCCCACTGCTGCTGCTTGGATTGAAAATCCTACTGTGGAATCATCACGGAATGGTTCGGTTGGAAGGACCTTAATGCCCATCTCATCCCATCCCTGCCATGGGCAGCGACACCTTCCCCTATCCCAGGCTGCTCCAAGCCCCGTCCAACCTGGCCTTGGACACTTCCAGGGGCAGCCACAGCTGCTCTGGGCACTCTATGCCTCCCACCCCTCACAGGGAAGAATTTCTTCCAGACATCTGACTTAAATTTCCCCTCTTTTATTTTGAATTTCATTGGTGTCCTTGCACAGAGAATTCAGAGAGCCCCTTGTTCATCTTGAGCCCCTTGATTCTGAGTTCATGGATGGAGGAAATTCTCCCACACTATCCTAAAATATTGGAGCTGTCTGTGTGGCTAATTACATAGTGGGAAATATTTCCTTGAAAATATTGTGGAGCTTCTTCCAGGTGATAGAGCAAATAGGGCCAAAAAACCATTTTGCTAGATGGGATATTGGGAAGAAATCCCTCCCTGGGAGGATGGAGATGCCCTGGCATGGCTGTGACTGCCCCTGGATCCCTGAAAGTGTCCAAGGGCAGGCTGGAAGGGCTTGGAGCACCCTGGGACAGTGGGAGGTGTCCCTGCCATGGCAGGGGTGGCACTGGATGGGCTTTAAGGTCCCTTCCAATCCAAACCTTTCCATGATTCTAAGACACTGCAGTCTCCACTGGAGAGGCACAGCTTTATGGACACACTTAATTTCCTTCCAATCCACAAAATGATTTTAGCACTGGGTTTGAACAACATTAGGAAGATGATGCAATGGATACAACAAAAGCTGCAGTTATCCTGAAGGGATTTCCATGTAATAATATTCAGGCCGACACAATCAACAGAATCTCTGAACTGTTCAAGTTTCAGCCAACATGGGCAATTAAGAAATCTTACCAAGAAATGTAACTTAACTCCTTATTAGCACTTGGATCCCCATCAAGAACACTGGGGGGAAAAAAAAAAGACTACAAAAAAAATATCCAACAGCATTTTTCAAATTAGCAACCTTGAGGGCAATATAATCTAAGTTCAGCCAGAGCAAATCGAGTAGGAATAGTTAATTTAGTTCTAGGAAATTTAAGAATCCCTCATCTCCTCATCAGCAGTAACTTGCTTGTTAAAGGAAGACAAATGAAAATGTTAATCAGCAAAGATTCACACTGGGGGATTGCTTGGAATGAATCCCTCCTCCCCGGCAGCCCTGCCGAGGTCATGAGTGAGAAACCGGCCCCACCGAAACGCTCCGGGCTGCAGAAATGGCATTTTAGAGCCCTGCCTGGCACACAGGATTTGTCACATCTGGACAGGGCGGCTCCAGGATGGTGACCAGCGCTCTCCGTGCTGGCAGTGGTGTGAAAACTGTTTTTATTGCTCTCTGTTTTATCCAGCTCTTGGTTGGGGCTGATGAATGTGCCCTGTGTTGGACCTGACGTTGGTCCTTGAGCGGGTTTTGGCTGGGATGTTGTGCACTCCTGGAAGGGGAGGCAATGCCCTCGAAGCTACATGGACAGGTAAACAAATTATAGGAGTTTTAAAATCTTGCTAATTTTTCTTTTCTGTCTTTTCCCCCATTTTTTTTTTAACAGGAGAGCCAGCTCTGGCTGGTTCTATGGACCAGAGATTTAAAAATAGCTGGGTTCCTTCCTGTCTGAGGTAGAGAGAAAGATATAAGCCTGATTTATTGGCTGTCCAGTGGACTTTATATTCAATTTCCTCTTGTCACATTCCTATCAAGTAACTGCAGGAGTGTAGCAGAGACAGGGTGAGCCTTTACAGAATAAATACATTCATTTACATGATGAATACCCATATTCACGTGGATAAAAATCCCTCTTCAAACACTCGAACAAATAAATACCAGCCAAACATTGTTAGCAGCACATTGGCAGAGGAAAGCAATCTCACATATTTTAATTCAGTATTTAAATTCACATCTTTAGTTCACTTTGGTAGGATGTGCACGCAGGATGCACTGGAATGACTGTCCTGCCACATGCAGTGGGATGAGGGATAAATCCTGATTTCTGGAATACAACCACACCTTTCCTTTCCTCCTTTCTTCCTTGTTGCGCCTGTGGTGGCTGATGCTGCTCGGTAGAATCGTTAAGGTTGGGAAAGACCTCTCAAATCCTCAAATCCAGCCCTCAGCTCAGCACCACCACTAAATTGTGTCCTCAAGGGCCATTTCCACACATTTTTTGGACATTTCCAGGGATGGTGACTCCACCACCTCTCTGGACTCGGCACAGCTGAGCATCCCACGTGTCCTGGGGGAGGAAAACCTCCCGGTGGGGTTTGCCTTGGGAGCAAACACTGCCCTGGCTGAGCCAGACTTGCTCAGAAACAAGGCTGAGAAAGGGAAAAGAGAAATAAATAAATTTTTAAGAAGTCAAATATGTGGGATTTGAATCTTTTCTGCAAGCTCACATCCCAGCCTGGGCCAAGGTTTGCACAACTTCTGCTGGTTGAGTGCAGAAGCAGATTTTCCTTGTGGGATGTTTCCACAGAGATGAAATCTTTGTTTGATGTCCAGAAGGTCAAAGTGTTTCTGCTTGGACCATCAAGCAGGAACAACACTGAGAGCTCCATTTTACATTTCTAGGGGTTCCAGTAGCTGCCTAAAGCTCCCATAAACCTCACGTTGCACATGCAAACAGCTCTTACTTTTCATTTCCATCACGTGTTAAAATTTGTTCCTCTTTTCAGAGAAAACTTGGCCTTTTGAAAGGTTTATGAACTCACACGTATTTATGGAACTGGGACAGGGAACTGACACGAAATGTTCTCAGGATGATGGATGCAATCCTGTCTCCAGGGAAAAAAATTAGGAATTCAACCAAGGAAAAACACTCTGGAAAACTTCACATCAAACAAGGAAACGAAGGAGTGAGAAGAAATGAAACACATTTGAGATTATGAAAAGGGGGTTAGTTAATGTCTGAGTTTAGTCTGATGCCCTGGTGATGGCCATCAGTGCAATCAGTGTGGGGACTGATTCCACTCAGGAATTACTCAGGAATAATTCCAGCACCAGGATAAAGGCCAGCACAAGGATCACGGCAATGGTCAGTCTCGGGCATTGAAATGCATCCAGCTTGATTTGCTCCAGCAAATTCAAAAATCCTTTCCCTGCCTTGCATGAAACATAAACAAAGCTTTCACTTCGATTGCATATTCTCCTGTACAAGAATGTTATTTTAATTTCCCCCAAGAGCTAAAAAAAGAACCTTTTTTTTCTCTATTTTTATTTGATATACATAATGTAGGCTGGCAGTATTAGTGTAAGTGTTTTCTATTCATGGCTTTCTGAAACTTTCTGTTAGAAGTCTTTGAAATCAAACACCCTTCTTTTTATCATATATTACTTCCTCCCTGGGAACTATTCCCTCTCTGTGCAGTGATCCCATTAGGCTTTTAACTTTCAGATGTATTAAAAAAACCCCTACCCCAAAACCTGTGATAAAAATGTCTTGATGTTTGAACACCATCCAGCACAGGCAAGTTCAAAAAACAACACACAAATTTTGTGAATGGAAAATGGGAATTTGATTTGCTGGGAGGGGGAAAGCTTTTCCATAGGCAGTTATGATGTTTAATGGGCCATCTATTGATTTTAGGCTTACTTGGTACCACTGATGCTTGCAACAGCATTTAAAACAAAATTTCCAAAGGAATGGGCCCTGATTTTATGGAAAACCACAAGTGACACAAGTGACTCGTAGGCTTGGCCATGTCTACAGAGTTGTTTATTCTTGCAGAGCTCACAGAGCCCAGGATGGCTGTGGTTCTCCTTGCAAACTCCAAGGTGGTATCAAGCAGGAAAAACTAGATTTGAGAGACTTAAAATTATTGGGCACATTTAAGAGCTTGAAATTCTGAGCTGAAATGGATTTTGTTTTGGTGTTCAAAATGCTTCTTTGGATAAAGTTTTATGACAAATTTGTTTTTAGCCTCACTCAGGTGTGTTCTTTCACTATTGAATATTTCAGTGGACTTGGAATATCTTCTTTGAGTAGTTTTTCATATTTATTAGATGGACTTATTTAATAATAGAAATGTTGTAAAGTTAAAGCCATAGATCTGTTCTATCTGAAATCAGCCACTCCTCACCCAGACTCTTGTGCATCCTGAAGGGCCTGGGCAAGTGTTTGGGATGTAAAAGAAACCTCAGAGGCAACAGGGATGAAAAGGAGGAAAAGCAGAGGACTTGAGGTGTCCAGACTGAATTATCTCAGCATGTTAATTGCATGCAGGGTTAGGGATTTAAGGGATTTACACCTCTGGAATGAGAGGAGCAGAGGACACACCTCATCCTGGGCTGGCTCTTCATTTCCAGGCTGTATAAAAGCCAAATTTCTGTCAGTGGTGATGGCCCCAAGGTGTGAGAGCCACCTCCCCCTTCTCGCTGCACCCTCCTTTCACCCGATTCATTCCCAAGTTGTCTTTTCTCCTGCTGGAGCTCCGTATTTCCCACTGGAACCACTCCAGGACAGCAGATCACACTCTCTCCTCATCCCCAAATGTCTGTGTGACTCCTCCATGTTCCCCACCCAGCACACCTTGACCAGGTCAGTCCTGGGATGCTCTTTCAGTTCCTTGGCTGGAAACTCATCCAAACTCTGCCTGGAGGAGCACACTGTTAATTTAACACATCCCTTTCATGCACACCTGCCCCCAAAACTCATGCAGACACAGTGATCATTTAGAGAAAAACCAAGTTCAGGAACCTCTGAAGTGATTTCATTAAAATCAAACAAACTGCTGGTGCTTGACATAATTAAGGGTGTTTGATTTGGCTCTGCAGCAATGAAACAGCCTCACACAGAAAAGTGGTTGCAGCTTTTGTCCCAACAAATATGAAGCATCATTTATCCTCCACCAGCTCGGTACCAGTCGTCTTCTGTTCAAATCTTTCAAACATTTCTTCTTTTTCCCTTTTCCTGGCCGTGTAGAGCCAAAAGAAATGTTTGACAGGTATTAATTTTGAAAACAAATGGTAGATTTTCAGCTCAGCTGCTGACGAGAAGGCAGGGAAAGAGCAAATTGCAGCTTGTTTTAATTGCACACTGGGAATTTTATAAACAAAATCCACACAAGTATCATTTATAATCATGGTCCAGGCCAGAGCAATAATTATGATAAATCCTTTGTCAAGCCTACTAAGAAGTCTTTTATGAAGTAGTAGGGATTTAATTCACATTCTGGACAATAGCTCAATAAAATGCTTTCCAGCTTCTCTGACATATGGAATTCCACATGGGCTGCAATCAGATGTTCCCCAAATCACACTTTTTCCTTGCTTAACTCCTTGACAGTTTAACATAAACAAGCACTGAATTCATTAAGCTGCAATTTTTAAGCCTTCTAATTAACTGCAACAGCTGAAGTTTGACTCTTCAAACACATGTTAAAGGCTTAATTTTCAAGACATAAACCACTGGGAGACCTGCAGTTTATTAACATTTGAGGTGTTCAGCAGAGAACCTTCCCTTGTGTTGTTTTTCAGGGTTCTGCAAAATGTAGAATTACAATATTTTAACATAAGGCAATTAACAAAATACCTCATTTTTATAATGAAAGGCATGCTTGCTTTGATTTGGAAACAGAATTTTTGACTCTGAGCTCCCTGGTTATTTTGTCCAGTCTTATCAGACTATTTTCATTGCTCCATTAAATATCCAGTGGCTCTCTAAAGAACACTTAACTAAACTGTACTAAAGGTATTTAAAATTATTCTTTAAAAACCCAGCATGTTTCTGCTCTGTGAAGTTCCTGCCAAATTCAGGACAGTCCATTCAATATTTTGGATGCAGCCTTGACCCAGGAGATGGGAGTTTTAACTCATTAAATTCTTTTAATCTTCGCCATAACTTGGGAAATGTGCTTATGGAAGCACCCAAGTTTTAATCCTTCAGTCTTAAATATTAAAAAACTTGCTTTAAACTGAGAGAGAACTGAGAGAGGGGAGGTTTAGATGGAATACTGGGAAGGAATTGTTCCCTGTGAGGGTGGGGAAGGCCTGGCACAGATGTCCAGAGCAGCTGTGGCTGCCCCTGGGTCCTTGGAAGTGCCCAAGGGCAGGTTGGACCTGGGACAGTGGAAGGTGTTGTGGTTGGAACTGGGTGATTTTTAAGGCCCTTTCCCACCCAAACCATTCCATGATTCTGTGCTTTACTTTATTACAGAGGAACTGGGCACTGATAACGCAACATCATCCCCGTGTGATCCCTGCTTGCAGCCAAGTGGGGCCAGAAATGCCCGGAACACTGCAGAAATTTGGTTACTCCAAAGGTGTTTTAAATCCAACCCCTTGGAACTTGATTTAGTCACCTTTTAACTCTTAAATTAAAGTAAACACAGCAAAAGCATCACTTTAAATAGGGATAGACACAAATCCCTGGGACTGGAGGCCCTCATGGCCGTGGTACTGTGGCAAAGACAGGGATCAGAGCTGGTGGGGGGGAGAAAGCCCTTTTGGCTCTTCTCATCCCACCACTCATGGATGGATCCCATTCTAAACAAGCCTGACATGACCTCTGCTGTTCTAGGAGACGGGGAATTGTGTGGTGGGACTTGGATGATGATCCTGGATGCTGAGCTCTGCCCTCTCCTTTCAGATGAGACAATAAATCTGACCCAGGCACCAGGTGCTCTGTTCTGCTGGGGGGTTCACGTGTGAAATGTGGAGAGAGGAGGAAATGACAGGAAGCAAAGCACCATCAGCACAACTTTCATGTGGGTTTTGTTCCCAGGAAACCACTTCCTCTGTTTGTATGGGCTGGAAGGGGATGGGACTGCACGGGGGCTCTCGCTCTCAGCTCATTGAGCCAAGCCAGAAAAGCCATGGCACCCAACTAAAATCAAAGGAGGTGTTTTTTTTTTTTATTATCCTATGTTTATCTGGATTCTGCTGTCATGGAGTTTTTGTTGCATGGGAATTTTCCTCCTCATCCTTTTCTTTTCTTTCCCTCCTTATTTTTTCCCTACCCAAACTGATTACAGTGAAGTAAATTTTTGATTTTCCTCCTCATCTTTTTCCTTTCCCTCCCTTCTTATTTTTTCCCTACCCAAACTGATTACAGTGAAATAAATTTTTGAGTGTTACTTTCAACTAGAGAAAAAAAACAAACCCTCTAAACTCTTGTAAATGGGGAACAACACATGGATTTACACCAAGGAGGAGCACAGCAATGCACAGTTTGGCTGATATTTGGATAAATGACATTCCTTAGTGCTCCCTCATCTCATCCCTCTCTTATCTACTGTGGGTGAGGGTTTTTCCAAAGGGAAAAAGCCCAGTAGGTTTCTGGCAAATTCTGCCACATTCTCCTGTATTCAGATAAAAATGTACCTACAATAATATATATTAATATATAATAGTGGTTGGAAGGCTGCTTTTCTTTTAATTTTAAATATAAAAATGTATCTAGCGGGAGGAGATGAAGAGAGATGTGTGCAGTCCCAGCACTGTTTGATTCCACAGCACTGTGGAAGTGCTCAGCTCTTTCCTGAGCTTGTTTTTCCCTTGGCCAACCACCTCTCCATGCCTCCAAGGGCTTGGAGAACAGAACATAAAATCTGAATTATCACCATTTCAGCTTCTGCAATAAAGCTGAGAGCAAAACTCCTGTCACAAAACTCCTGATACAAAACTTTCCTTAACAAACACAAACTACCACGATGCTCCTGAGGAAAATACCGACTGTCACCACCACACTGATGACACAAAGACCACGGAAACCAAAGGAAAAGAAAAACCCTTTTGTTCTCCTTATTTTCTATATGTAGGCAATGACACAGCAAAGAGTCTAAGCTTGGCTTAACTGTAAGGCTGGGAGAGGTTTTATTGAAATAAAAAAAATTCAATTTATTGTTAAACTTTTGTATCTACTTTGTTAAGTCAGCACTTCTGTGCTGTTATTGTACAATGGAGTGGGGAATTGAAGGTATTAATTAATTAGTGTTAATTAGTTTTCCATGATGGAGAAGCTCTTGAGGAAAAAGCTCTGTTGTCCCAGAATAACAGCCATGGAAAAGGTGTGGGGAACAAGGGTTGGAGGGGATTTTCTGAATATGAGGAGCTTCCTATAAATCTTATCTCATTAAAAAGAAAGAAGTGAAAATCGTTTGAATTCCGTAGTGCATCGTTTATTGTGATAAAAACCCCTCAATGCAGAGGAAAGTTCCTGTTATTTCTGAAAGAAAAGATAAAATCTTTTATGGTTGATCCTTCCAGCAGCCATGATTTAGTTCTCACCACCCTTAAAAATAATGTGCTTTTAAACCAGTAAAATTCCTCGTTTCTCCCCACATACAGAGGGTTGTGAAGGCTTCAGGTCACCCCTGTCTCCAACACACCTGTGATAAGGGCAGCTTCAGGGGTCAGCCTGGGAATTACTGGATCTCCTGGTCTTGAGGGGTGAAAACTGGAGTGGGTTCATGGGGAATAGAGCAGGTGGGCTGCAGTTCCCTCAGCCACAAACTGGAGATGGTTGTGGAAAAAAAAGGAATAAGTAGGAAGTCATTTTATGGGCCTACAGCTGTGAATTTGCAAAAAAAAAATAAAAGGGAGAAAAATTTGTAAAGGTGGTCGGAGTAAAGCCTCATTTTAGCTGATAACACCCCTACATTACATCAAGAAGGTGAAGAGGAGAAATAATCCTTAAATCCAGCAGGAAGCTCATAAATGAGAACAGGGAAAGGTGTCCCTGAAGGCTGGTGTCCCGGGATTCATCTGGAAAATCACAGTGTGGCACTGGCCCTCTGGCAGGATGTGGGTCTGTCTGAGGGCTGGGAACTTCTGTCTTTCCCTGCTGACCCAGCATCCAGTCCCCAGGGTGGTGGTGTGTCCTCAGCACAAAAATCTCCTGGAGTGGGAGAGGGAATTGCAATTGTGTCACCTGCCAGCTTGCAAAAAAGCAAAACCCAAGCCAAGCTGCATCCTGGGGCCAAAGGCTTAGCAGGGTTAGTCAGCAGCAGCCAGAGCATCCCAAAACAAACATCTCCGTGTTTTTTGTTCCTCGCTTGGGTGGATGTGCCCCTTGAGCTGGAATAACCTTCCTGGAGCGTCTCAGGACTCGGTTTGGAGTTAGAAGCAAGGCCTCAAGTCAATTAACAGCTGCTGGAAAAATCCATGCTAGGAAAGACACAGGCACATTGTGAGAGGGATGGTACAGGGGGAGGGAAGATCAGGACCTGGGGCTGCATCTCAGAGCAGCACCGAGAGCACAGAGAAAACTCACTCTGAGACTGCTGCTGCCCCATCCTGTCCCACCCTTCCTCCTCCTGTTCCTCTCCTTGGGGATGCATCCTAGCTGGAGAACAGAGAAAACTGCCAACTGCTCCATTTAGAGGACAACTTTGTCCTCTTTTTCTGCCCAGGAGCACTGCCAGGCCGATCACTGAGCTCTCAGAGGGCATTTGAGCAATGCAATTTGTGAAATGCTCCTGCAGGTATTTTGCTGGGTGTGCTGATTGTGGATGGATAAGCACAGTGCACCCGTTTCTGTTGCTCAGCTGGAGGAATGTGGGTCATTTCTGGTGTGAACAGCTCCTCTTAACAGCACAGGACTTTCATTCCCTGAAAATGTGCTGATGTAAGATAGAAATCATCATTCCATGGACATTTGCTCTGGTGAAATCCAAAGCAAAACGTGATGAGGACAGCGGGGCTGCCCAGGAAACCGAGGGTGATGATGGCACTGCTCCAGGTCTCTGGCATTGTCATCACATCCACTCCCAGCATCATTTTCCTTGTTTCTTCACTGTGATGGAGAACTCCTCATCCTTGGGACAGCAAAATTCAGTTTGCTTCCATCTCATTCCTTATTTTCCATGGTGTGCTCAGTAATTGTTTAGGCCGGTATGGAAGTGCAGAGACATTGATAAAATTGAAAGATTAGATTCCAAATTGTGCCCAGGAGCTTTCCCTGACTTTGAGCCATGGCTGGAGGTGCCTCTGATCCTTCCCCTTGGCCAGGCTGAAAAACCTGCAGGAGGCTCTGATTTTGTCACCCATAATTTGCAGCTGACTTTGGAAGAAAGCCCGCCGAGGTGGTGAGAGTGAGGTTCAGAAGAGATTGAGAGGATTCTGCTTTCTTTAAAAACCCCAGAATTTCACACAACTCTTCAATTTTCTCTGTTACCCTCATGGACCAGAAGTATCCTGGGTGAGATCCTGTGGTTTTCCTGAGAGGAGCAGACATGGGATAATTACACAAATAGCTCCTGACACCCAGCTCTGTCTGATCTCCCATTAAATCCAAGTGTTTTGGATCGGGAGCAGCACAATAATGCAGGTTGGGGTTTTCCCTTCCCTCTCTGCCACTTGTGGTTCTGCAGACATTTGGATGAGGAGATGCTTGGGAGGAGTTTTTGTTGTCTGAAATCCCACATTGAGAAGAATAAAGAGAAATCAAGGAACATCCGTAAGCTTTAATTAATTATTTATTAATAATTGTTCTTTTTAGAGGAAGAAAGTACTTTAGAAAAACAGCAATAGGTAGGAAACTGTTACTTAAATTCTTATTATCATGTTTGCTTTGTCTGCTTAGGTTCTTTCACCTCAGGCTATCTCCATTTAGCCATGGAAATGCAGGTGATGGACATAATTTTGGTATTGAAATGGATGTTTATTGTACAACTACAGGCCTGATCCAAATCCACTGAAGCTGACAAAGGCACAGATGCCACCAAATCCATCTTTAATTATTTTCTGAAGAGAAGTCCCCAACACAACCTCCAGGTACAATCCAAGCTCTGGATGTTGGAGCTGCATCTGCTTCAAATTATGGATGGGCATTTTTCTTTTCTTGCGTGTGAGTTCAAACAAACACTGCAAGGGCTTTGGCACCGAAGCAAAATAACGAGAAAGGACTAAAAACGCGTGAGGAAGGAGAAAATAAGCAATTAGGCTGAAAAGCAAAATCAATCATTCCCTTCCTACTGAACTTCTTAGTGGCTAAATCTCTGTCTTCTGAAAAGAAAGTGAAACCCACCGCTCCAAAACTCAGGGACAATTAATAAGGGACGGCTGCTGAAAATTGTAGAACATTCTGGGGACACGATGGCTTCTTTGGCTCCCACAGAGACCCCACAAAGCACTCAGAGTGTCCCAGAAAGTTTTACTTCCATTAAGAACCCATATCCCTTACTGGAGCACTTTTGTGAAACCACGAGTAAAATGTAATGAGTTCAGCGTTTTCATATCATTCTTATTTTCTGAGCTGATATTTGAGATAAAAGACAAAGCCTGCCTTGGTTTCAGTTCAGAGGACATTCTGTGCTATGGCTTCACTTTGCTGAAATCCTGATCAAAGCAGAGCTGTGAAATCTTACTATCCCATTGCTAACTGCACTGTTGACTTTATGCATACTTCCAAAATCCCTGCTTCCCCTTAGACCTTTTGACCACCGTATTAAAAGGAAAAAAAAGAGGCCAGATATTTGCATTTGGTACTGTTCAGTGCTTTCTTGCTAGCAACAGCCTTGCCAGAGAGGTGAAACACAATTTTCCTGTTCTATAATTAAAAGAATAAACATTTTCCATGGTTCTTCCAAAGCTGCTCTGCTCTGAAACACGGGTGGGATCGTTTTGCCTACTGGGAGGGATGCAGTTCATTAACCTTGGAGACACCCCTTCATCAAAGAAAGGAGCAAAACGACTCACGAGCTTTCCCTCTCAGATTCTCTGATTATATTAATCCCAGAAGATCTGAACTTCATTTTCTTCCCATCTGGGATGAGAATCCAGCAGGGAGAAGTTCAGGGTGCCCAAATGTTTCCATAAGTGTCTCAAATAACTTCATGCACTTCAGCTCGGCAGCTGTGTAACCAAGAGCGGCGGCGTGGGGCTCCCCATCGGCCTCACCCATCCCTATCCCTGGGATCTCCTGGGACAGGGACCATTCTGGGGGCACTGGAGGACACCTCACCCATCACCAGCTGCATGGAGATACCTCCTGTCACGTTTTTCCCAGCAGTTCTCTCCCTCCAGGATTTGGATTTTGAAGAAAGAAGGAAAGGAGATGCTGGTGCGATGACAGAGTTGTGGCTGTCTGTGGCTGTGTTTTCCAGGTGAGTGTCCCAGCAGGGAAGGCACCAGCTGGACCAGAGGTGGTTTGAGGTGACACTGAGACCATCCTGCAGTTCCTGGGATGTTTCACGCAGTGGCCGTGGGGATTGCAGACCTCCAGCAAACCAGAATTTTCATTTCAGCAAATGAAACACCCTGGGGACACCCTCGTGGGCAGTGGGGGATGATGTTTCAGGATGTCAATGCCAGGAAGAGTCCATGGATGCTGGAAGGGCTCTAACACCACAGATGGGGTCCCTGCATGAGAGCTTGGGGCACGGGGACATCCCCACCCAGAGCAGGGCATTTGTGTACACACGTGTGCAGGGGTGACTGGGGGAGCTGGCACCGTGTTCAGCTTGTTTCTGTGGCCTCTGAACATCAGCCTTGAAGTCAATCTTCTTTCCTGGAGGAAAAAAAATAGTAGTTCTGACATTCCAAGAAATCCCAAAGGGAAAAATACAGAAAATTAAATGGGTTGGTCTGCGTCCAACTCACTTACTCAGGGGAGATAAATGATTTCGTATGCTAATGACCATTCCCTCAAATCTCTGACATTTTCTTACAATGTACTTAAGTACAGTTTGTTTTGCTTTCTGTCTCCACAACAATTACAAAGATTTATATTTTATTGCTCCGGTTGAGTTTGCCAGGACCACACTTCCTTTCCTTTTTAAAGGCGCAGGGATATTGTCTGGGACAGCAGAGAACGGCGCTTTCCGAACAGCTAAAATGAAAATAAACAAGGCTGAACTTATCTGGTGGAAGAGGGCAGACACTTTCACTAGGCACAGCAAAGCCAATAAAGGCTTCTGGCTCTTTTCTCCTCGACAGATCAGTACACACAGACTCAGCAGCAGTTCATAAGCAAGACAACTCTGTCACCTTTTGTGATAACTCCAAATTAATTCCTCCTTCCAGTGTGATTATGAAAGGCTCAAATCTGCCACCTTTCCTGGTGCTTCTGGTGCTGAGGGCTAATTCCCCCTGCCTACTGTTTGGCAAGGGGGGCGCCTGGGGAGGAGGGATGCCTGTGTTGGTTCAGGCTGGTGGGAGAACAAAGTGCCACTGTGTCCAGGGGCACGCAGCACAAGCGAGGATTGTTCCTGGTGACACCTTTCCTTGCCTCCTCCACCCATCTCCCAGCACCGAGTGACTCACAGCTCCATTGAGGAGAAATCACAGGACCAGGAGGGCTTTTGTTCCCGGCTCTGCCAGCCGGGGTGCTGCTGCTAAACGAGCAGTGCTGGGTTAAGGCTGCGGGGAACGGAGCTGAAGTCATGACTCGGGCTGGGAACCAGATAACTCTGGGCTGCAGTGGTGCTTTGCCCACAGCTGAGGAGCCTTTTCTGTCACCCTGTGTGTGCCACACTGAGCTGCCCAGCCCCATGAGAGGTGCTGAGCCCCACAGTGCTGCTGGGTCACCCCAGTGCTGCCACTAACCCATCCTTTGCTCTCATTATTTAATGCTTTAAGAGCATCATCCCCTTCTAGACCTGCTGGCGTGGCAGCCACAGGGTGGTCAAGGATGTCCTGACTCACTGACCAGGACTGGCTGCCCAAGCCCTGGGAAGTGACCACAGGAGCTTTGCTGGTCCTCTCCAGCCCAGCCCTCGTGAGGGGTGGTCGTGTGTGGGATCAGTCTCACGGCTCCAGCCAAAAACGGGCTGCAAATGGTGACCTCAAGGCAGCTCCTGTTTGTACAGACACAGGGAGAATCCACTGATTGTGGCTTTCTTGGGAATCATTTGAAGTCCGTGAGTAATGTGGACCACAGGATGAGAAAAAACTAGAAAAGGAGTCTTAAAAAAGAAAGGAGGAAAGACAGTGGAGTCAGTGTTTTCTGCTCTGTGCTCTGGATGTCTTGAGCAACAGCATTCCCAAATTGTCTGTTCAAATGAGCTGTACCAGTTTGGAAATGGAGAGCCTGGTGAAAGATGATGGTGAAAAATCCCTCTCTTTCAGGATCATCACTGACTTGCACGGATTCCAGCAGAAAAATGCAAAGTGGTGGTGATTTGTGCTCTCATTTAAACAGTTTAAAGAACTGCATTAGTTGGAAAATTTCCACAGGCAAATGAGCTCTTTCTAACTTCCAAACTAGCCCCTGTCTAAAATTACTTAATTAAGGAATGTGCATTGTATATCCCCTATTGTATATCCCCTATTTTATATCCTTTATTATCATGTTCTCTATGCTTTGTAGTGATGGACTCAGAAATTCAGGTTTTGATTCCTGTCCCCATCCTTAAACTTCCTGTATGAGCTCGGGAAAGTCTCCTTGTGCTTCTGTGTGTCACTCAGTACTTTGGGAAAAGGAAATAAGAACACAGGATCCTCTTTTGTGGGATGTAAAATACAGCTTATTGCCAACGTTTGAGTGAGAAGAAATGCCTACCACTTCCACAGCTGATGAAAGAGCAGAGGGACGCCATGAAACATGTTCAAAACTTTAATAATTCCCAGTGGTTCTGAAGATATTTTGGGTTTCTCACCACTAGTCAGCCTTCCTCTGCCATTTGTTCCTGGTGTCTTCCAGCAATTCCTTGTGCAGTGCTCATCGCAGCAGTCTTCATCTGGTGCCAGCTGAAATATGCAGCCATAATAAAGATATTTTATTTCAAAGCTTCCCTCTCTGCTCTATGGCCAGAACGTCTGAGTATCTTCCACCGTGTTTCTGCTAATAACAATAATAACAGTAATAAAAAAAGCCAACAGCAGAAGAGCTCTCAGCTCGTGCTTGGTCTGCACACTGCTCATTTGAGCTGATTTTGGGAGGTGAGAGGATTTTGCTGATGGGGTTCTGCAATTCCAGGTTTGTTGTGTGCAGAGCCCACCTGCCCATGGAATAGACACGGGTTTGGCTCCAGCCCCACTGGCAGGACCTCCAGTGGTGCCCATCCCTGTGATGTGGCTGTGATTTCCTCTCCCCATCCTCCCCCTGGATGGGAGCGTGGCCAGGCCACCAGCGCGGGCAGCATCTCCATTTAGCAGAACAATAAAGTCTGAGCCCCTATTCCCGAAGGGAAAACGTAAATTGTGAGATCTTGCCTAAAAATATGGATTATGAAAGTGCATCCATTTCTATTGTCTCGGCGAAACATTGTGTTAACTGAGCTTAATCAGACACACATTATTTGTCTCTTTGGATGGAATTCTCTGGCCTGTGTTCCCCAGGTCACAGCAGATGATCTAATGGTCCCTTTGGCCCTAAAATTCCCTGAAACAATGAAACATGGGTTTCATTAATGGAGCTAGACTTTTGGAAGGATGAAATATGAGCTACACACATCCTAATAATACATCTTTCAGATTCCTACGGAATTTGTCCATCTTTTTGCCAGACTGCAGCTTGTGGAGTGAGGCAGGGCCCTGATCTCTCTCCCTTGGGAGCAAAGTGCTAACCCAGCTTTGTCTATTGAAAGGCAGATGTCTGCATGCTCTTGCAGGATGTTTGACCATCCAAAACCAAGTCTCTGGAGGACCTTAATCACCTTTTCTCTCCTTTCAGCCATGGATTGTATAACATCGTGTCAAATCCCAGACCTGTTCCTGGGGCTTTAGTTCCTCCATTCTCTATGGTGACCTGCTCTGACCTCAAGACAGGGACAGGAGAAGGCTTTGGGGTAACCTAATTATGGGATATTCTCTCAGGAGTTGGACTTGATGATCCTTGTGGGTCCCTTTCAGCTCAGAATATTCTGTGATTCTGTAATTGCAGCCTTCCTGTATCTGAAGAGAGCCTACAAAAAAGATGGAGAGGGATGTTTCACATGGAGCTGGAGCGACAGGAAAGGGGGAATGGCTTCACACTGACAGAGAGTAGGTTTAGATTGGATATTAGGATGAAATCCTTCCCTCTGAGGGTGGGGATGCCCTGGCACAGGTGCCCAGAGAAGCTGTGGCTGCCCCTGGATCCCTGGAAGTGTCCAAGGCCAGGCTGGACAGGGCTGGGAGCAATCTGGGATGGTGGAAGGTGTCCTTGCCCATGGCAGAGGCTGAGAACCAGATAATTCATAAGATCCTTTCCAGGATATTGCACAGGCAATATGATATGAATCATCCCAGGATGATCCTGGGGTCGGCTGAATCCTGGAAATACAATCCCTGTGGATCTACTTGCACATGGTGAAGAACTGCTGGTTGTCCCTGGATCCATAATCCTGCAGAACCACACCCGTGTTCCTCTCCTGCTTCATCCCTGAGGCGGGGCAGGATGAGAGGAGGCAGTTACAGCCTGGCAGATGTGAGGTTAAGCACGAAGACATTCAGCAGTGAATGCCACCAGCAAGAGATGGCACCAGGGGACATTGCAGCTGTCACCTCAGAGCAGCCACATCCGCAGGGGCCTGGCTTCTTCATCCCACTCCAACCCTCTCTGACCTCCTTGCTGAATGCCTGTGGATGTGCACAACCACTGTGGAGAGGGTCCCAGACTCAGGAGTCGTCTAATTTGTATGAACGACCAAGAACAAAACAAAAAAGCTGCAGAAGGATTGAATTGCAAGAGCCAGCCCGGGCAGGCTGTGATTACAGACAATACCTTCCGGATTTCCAAGAGGGAAGTGATATATCCTTCCCAGAGCAGGCCCAGGACAGCTGTCAGGCTTTGTGGCTGCCCTGGGTATGCAATGATGTCATTTCAGAGAAGGAATCAAAGATTGGCTTCAGTTTGAGGAGGTTTAGTTGTTTTGGTGTTTTTTAAACTTTGCCTTCATTTCCATTTTTTTAATTTTTTTTTTTTCCTTGCCTTAAAATTTCACCCAGATTTGTTTCCAAGCCCAAGAGCCTTCCCTTCCCTCTCGCTCTTTCCCTGCTGTCCCGTGCTGGCGCCGGGCACTGGATCCTTACTGGGAAATGGGAAGGTCACATCATTTACTGTCAGCCACAGAGACCTCTTTGGCCACAGCATGAATCACTCTGGAGAGAGGCTCCTTTTCTGCACCACCTCCCAAAATGTCAGAGAAAAATAAACCCCACTGTGTGACTGTAATGAGGCATATTCTGGGCCTGTTTGTTTTGTAGGCAAAAAGCCACTGCCAGCAAGCAAAGTCAGCTATAGGTTCCAAAAAGAAAAATCTCCTTTACCAAGGATATGGTGTGTGGAGGAGAACTGCCAAGTTCTCCAGGCTGGAATGCCTCTTTTCCAAGGAACAGGCTCTTCTGGCACATCCTGAGCAATCCAGAGTCAGATGGGAAACCAAGTGAATGATGCAGAGACCCAGAGCCAGCAAGGGGAGTGTCACCACAGCATGGGGGAAAATCACATATAACACCAGTCCTGAACCTCTGTCCCACTCCCAAAATTCACAGATCTTCTCCTGAAGGAGGAACCACCCCAGTCTTGGCCTGGTGCCCAAATCCATCCTGGCTTATCACTCAGCCAAGCTGGTCCATCAACACCGGCAGTTTCTGTCTCTTGGATGGGCTGCAGGAAGCCAAAATCTGTCACCTCTTTCCTCTGCCTCATTAGATCCTGCCTCTCACAGGATGCTGGAATCAAGGTCCATGTGTTCACGGGCAGATAAATCGCCTCAGACCACCAAATAATGGGAATTCTAACACAAGGGCCTATCTGTGGGCCTGATGTTTTCACATTCCCAGTAAAACTTTACGAGGCAGAAAAGTGCAATAATTAAGGAAAAGTTTTACAAAAAGCACCAACTAACTTTTTAAAAGGGCTCTTGGGTGCAAGTCTGTCATCATCACTGGGGTTCAGGGTTTTAGTACTGGGAAAAGCTTTTGGAGACAGCAGGCCTGCTGTGAAAGGAAGGATTTCCCATCTCACCTGTGGGGCTGGAGGGCTTTGATGAACACATTTCTGTCATTCAGGGCCCAGTTTGTTAAAGTTCAGCCACCAAAACCCACCTTCAGTTTTCAAACCTAAAAATACAAAAACATGAATACCCTTGAGAAGTTTTATTTAAGTTTTGTAGGAACTCACGGGGCAGAGAAGGTTTGTTTAGGTGGATTCAGCTTCGCCAGCTGATGAAGAACTTGACCCCAAATTACTTGATGTAATCACACCAAGTTGGAGCAAAGCATCTAGACCAGAGTCATATTTCTGGCAGAGAAAAATGTATAAGAAAAATACATCTAAATACATATAAATAGAGTGAAAATGTGTAAGGCTACCTCTAAACTCTCTCACAGCCTCCAAAATTATTCCTTGCAGTAGGTGATTATGTGCATTTGTGAACTTTAACCTTCCCTTGGCCTGATCTTGGCAGAGCTGAGGTTCTTTGCTCTCCAGGACTCCAGCAATCCCGTGCTGTCCCCCTGGCTATCGGGAGCAGGGATCTCCTCTGGGGTCTCTCCCCTCTCCATGAGATCATTGACACATTTGCACTTCTGTTCCCAGATTACTTCAACTCGGTCCTACCTTAATCAGCAAAGTGTCGATTCCCACACTTGGGAATGACAATTGCAGTGGTAATTTTAAAGGTATTTTTCATCCACGAGGAGCCAAGACCTTTTTAAAGCAGCGACATCAAGGGAATATTTGTTTTAAAAATTTTAGCAGGAGGGGATGGTTATTTGTACACTTTATATTTCCTTTTAACTTCAGCTCCATTTTTTGCCCTTGCAGGCAGAGTTTTCTGTGTAAGCAGTTTCTGTGTGACTCCTTTTCCTCTTCCCTGTAAATGCTGGGCACCTTCTAGACCAAGAAGCCACAATTGGGAATGCATTCAGAGACCATTAGTACAGGAAGTCGGGTCAAATCCAAAGAAACCATGAAGCAGTAAGTTGGAAAACACGGGATGAATGGCCTTTTCATACCGCCGCTTTCAGGTGGAGTTTGTTTTTGGATTAAAGGAGTTTATTCAGGTATTCACAAATATCCCGGCTCTCTGAACTGGCTGGAATGTGGAAACCTCCAAGTCATAATCAATTGCCGTAAAAGGGACTGGCATGTTCTAACTAGGGAATAGAGGGATGAAAGAGTCGTAATTAGGTGACACGCCTTCAAAAGGGGATGAAAGGCCCAAAACATCCTCAAAGACGCGAGCAAATACGAAAATCTCAAATCACTTCTTTCTTTATTGGCAATCGCCACCTTCCAAAAATGTTGGTCTCAGATGTTTTGTGTGTGTCGAAATCCCACATCATTTTTTTTCCCCCCGCTTTGCCTGCTTGGCTGGGGAGTTAAGGAATAAAATGCCCAACGCAAGTGAAATGTGACAGAGCCTTGTTCTCTCCCCTCACAGGGGCTGCAGGAACTGGGATCGCTGTGTCCTTGGTAATATAAAAATGCTCAGAGTGGAAGTTTGGATGGCCCAGGTGTGATGCCATGGAAAATACTGTCTTTGGCAAGGCCGAGCTCAGAGATACATCCACAGTTTTTCCTTCTGGGCACACGAAAGAGGGAAGCTGCTGACCTGAGTTCAGTGAAATCAAGGTTAGAAATCTAAGCAGAAAGAAACTGGAGTGGTGATCACCACAGGCATCAAATATGGATGGAAAACATCCTCGGGAGAGGAGAAAATGCAGCTTTTTGTTTTTTTCTGCAGCGAGAAGTGTAGGGATTATGTCCTTCATTCCCTCCTGAACTTCCAGGAATGGCACCTCTTAGTGACCTGCAGGTGATGACCTTGATCTGGCTCAACAAAGACCTCAATATTTCCAGCACAAGCCACCTTTGGCTGTTTTCAGGGATAACCCAGGTCACGCTTGCCAAGCACTCTGGAGATGCAATTTTCAACAGAGGTGCTAATAATTGTCTTTGCAAAGCAGCTGAAAATGTGGATTTAGAGCCCACTTTCATGGCTGGGAACTAAACACTAAGTCTGGTCTTTCTGCACTCGTTAGGCTCAGCTTATTTAAACCTCATCTGCTTTGTGCTGTTGTCAGTTGAAGACTATTGTTCCCCAGCTCGGTGTTAAAAGAAATGGAAGGTTGTTGGGAACTGGCAAGGTCTCTGGAAATAAGTGAAACCTCCTCCCCTTTTCATCCTCAGCACATAAACACCCCTTATAAACAGCAAATATACCAGAGGAAAATCCACATTTTACACATCCTGAAGCACTTGAGCCTCTGAGGGCTCTGCATTTAAAGAAACAGTCAGTATGGCTTCAGACATCCTTCAAAATAAAACATACTCATATTCCTATTACATAGTGGCAAATATTTGGCACTTACTAATAGTGCCTAAATTACCTTTTTTTTTTTTCCCTACATGGCACACACCTCGTTGTTCCAAACCTCACAGAGTGTCCTTTTCCCTCCCACAGGTGCACAGACATGGAGGGACCGGAGGATTCAAGCCCAGCCTTGGAATCTGCTTTGAATCTGGACTGCTGCTGGCAGGAAGGCAATATTTGAAAGGATATTATAGCTGAATTTATTACAACAGGGTAGGATGTGTGCGTTTTTATGCAGGGTTTTTGCTCTGACCAAGATGCTGACCCAAATTCCATTTTGGTTCTCGTATCAACAATTGTTGGGTGCAGCCAGCCAACATTTTTTGATGGAGCAATTTTCTACCCGCACTGGAATGCTGTCTCAATTATATATGAAATGCAGGAATTTGGGATAAATTTACAACTCCCCGAAAGGTGAGATATGGGATTTTGGCTTTCCCACTTCTTTTTAATAATGGCAAAGTCATTTTAATTTAGTGCCACAGAGACATTTAATTTTGATTTTCTTCCTTTGACTCATTTGGGTCAAGCAGTCCATTATATTTAATAGCATATTATTTTTACATTATGTTACATGTTCCCGGGGCCAACACTGGCACACAGGGTGGAAACTTGTCCCTTCCACTTCTCTGCATCCTTCGGTGGTTTCCATTAGCTCCACACTGCTGAAAGCAGCTCTGCTGCTTCCTTTGCTGGGGCTTTTGGAAAGATTTCTCTTGGAGATGCTCTGCTGCACTTTTCCAGGGCTCAGCTATGGGTGGTTGTGCCCAGCTTGGCAGAAGTCGAGTGCTGGTTCCTGAGCTGGGAGTTTAAATCTCCGCAAAGATGCTCCACGTTCTCCCTCCTGGGTTCACAGCTGGAGCTGAGCTGACCATGGACCATTTGGAAAGATTTCTCCCCCCACCCTGGCTCAAATCCCCTCCTGGTGTTTAAGATTTATCTGGCAGCCCATTCCAGCTTTACCAGCAGATTTCAGTGCTGTGCTGCCCCCAAAATACTCAGATATCCAGAAAAAAGCTGGAAGAGGAAGAAATCTCAAATCTCTTTGCTGGTGATGAAATCTTTCCATATACTGCCCTGACCTCCTTGCATTCTTTTCCTCCTTTTATTTATTTTTATTTTTATTTTATTTTATTTTATTTTATTTTATTTTATTTTATTTTATTTTATTTTATTTTATTTTATTTTATTTTATTTTATTTTATTTTATTTTATTTTATTTTATTTTATTTTATTTTATTTTATTTTATTTTTAATTATTTTTCTCTTGGAAAGCATCTCCTTTTCTGCCTAAGCTCTCCGTGCCTCGCCAGCTCTCACAGCCCTGGATTTTAACTGCTGAGAAAATGGCTGTGTTGAAAAGTCAGAGCTTTATCCTGAGGCTGCCCCTTTCTGTATTTCATGTGTTTTTCATGTATTTCATGTATTTCATGTGCTGCTAAGTTTAGCCAGTGCCATGCTCAGCCTTTCTAGCCCTGCTGTCACCTCCTCCTCCTCCTCCTCGGGTCACTCGGCCAATCCTGCTCTGCCCAGGGAGGTGCATGTTGGCATTTCCTGCTGCACAGGAAACTCTCCTTATTCCTCAAGCTCTTTGCCTCTCCCAGGAGCTCCAGTTTTGGGAGTTGTTGCTGCATTCTGGGGGATTTTCATTCTATAACTTTCTATAAATGGTCAGGCTGTACAAAGGACTTATTCAATATAAAAAAGCTGCGCTTAAATAGCAGTTTAGGTTGGATTAGGGAATACGTGATGAAAAACAAAGACGTGCATTTTGTCTGAAAAGGAAATAAAAATAAATTTGTGCCCTGGCTGACTGTGCATTGAGATCATTTAAATGCTGCTGGGTGTTGCACACTGATGGTGGCTGTCCTTAAAAGAAAAAGTTGAGACCCTGCTCTTTTTGACAGGAATTGGCAAAAAAAAAAGACAATTTACTTGCTTCAAGGAAGAGACAAACAGAAAACAGATTAAAACAAAAAAGGGCAGATAATTTTCTATCTGCTCATGGTGCCCACAGAGGAGTTTGCAAGGGTTAAGAAAAACCTGGTGGCTCAGAACTCTGGAGATTTTGGAAACTGCGCTGAAATTGTTCTAGAGACAGCTGTGTGTAAGGATAATTTGTGCTGCTCTGAATTCCTCACTATTCCTCGTGCTTCCCGTTGGGAAATCCGTGGGGCTGTCATCAGTTGGGCTGTCACTCGAGCACCTCATTTCTCTGCAGCAAAATTCACTTTGACAACAGAAATCCAATTTGTTAAGCTGCTATTCCTAGAGTTTCTTGAGCTTTGTGTAAAAGACCCTTTCTGACAGCTTTTCCAACACCATTCTTTGAGAGCAGGTTTAACTGAGCAAGGAACATTGCTATTATTAAATGAATTTATGTCATAAATGTGGAAAACAGTACTTGAAGGGGATATTTCCAGTCCACTGAAATGCTTCATGGTAAAAGAGCAGACCTGAGTGGAAGTCCCTCCTAACAGGGACCTTCCCCTATCCCAAAGTGCTCCAAGCCCTGTCCAGCCTGGCCTTGGGCACTTCCAGGGATGCGGGGGCAGCTCCAGATGTTCTGGGCACCCTGTGCCAGGGCCTGCCCACCCTCACGGTGCTTGGGGTGAAAAGTTTGCAGATTTATGGGCATCTGAGGTTAAAAAAATTTTGTTGTGCAGGTGGAGGGTGGAAGGAGGAGATAGTTGGGCCAAGGCAGCTTTACCCCCCTACTCCACACCAGCAAATGGTGCACGCGCTCCTTGCCTGGTGGGAGCTGTGTCCTCCCTTGCTCCAGACGTGGAATGTGCAGCCCAGTTGGAGCAAATGGATGTATAAACACAGCAGGAGACATCTGTAATGTGAAAATGAGGAGTTAGGTACCTACAGGGCCATTGTGCAGTCGATGCACCGTGCTGGCTGGGCAGCCTGAATAATTGCACACATTGATATGGGGAACCAGCTACGCAGGCAGGGGTTTGCTTGAAATGCAGACCAACGGCTTCCTGTTTTGGAAATCTTGCCTCTTCGGTGCACAAATGCATAGTTTTGTATGTGCATAATTTGTGGCTGTAATTTTAGAGGCTCATTAAATAGCTTGGCTGTGGAAATCAAATTGCCTTTCATCAAAATCCAGCGAGAGCTGGACCAGTTCTGTCCATCACAGCAGCCCTTCTGGTCTTCGTTACATGGCTGAGAAGCACAAATGCAAATGGGGCTGTGGATCTGTAGCACAGGAGGGAGGGAAAGGGAGCTTGGAAGAGGGACTGGTGCTGGCAGCAGCTTTCCAAGAGCGAGCTGGTCCTCTGAGGAGAAATGAGAGCTGCTCTGTTTCGCTGCCCGGGCAAGAAAGCAAAGGAAAGGCCCGAGTGAAGGGTTGGAGTGGGGCTGCCCAAGATCCTCTGTCACATCCAGGGGCCCCGTGGTGCCCTGCAGTGCTCAGGGGACCTTCTGCCATCTCTGCCCAGCAAATCCAGGCCTGGCACCCGAGCACTGAAACCCTGCAGGCAGCATCAACCCAACACTTCCATTGCTGGCCACCCCGGGTAACTGCAGGGGAGTTTTCTGGCAGGAGGTCCTGGGCTTGGTGCCATTTCTGGGGGTGCTCCCTTCATGTTGGAGAACACTGTAAAATAACTCATCAGCTCATGAAGTTCAGATTTATTATCAGAGTTACGTGGTAGGAATAGGAATGAGAAACGAGTGCAGGTGAAGATGGGGACAGGCAGAAACTCTTTAGTGTTCTACAACATTGTCCAAAGTCAGGCAGAGCTTTCTTTTAGCATTTTATTTTAATCTTTATATAAAAGTCTTAACCCATTGCTCCTTTTTTTAGTGGGATTGACACTGAGATGAAGGCAACTGTGACACAAGAAAGGAAATCTGTTCTCTGCTGCAGCAATGCTGCTTGGTTTGTGTCCTGTGCTGCTGCAGCTGATCAAAAACTCAGGCATTTTCTGGGAGTTCATCTTTATTCTGCACAGCAGCAGCACAACATCCTTCCTTCTCCCACCCTCCTTTCTGCAATGATATTTATTTGCAGGAAAGTGGATTGGAAAGAAGGAAAAACAAGATGCAATTTCAAAAGGTCCAACGTCTAAAAGAAAAGTTACGAAAAGGGAGACAGAGAAAGAGATAAGACAGATGCTGTGGAAGGGGAGACGGCTCTTTGGCAGCTGATGAAGAAGAGGTGGGATTCCCCCTTCCTCTGATCCCTTCCATTTGGGGTTTCAGGTGTCTCCTTCAGAAACCCAAAGGTCACACAGGGGACAGCGTGCTCACCAGAAGGGCCATCGGGCTGCCAACGTGTCAGCGATTCAAAGACCACTGACAGAGAGAAGAATGCAGCAGAGGTGTGACTGCAGTGTCATCCCAGAGCCACTGCAGCTCAGATCCACTTCAAAGGCAGGCGGGAGCAGCGGCTGCTGCGGCAGCAGGAGCCAAACAGGGAGGTTGAAAGCTTGATGATGAGTTCTCGTATTCCCCCCTGGACGTGTGAAAATGGGCAGGAGGGAGCCTCACACCGCAAGGTGAATGGTGATGGTTTAAAGGGATGCTTTTCCTCCATCAGGGACTGATCCACTGGGAAAGCTCCTTTATAAAGCTAACAAGATGTCCCACTTGCCCCCCGTGAAAGGGTGAAATGCAGCAGGGGAGGCTGTCCAGGGATATCCACGATGGGAAGGAGCTCACAGGGTGCCTTGTCCTGCTGGTATCCATCGATCTGAGCAGAATAATTCCGTGTTTCCCTGATGAAACATCTCAGCTGATGCCATCAGGGAGCTGCAGGACATGAGAACTTGCTCACCGTGGTGAAGTCACCAGCTTTCAAACCAGAGGAGCAGCGAGCCCTGTTAGCACACACCCAAACTCTTCATTTCTTCCTGTTTTGGTTTTTCTTTCCCCTCAGTTTTTGTTTTTTGGGATTTTTTTTTGGTTTTGTGTGTGCCAAGTACATCCCTCAGCATCTCCACGCTAGCCCCCAGACTTTTCCAAACAGCAGAGGAAGCAGAAATGGCTCCAAGCTTTTATCTGTGCTTTCAAAAGAATGCAAATCAGGAAACTCAACCTCAAAAGCTCGGGCTGGAAAGAGCATCCTCCCCACTGCAAAACATTTCACCTTTAATATATTCGAACCAGCCTATGAGACCATTTCTCCTGCCAAGACAACTTTTCCTCATTAACTGTTGTGTTCCAGGAATCTCTTGGCTTATTCTGAATTTTTCAGCACTGAAGCAGAACACAAATGTCCAGCTCACAGAGATGAGAAATTAAATCACATTTCAATACCTTGGCAGATACTAAACTCTGATAAGGAGGCAAATTCCCTCAAGGAAACACCACTGCACCAGGAAAAGCAACCTGCAAAGGGAAAATCCTCCTGAGGACTGAGTTTACACCTGTCCCTGCCATCCCGGGGCTCCCATGGAATTGTGGTGCTGTATTAATGCCAACCACTGTGGATTTTAACCCACACTGATGCTCAGGGCTGTAAAGTGGGGACGTGATTGAGAGTCCCAGAAATGTTCAGCTGTGAAAACTAAATCTGGGTGTGATTGCTGATCGTGGTCCCAGATCCACCTGATGAGAGGGGGTGAGCTTCTACCTGATTTCTCATCAGCTCCTGTTCACCTGGGCCAAGAAAACCAGCAGGAAACTCTTTTATCCTACTAATAATGATTTATTCCCATTGGAACTCAGATATTAGATGATGTCCACTCTATTGTAGCATGAGGGGTGAGTCATGGGAGGAAATGGACTGAAAAAACCAGTCCTTAAAGCCTGATTTCTAACTCTGAGACACTTCCATGAGTTGCCTACATATCCATGCAGGTTTTTAGTAGATGTCTTTATGCTCGTGTAGAAATACAGCTTTGCCCAGCCAGTCCTAAAATTTCAAACAAATACCTCCTCATCTCAATTTTCCCCCATGAAAAAATGGGGCAAGGAACAGAAATCCTTGAGGGGCAGGTGCCATGGAAATGCCTTTGCTGAAGGGCTGGGTTTGTGGCCGTGGCTGAAGTGTCCGTGCTGTGGAGAAGGAAGACTTTAAAGCGGAGCAGGGCAGGAAGCTGTGGGAAGGCTGAGTTTAATCTGCTCCGTGTGTGAGTCAGAGCCCTAAATCTTCACATCTTCCGAGGCTTTTGCGCTGCTGCCACGTTGGCTACGAGCAGCCAGCGCTCTGCTTTGCCCAGCTCTGTTTGTGTCGAGGCCAGTCTGGGGCTTTTTCACGTGTACTAATGGGATAAAAGTGCTTGGGGTTGCTCCATCCTTTCCCAGAGAGGTTCAAGGTCTGCCTCGGTCTCTATTTCCATCTAGACAGCTCTTGTCAAGGAAAAAGACAAAGACAGAGTTTGTTTAAAGGGGAGGAACACATAAACAAAGTCTGTGGAAGTAAAGAAATCAAAATGCCAGCAGCCAGCGAGAAGCCTTTGCCTTCGTCTCCTTTCTTAATCTAATTTTGCAACTGCAAAAATGTGGTGGAAATGGGAACCTGGCAAGAGGCACAGGCTGAGTCCACGATTAGGGCTCTATAAATCTCAGCGTGTCTCTCCTAATTACTCCAACAGGAAAGCATTTAATTGTGCAACCAGGATACCCTGCCTGACCCAGGCACACAGCACTAACCCTAACCTGGTTATCTGCCTTTGTTTCTGGACTAGTTAAATATAGATCAGCCAGACAGATCCGCCTGACCAAACAGGGAAAGCTCCTGTGGGAAAGTAACCTGGGCTTGAACCTGTCCCAGTGCTGGCTTGGAGCTGGGTTTTGCACCCTCTTTCTTCCTGAGCATGTTCAATTTGTTAATTTGATGTCATTTACTTCACCAGTTTTTGCCACAGTCAGGTCTGGGTGTGATTTGTTTCTGTGGGCTGTTACTGAATTTGTGTTACTTTTTTCTTCTGCAGATTTGTCCTGCCTAAATACTGCTTTTCTTGGGGATATTAGATGGACATAAGTCCATGTAACAAGCAAAAAAAAAAACTCCTTTCAGCCTTGATTATGGCTCTGATCCCAATGAAATCCTGTCAGGGGCTGGACGTGGCATTCAGTTGACAAACTGGTCATCAAGGGCTGGACTTGATGATCCCAGAGTTCTTTTCCAGTCTAAATGACTTTGATTGTGTGGTCACATTGAGGATCTCAGTTTGACCCTGCTGCATTTTAAGAGATTTTCAGGGGCAAAGAGGCACCATGGCAGCCCTGGGTGCTGAGCCCTCAGTGCCACCTGTTTTCCCCTAAATGTCCTGGGCTGCATTGCTGGCTCAGGTGTCAAAGAATTATAAAATTATTAAGGTTGGAAAAGGTCTCCAAGATCATTAAGTCCAAATTTCACCTGGGAGCTCAGCTCTTCCTGGGTGTTTTATGGCTCTCTGTTAAAGGTTTCCTGTTGACCTTGAATCCCAGCCCTGCAAATCCTCCTGCCCATGAGGATCCCGACCCTCTCACCTTAGTTTTCTCCTCAGATGGGTGTTAAAATTATTTGCTCTGAAATATATCTGCCTGCAGCTGTATGGAAATTAATCTTCCTAAAAGTACTGATACCTGACTGGTCAGCTTTTGGATTTCTTTTTTGGACATGTTTCATATTGCTCATATTCCCTGGATATGGATATGGTGTAGAAGGGACATAGCCCAAATTATAGAGATGACATTTGTGAAATAATTTATTTAACTGTGATCAGTGATGAGAGAGGGAGAATTGCAAATGGAAGCTCTGTCAGGTCAGTGTCTGCATCCTCTCCTTCCCTCCTCACATCCCCACACATATTCCTTACCCAGAGCCTGTGCCAGCAGAGGCTACAGCCATCAGTTGTATTTGATGTTATGGGCAGCTTCTTGAAATTGTTGCTACTTTTTTAAATTAACAAAGCAAACAGTGAAAATCAGAGGTTTTGGCAGGGGACAGAGAAACCACATCTCTCCCTTCTCTTAGCTACATGTCATAACAAAACCCTGGGCCAGAGAATTAAGAAATTTTCTAAAAATGTCCCCGTGATAGTTGCCAGGGTATCTGTCTGTCTGAGCATACACATGAGCATATCTGCAAGAGTTTTTTAATGCTGTATTTTAAAATAAAAGAGCTTCTTTCTTTATAATCTGAAGCATCATCAGTGGATGCTAAGGAAAAGAAGATTTCCTCTTCCTTGGGAGATGAGAAACCGCTATAAATGTGCACAGAGATAAAAAGGGAGGGATCTTGTCCCGTTGGAATGTGTTTTCAGGGACACCTGGGTGGGTTTAGCAGGCTGCAGATGGTCATGCAAAGGGTTAAAAGGTTCCCAGCCACACTCACCTGTGGGGCACTGCAAGCAGGGCTGGCTGTGCTGCCGAGAAAAGGGTTTAACCTGACTCAGGGCAGCTCAAGACCAGGAGAGAAGCTTGTGAAATGAACTATTTCACTTTTCCAAGTGCTGCAATTATTTACTTTTATTTTTCTCCAGCGTTTCTACAGATGCACTGATGTTTCCATCAGTGGGATGACTCCCCTCACTTCAGCAGGTTTCTCCACCATCCTTAACCCCATGGAAAATCCTGTTAGGTATCACACACAATATCTTTAAAAAATCCATTCCAAACCCTTGGACAGTGTGAGAAAACTGGAGGATAAATTGCAAAAAAACCACATTATACCATATAATCCACAGCCCTGCGATGAAATCTCCCCAGAAATCATCCTTTAGAGCGAGCTCAGTGTGTTGTAACACGGCTGCCTCTCCAAGAGCCAGCTAATATCATCTCTTAGGAATTTATTATGAGTCTTCTATGCCCTGTAACTTTTTTTATGTCAGGTTGTTAATCGCAGCAAGCAGGATGTGTTGAACGCACGTTTGGGTAGAAAAGATTAATTCCACCCTGGCATTTGCCACTCAAAAGCTTTGAGGGGAAAAGGAATATCCTCATCCAATGCCATCAGTGCTGCTGGTTTAGTGCATCCAAAGGGATGAAGGAAATAAGACAATTTATAAAGAAGCATTTTCCAGTTGGGAGACATCATAAAGTTGTTTTTGGGAATAGCCACGCACAGCCCCCACGCTGTATTTTTTAGTGCCCAGCACACATTTCCCTCTGATCCATCTTTCCCTCTGTCTGCTCAGTTTAATTGCTCCGCCGTGGGTTTTAGACTGTTTCTCACTGTATTATTTTAATGATCCTTTGACTGAGTCAGACTGGAAGAATCCCATAAACTCCAGTGACACTGGGGGTGATGTGGATGGGCACAAATCAGCCTCGCTCACAATCCTTCCCGGGACTCCCAGGGGAGGACAAACAGTTTCAAGGTTTGACCTAAAAAACTTGGCTGTGGCTTGAGCTGAGCCCTACAAAGAAGCACCACAGATGGGTCTCTGTGGTCCAGCTGATAGAAGGTTTCCAATAGCTTTTCTAGCTTCACTGTGACCATTTTTGCTTGAAAAGCATAAAAATCTCTGGCAGCATTGGTGCCAGGCAGCTCTGTGGAGTGAACACTGGGGGTGGCAGTGTCAGGGAAGGACAGCCAGTTCCAACACGTTTTCCATCAGTTTGCCTGTCCAAGCAGGGACATGCATGTTACAGAAACTCACTGAGCCATCCCAGAAATCAAAGCACTTTTGGTAAGGGAGGGAAAGGAGAGCAATTTCACCTGCAGCTGTCTTCAGGTGAAAGCTGCTGACAGGGCAGCGTGTGGCACAGGCACCTAAGGGCACAGCTGGAGCTGAGGGACAGGTTTTTTGGGATGCTCCTGGCCAGCTGTGGGGTTGCATCAGCTCTCTGAGCATCAATGCAATAGCTGGGTGACTCCAGAGATGCATTCCTTGCAGCCAGCATCGTGTCAGCAGCACCAGCTGTGCCGCCCTACACTGCACAGATTTATCCATCGCTTGGAACATGCAACTCTGTCACCTCTGGCTCGAATTATTTGTTCCTCCACATAACTGGAGATGCCTGTGGAGTGTGGGGTCCCTGGGGTGAGTGCTGGGGCTTGTGCAGGTGATGGGGCAGGAGGGACCTTGGCTGGTGCTGGTGGTGCCAGGGGATGTGGGTGGGAGGGTGGCAGCCCCTGTGGGAGCGTGGTTCTGTCTGGATGTCACGGGGGAAAAGAGGGGACACTGTGACTGTGCCCTGTGGCTCCAGCTTGTGCAAGGCTCAGCCTGGCTCATTGTTTTGGGCAGGACCACCAGATGAGCTGGGATGTGCAGGGTGACACCAGCTTTGGGATTTCTGACAGGGTTTCAGTGCTGGGTTGGTGCAGACAAATCCCCGCGCTTGTGGCACATAACTCAGGGCACACAGACTCCTGCTGGGGATGGCAGAATCGTGGAATCACTGGTCATGGGAAAGAGCTCTGGGATCATCAAGTCCAACATTTGAATGGTCACCACCTCTTCAGCTGGACCAGAGCACATCCAGAGCCACATCCAGTGGTTTCTTCCACGCCTCCAGGGATGGTGACTCCACACATCTCTGGGCAGCCCTTCCTGTGCTTGACATTTTACTGGATTAGACAGAATCTGGAGAGGGGTTTTGTGGCACCTGGTTTGGGGCTGAGGAGCCCCAGTAGCTGCAGAGATATTGATCAAGGATTGAACCCGTCCTGGTGGGGTTTAGTGCTCATTCCAGTCAAACATGAGGGAGGGAGAGGAGGGTCCAACCATGCTGCCCACCCTGGTGGAGCTTTGCCAGCTCCCGTAGGGCTGATGGGCCTGGTTTATTCTGACACTCTTGAAATCTGGATCATGGTTATTATTTATGCACTGGTATTAGCAGCAATTTTGCTTTTTTCTCCCCTCCTGAAACTCATCCTAAAGAACAGAAAGAGAAAGATATAAGTAACACATTTTCAAATGTTCTTTCCTAGTGAATTACTTGGCCTGACATTGGAAATGAATTATTTTCCATTGTACCAGTGACCCCTGTTGTGTGTTCTATTAACACCACATGTTAAACTTTTATATTTTTAGTAAACCATGACCTTGTACATTCTCTGTCATTTCCCACTGGCATGAGTACAACACATGTGGTATGAAAGTTAACGGTTTTCATTTGTATACAGAGCTTTTCTATCTCAGGCTTGTATGAAAACACACAGGTCATGGTAATCAGGGCATCCCAGGATTTCACCAGCTACAAACAGTCACAACAAAGTGGATGTGTTTTCCAAAAAACATATTTTTGGCATCCTGCTTTCTTCTGTGTTGTGCAAATCCAGATGAAAATGGGATCTTGAAAGGCTGTGTTAAATTTTTTGATCGTGCTAATCCAAACAACTGTCTCCAACACATGCACGAGCAGGAGGAAGTCTATAAAATGTCAGGTTTGGTCTAAATATCTGCAGAACAAATGTGGCTCAGGAACATGACCAAGTGTGCAGGACTCTGTAGATAAAAGATGATGTCACAGAGGTTTGGTATTTTATTTCATCAAATGGTAACATTGCCCTAGACATCTAAAAAATTATGGATGATTTATGGATAGAGCCCAGGCTATGGAAGAGAGAATAATTCCTTCCAGTTGCCCAAATATTTCTTTTTTTTTTTTTCCCCTCTTTTTCTTTTTATCTTTTTTTGTAGCCTGGGCTTTGTAGATGTGAAGTTTAGGTGCACTGGAGTGTGCTCTCAGCTCATGCCTGCTCACACAGAGAAATGTGCCCACATTGGAAACACTGACCTGTGTGCTCATGTGGGTTTTTCCCTGAAATCCATCCTGTCCTGTAGGCATTTCCTGCACTGATCCCTCTCTTTTCCTGGGCTGATCCACGGGGGTTTCTGAAACATTGTGGCTGATAATGAGAACTCACATCATGGCACAGCTGCCCAGGGCAGTGGTGGAGGGATTTAAAAGCCATGTGGCACTTGGGGACATGGGTTAGTGGTGGCCTTGGCAGTGCTGGGTTAAGAGTTGGTCTTGCTGATCTAAAAGGGCTTTTACAGCCTTAAGGATTTCATGATTTTGTGTTAAAAAAAAAAGGGCAAAGTTTGAAGTCAGGTTGAGTTTTCCTCAGCTGCTTTGCTGGACTCAAGGTCAAGACATGGAGCATCGTCCAACAAGGAGAACTTTGAAGGTTTCCATGATCACACAGCAGCAGTGAATGAAATGGAAAAAAAAGAGTGAAAATGTGTAATTTCATGGAGTCACAGATGGTTTGGGTAGGAAGGGATCTTCAGTCCCACCCTGTGATGGCAGGGACACCTCCCACTGTCCCAGGCTGCTCCAAGCCCTGTCCAGCTGGCCTTGGGCACTTCCAGGAATCCAGGGGCAGCCACAGCTGCTCTGGGAACCCTGTGCCTCACCCCCCTGTCATATTCACCTGCCCCAGCACAGCATTTGCTCCCCTTTCCCTGCAGAACCTCAGGATTTCTCCACCTGGAGACATCTCACATCAGGAGCTCAAACACCTTCCCAGTTGATTCTGGCAGTGCAATCATGCTTGGAGCCGTGCTCTTCCAGCGTTCCACCTGCTCTTTGCTTCCCTCTCTCTCACACCCATCACCTGCAGGCTGGCAGCGCCTCTCAGCCCTGGGGGTGCCCTGGGTCACTGCTGGGGACAGGGACAGCTGTCCCCTGCTTCCCAGGGCTCCAAGATGCTGCCTCAGACTTCCAGGCTGGCAGCTTCCAGCGTGACATAATCCTGTTTGTGATGTAACATCACGTCTGCCAGGACAAACTTCCAGTGTTTGGCTCGGGACCAGCCGGGCTCAGATTCTGTAACTATTGTCTCAACAATCCCATAAAGATTTCTTTTTGTCTCCTCCTGGTGCCGTGGCCATTGTGGCATGATCTGGGTGTTTCTAACAAAAAAAGCACATCCCCTGGTAGTAAGACCTCGAAACAAATTGTGTTTGCGCTCATCCTCTGTGGTAAAGCTTTTCTTTTTTTTTTTTTATTTGCCCTTTAGGGTTTTTTTCAGAGTGGGGTTTAATGTTCTCCCAGCACTCAAGTCAGAAAACAGGAATGGAGAGGAACAGTTAAATGGGGAACAAATATCTGGGGAAAAATCATGTTTGCTCAAAGGGTTGCCCTGGTTTTGGGGTATTTCCAAAGCTTTTGCTGGGTTCATATTTATGCTACAGGTTTTCCCAGAAAATCACTCCTGAGTTTTCTGTATTCCTGATTCCCTTGCAGCCTTAGAAAGTCCTGGAACAGGAGAACTTGATGCACTCATGGTGATAACCAATAAAGCAGATTTTTTCAAGGATCCCAGTTATAAATATAAAGGAGTTAATAAAGGAAGGGATTGCTGCATCTCTTCTGTGTAATGAAAAACAAACCAACCCAGCTCCATTTATCCAGGTCTGAAAGTGTGACCTGACAGAGATGGGGAGAAATCTCCCATCAGCAGAGATGATGAGAAGGATGGAAGGGAGAATACAGGCAGGAGGTGATGGAGGAATGAAGAGGAAATGTAGCAGAGAGGAAAGAAAGAAATAAACAAACCAAGCTAAGAAGGTTGCAGGGGGAAAACCTTTGCAAACAAGGCCAAGGAGGAAATAAGAGACAGAAGTGTGGTTATGTATGAAATGTAGGGGACTCACCCCTCCAAGGGGCATGTTTGTGTTTGTAGGAGAAAGGACAAATTTTTTAATTTCCAAATACATACTGCAGGCTGTCTGTTCTTGAAAACTGAAATTACTGAAAAAAACTGAAAAAAGAAAATAAAAAACTGACCAGCTGGTGGTAAAACAGAAGACATGGGCTGAAATGATAGGAAAGAACTGTTTATTAGAGGGAGCTGGTCTGTGGGACTACAGAAACCCCTGCCAGCTGAGGTGTTGCCTGTACCTGTAGCAGGTGTAGCAGGGCTTGATATTCAGATTTAAACCTGCTCTGTGCTTGAGGATCTGTGGGAAAAGCAGAGGATGTGAAGATCTCTTTGCTGGGTCTGTTGCAGCCTTTCTGAAAGTAACGTTGGAAGCAAATCCACCCCTTCCCTACACAAATCCCAAACCGCATCCATCGCCATTTCCCCCTGGGGACAGATGGCAATGCTGGGCTCTGCCAGGGCAGGATCCAGAGCAGCTCACCGAGAGCTTCTAAACCAAGGGACTCCCTCATTTGGGGCTTTTCCCAACCTGGGGGTGGCAGATCCCTCCCCAGAGGATCCCTGGAGCACTGGTGGGCTCTCTCCAAGGGCAGCTCCCTGCCTCGAGTGACACAAACCACAGCAGGACTTGATGGATACCAGAGCAGCCAGTCAGGCAGACACTGGCTGGCTTTTCCACTGGAGCTCTCCCCCTGCTATTATTTATATTCCATTTCACTTGCTCACATGTAACTTAAAACCAGCCCAAAGTCAGCAGCCCCATCCAACCAGGGGCCAATTAGGCTGGAGTAGCCCTCTCTCCCTTTCTTTCTCCCTTTCTCCCTCTCTCTCCCATGGTTTCTGCAGGCAGGAATAAGGCTGGCTATTGTTAGGCATTCCCAGTGGTGGCCCAGCAAAGCCTGGGTGCCAGTTCAGTGGCTGAATATGGGCCCTGTTTATTTTTTCAGAGTGGCAATTTTCAAGGGGTTGGAAGAGTTGTTAAAATTAGCGTCAAGAATTTCAGCCACAGAAAAGGTCCTTTCACCTTATTCTTCAAAAAGCCTGTTGTTTCCCAGAGCAGCCGCCCCTTCCAACCCGCCTGAAAGCCTCAATTTCCATCTGGCAATAAAAAAATCACCAACTTCAGACCCCAGAATGAGGCTTGGACAGGTTTTGGTGGGATCAGGCTCATTTCCATGGGTGTGAACGGCACCTGCCAGAAGGGAGAGCATCAAAATCCATCCCTTGGAAAGGCTGAGCCAACCCAGCCGAGCTGGAGAGGGATTGGAGGGAATGGTGTCGCTCCAAGAGGATGCCAGGAGGATACAAATCTCCTCCTCAGCATCAAAAGAAATCAACATCCCCTTCAGGACTGATGGCTCTTGACACCCCAGGGTCTGGGCAGCATCAGGAGGGAGGAAGGTGATGCTTTCTGACAGCTTGGCGTGACATCTGGCCAGATCCCCTTCCCAGGAGTGGAAAGAAATTGGGATTCCCTAAATATTTGGCAGCAGTAGAATGGGATTCTTCATAACTGCTCCAAGTCCTAGAGCCTCCCTGTCCTACAGGATCTGTACCAGGTTCTGAGTGAGTCCATGCCGCGGGCAGAGGGTTTTGAGCCGGGCTCTTTGCTCTGTTTCAGAAAATGAACGGCAGATAGGGAGTCTGGAGATGCAAGGATTAGTTGGGTTCCTCCAAAGCTGCTTATTTAAATTCAAGCCAAGGTCTCTTGAGTCAGCAAAACTCAGTGGGAGCTCTCACAAAAATAGGGTCTCTTTTGAAAATTCGCATGCTTCCTGTTTGTGCAAACGCCGTGAGAACTGCCTTTCCCATGGCACGTCTGGGCTGCAACCAGGAAATAGACGGGAGTTTGGAAACAAGGAATAATTGCTAAGAAAAAAAAAAGAAAAAAAGAGAGAAAGATAATCATATTTCTTTTTCCCTCTCAGGCTGAAAGAAAGCTTTGTGTGGTTTGGTATCCTGTTAGTCAACTGTCCTTAACAAGGTTTGGGTTGGATGATCCATGTTGGATTCAGTGATCCACGTGGGTCCCTTCACTCAGCCTCATTTGAGTTCCTCCAGATCTATTTGAGGATAATTGACATTATTTGGCTATTTGTCCATTGTTTTGAATATCTGAATAATTAATTATCAAGTCTGAAGAAACATATAAACCCCAGAACACTGAAATTATTCAAATGGGTGATTATTTATAAGTATTTTTGCTGCATTTTCTTTTTTTTTTTATTTTTATTTTTATTTCCACCATCAAAATTGATGCTTTTTGGGCTACTCATTAAGGTCTGGGAATGAATATTTTAATCAATTTAATTTATAAGATGAAAACCATACAAGTCTTGGCAGGATGACCTTGGTTAAATTATTAGCTGCTGTTGTTGTTTAGGCCATAGATAAAGAAAATATGTTCAGTTTAAAGTCCCAAAGCCTCTGACTACGTCAGTTGTTATTTTTTTTTTTGAACATTTGTTCTTCCTGGATGTTTTCTAGAATTCATGTCAAGTGACTGTACAGACTTAAATTTCTTTTTTAAATTCTTTGAGGGAATCCCCCATAAAGATCATTCCTACACAGTAAGAATACACAAACTGTGACTTTCCTGACAGTGTTCTGTGCAGAGCTGGGATTTTTTGATATCTCTGGGGATTTTTCAACCACTTGGCAGAGGGGCTCAGCACCACCCACATGTACCAGGTTACTCAATACCTTCATTTAAAGTCCAGGATGAGAACAGGAATTTCCCTTGGATATTGTAGAATACTTCTACATTAAATATTCCCTATTATAACACAGCACTTCCTGCCATCACCTTCCCACGCATGTAGAAAATACAAATCTCTAAAGATTTCTGGAATAAAGAAGAACACAGCATAACCTAAATATTTTTTTGAGGCTTAGACATCTGCAGGTGTTGTGACACAAGAAGTATTTACTCTCACATTAAGAAGTTTTTTTGCTAAAATGTGACTTCAGCACAGGAGACAAAACATCCCCAGCGCTGCCCTGGCTCTGCTGGTGCCACCGATTCTCACGGGGACGGTGTCACCTGTGGCTCCTGCTTCACCTCCAGCCCATCCCATCCCTTTCCCCTGGGGGAGCACTCATTTATCTCCCCAAAGGTCTGGCAGGGTGCAGAGCTCCCTCTGGGAACGCTCCAGGCCTGGCTGCTGATGGATGCCCGCCACGGCTGAGCTATTTCAGGGCCTGGGGAGGCACAACTGCCCTCGGAGACAAATTGTGTGCTGCTGATGGGAGCTGGCTCCCAGCCACGGCTGCTGCTCCTGAGCCTGCCCAGAAACCCCCTGCTCGTGTTCCAGAGCTGCTCTGCTGTGCTCAGCCCCTTCTGGGCTGAGCTGGGTTTGTTCCATCCTTTCCTGGGGCGTCCCAATCCATCCCGAAGCTGCCGGTGTGTCCGTTCCTGTTGGGATTTCCACACCTGGCACACCTGAGGGCGGCTGCTGGATGCACGCAGGGATTGCTGGCTCCTCTGGAGCAGCAGCTGGTGGCCAGATGTTGTGTCCCACAGTGCTTCCAGAGCTCTGGGGACAGTTTAATCTTCTGCCACAAGCATTCCTAGGGCTTGTCCCCATCCTTCATGTCAGCTCTGTTTCTTTGCCTTTCTCATCTTTCCCATCTCCCGGTATCCCGGCCTGACCTGGCCTCAGGGATCCACCCACATGGCAGTAGCTTGATTTGGCTCACACAGCTCTGACAACAAAGTCCTGCCTCTTCAACAGCAAAATTCGGTCTCAGTGAGCTGCAGCCACTGAATTTGTCTGTGCATGAGGGGCTTTTCCCTTGTTTGTATCCAAAACCCACTGTGAAGAGAATATTTTTGAGCTCTGTAATCCCCCTGGCACTGACATTTGTCCCTCTGCTTCCAGCAAAATACCCCATTCCCATCTCGATTTCAAGCCTGTGGAAAACCTTCCATCTATGGATTCCCTGGGATTAGAAATCTCTAAAATGGGAATGAACTTTTCAAGCCTGTCAGCTTCATAAGGATTCAGTCCTGCTCCCATTTGAGTCCCAGGGGGAGCTGGATTAGAGGGATATAATCACAGTCAGTTGTTTCAAAGGAGTGCCTTCAGTAAAGACCAGCAGAGCCCAAAAAAACAAAGCTCACCCCAGAGAAATAAACAGATGTCATGCACATAAAGTAATTTTTTTTTTTTTCTTCCCTCCCCACTGGTTGTGGAGTTATGTGGGCACCACACTTTGAGAAAACTACGGAGATCTGAATCCAAGATGAACCTCAACAACAGATTTGAGGTGGGTTTGGAGAACTTGACCTTCAAGAGAGGATTTTGGGTGGTCCAGGACGGGAATTTTAACCTGCTCAGTGAACCTGGAGCCTTTTGGCTCCCAAATCCTCCTTTTTCTCACCTACCTTGTGAGGAAATCTGAAGTACAGGCCAGATTCCCTCAAACCCTTGGGTTACAGGTTTAAGGAAAGCAGAGAACTGGGATGTGGAGCTGCAGAGAGCTCTGAGGGAGAAGGAAGAAGTGCCAGGGTCTGCTTGTTAAGGGGAGATATTTTTGCCCTCTAAAAACAGCTGAGTGTTGAAAACCTCCCCTCAGCCAAAATGATCCCATAAAGCCTTTTGATTTAAAAGTGCAAACATTTATTTATAAATGGGCTCCCAAAGCAGCAGCTCCTTTGCCACATCACCTAAACCAACGGGAGAAAATGATAAAACTGGATTACAGAGTCAAATATCCCACAATTAACCAAAAGCAGGAACTGGATGTCTGCAAATTTTGATCTACTTTAGATGAGATCCTGCACCTTTGCTGTTTCAGGTTGTTTCTGAACCCTTTCCTGGTCATCTCTCCTTTTTCTCAAGGCATCATTCTGGAAAGTCAAGGGGAGCTTTTCTCCTTCAATGGAATCTTAAATAGGAGGTGCCTTGGGTTTTAGTGTGAAAGAATCAAATAAAGAATTATAAACAAGCACCACAAGACCCCAGCAGCTATTTGGTGTCTCAGAGTATCAGACTCTGAGGATTTAAAAAGAAAAACCCAACCCCTCCAGCCACTTCAATAACGTGAAGTGTGGAGCTGCTAGAAATGCACTCAGGAATCTTTCTATGTGCTGCCATCAGGTGTTTGATTTTCTGTCTCAGAAACCAGCTCCAAGCTTTTTTTCCTTGGGAATAACGAAGGCTGAGGAGGCGACATTCCTCTTTAAACCAAACCTGATCATAATCCAACCCTTCAGGAATCCCCTCACTGCCACAGCTCCACCAAAGTGTAACACAGGAGATTTATCTGCCCATGAAAGCCTTTAGGAATATTTTACAGAGCATAAATAAACTGTGAGTTCTTCTTTCCTGCAGTGCTGGGAAAGCCTAAAGGAGGGAAACGTCACAGTCTTTATGTGGTATTTTATTTTTATCATATTGTACGATAGATTGTTATAACACATATTTTTATATGTGTTTATAATATTACATGATAGTTCTGAAAGCAGGAAGAACTGAAAATATTGCTGAATAATTGTAATTTCTTAGATGTTCAGAGAAATAATCATCTTTCACTATTTTCTCTGTTCCTAAATACTGTGGGAGCAATCCTTGAACTCTCTCCTGAAATGATGGAATGCCCACTGGAGGGGCTGGGAGGCTTGAAAGATTCAAACCTCTGTTTTTACAAGGCAACAAATGGCAGGAGTTAAAAAAAAAAAGCAAAAAAAAGCAGAAAAAGAGAGGCAAAAGGGAAAAAAAAAAAAAGAAGAAACTTTTCATCCTCTACTCTCTTTAAAGGGAGTTATATGGGATTTGCTTTCTTTGTCTTCCTGTTCCCCCTTTTCAAAGCTGGGGTTAAGTTCAGAGGGAGGAATTTGGGACTTGAGGGCGTTGGTGACCACAGCCTGACCCAGCCCCAGGGGCTCTGGGAGCTGCCCTGTCCTGCCAGGTTGGCATTCCTGGGAATGGGGCTGGCAAAGTCACGGAATTGCTGTGAATTCACCCCAAATATCCATCCAGGAGCAAAGCCGAGCTGGCTGAGGGCTCGGCAGTGTTATCAGGGAGGTGTTATCAGGGAATCCGAATATCCAGGGGAAGCCTCGGAACACGCTGGCCACAGTGGAACCTTCACTCCGAAAAGGAACTCAAGGAGGCAAAGCTTCATTTCCTGAGATTTGAGGAACTTTATTAAATTTCCCCCCCCCTTTACTGCATTAAGAGTTGGCAGAGCAGGAGAAGCAGCCTCAGTGTGAAAGGGCTTTTTAGAGGGGAATCCAAGGAATCGTTGCCCTAACAAAGGGAAACCCGAGGGGAGGGAATTTTTGAGCTCTTGCAGGCTCACTGTTACCTGAGATGTACAAATAAAATCACTTTACCTGTTGCACAGCAATAAACTGAGTTTCTTATCTCAGAAACCCCATGGAACATCCAAGGAAATATCCAAATGAGTGGTTTGGGACAACATTTAATCACCAAGCACTGTTCAAAACCCTGATTGCCAAATCAGTGTGTGGGCAATAGAAATGGCATTTGGATAAACAGCAACATTGAACAAGAAAGTTAAAAATAACACTTCAGAGATCTGAGTTTCAATCTTTCATCCATCCCAGTAAGGATGAGGTTTTATTTCCAATTTATTTATTTCCAGTTTATTTATTTGGGGCTTTTGGTAACTTAAATGTGTGAGAAGAGGACAAGGAGAAGAGGACAAGGAGAAGAGGACAGAGGTTCTTTGAGGTCAAGCCCATAGCAGGATGCAGAAACCCTGTTTTTTGGCTAAAATCTTGAAGAGTGAAGAGATCAAAAAGGAGGCACAACTCCTCTCAGCCATAGTGGAGCATGTCCATAATGGACAAGTGTTTATCCATCCTCAGGAAGGGCACTGCCCCAGCACAGGCTGCAGAGGCACAACTCAGAAATGTGCACTAAAATAAAGCTCTTCCTGCAAGTGCTGGGTTTGTTAGAACCTGAAGGTGGAATTTGGATTAATTCATGGCCTCTTTCCTTCCCTGGTGCTGTCAACATGGGAGAACTCCCTTGGGGAGTCAGTTTGGCAATCCCAGTCCTTGCTGGGTGCAAACTGCAAAGGATGAGAAACTCATGCTTTATTTTATGTCCTGCTCCTGTCACTGCATCGTGAAGTTTCTCCACCCAGTATCTGCTTCTAAGGATATCAGATTAATACTAATAATAATAATTAAAAAAAAATTTGGTATTGAAAGGCAATTTGAAAGCTTTCAGCTTCCTTTTCTTCTTAATTAATGTTCTGAAAGCTGTCAGGGCAGACTGCTACAGGTATCACTGCTATTCCTCAGAGGAATGGGATGGATTTAGGTAGAGGCAAGCAGTACTCAGGGAATTTTAGCACTTCTTCCTTCCCACAGCAGCCAGTTGCCCTTTATCCTCACCCAATTTGGTATTTTCCTCACTCTGATCCCACAGTAAACCCCAGGACAATCCATCCATCTGCAAACAAGGATCTTTAGTGCCAGGTGCTGACGCTGTCACAGGTACTTTGGCATCAGGTTCTGATAAAAAGGAGATTGTTTGGAGAGTTTGTGCTTATTCTGCCCGGGTTTAGATGTGTATCACACAATTAACAGTGCTGGAAGCCCCCCCTGGCTGTATTCCCACCTCTGGATCCCTCTCCCTGCCCTTCCATCCTCACTCGTAGCTGGAGGAAGGGAATCAGCATATGTGTGTCATTAGGCATTCCCCTGCTCAGGAAAGTAATAAGGTTTTTTGAGCATTGTGAAATGCTTTTCTCTAAGGCTGGGACATAAAGCTTTGATTATCCCTCGGTGCATTTCACTCCATCAAATATGAAAACCCTAGATTTCCTCGGATTTAACTCGCAGGCAGATTCAGAACACTTAACCAAACATTTTGAGTAATGAAAAAACATGCAGGCTAATGGGGAGAGGCGGGGCTGGAATCAGGTCCTGGGGGTTTTCTTCCCATTCCTTCCTCTGCCTTGCTGCAGTTTTGGGGTGAGTCTCGAGCCCTTTTTTCATTGACTTGCTGCAGTTTTGGGGTGAGTCTCGAGCCCTTTTTTTTTCATGTCATCTTGCAGAATCACAAAATGGGTCTTACAAACGCCAGGAGAAGCGATGTTTGTGGAGTTCTCCCAGCAAAGACCAAGAGTTTTTATAGAGATATATAAACCCCAGTCTGCTCGGTGCTTTATTGCTGTTTATGGTGTCCCCCTCTCTTCCCTGGGCCTGCTGCTATAAATGTTCCACATCTTCAAAGGGATCAAATAGATCCCACGCAGCTGCCAGAGGGAGGATGTCCTGGGATCCTCGGTGGTGCCAAAGCTGTTCCCATTGCCACCTGCAGGGCCACCACTAGCAACGAGAGTCCTGTGAAAATTCCAGCAGCCGCCTGTACTTTTGTCCCTTCCCGTTTTTCCAGGGCTGTATTTTTTGTCCCTTCCCGTTTTTCCAGGGCTGTATTTTTTGTCCCTTCCCGTTTTTCCAGGGCTGTATTTTTTGTCTCTTCCCGTTTTTCCAGGGCTGCAGCTCTCCCCTTGCCTGGCCTCCAGGCTGGGGGAAGGCAAAAAGTGTTTTTTCCTGCCTCCCACCTCCAGCAGAACGATAACCCAGGAGCCCCTTGGAGTGCAGCGAGTTTGGCAGCGATTCCCTGCTTGTGCATTCAGGAATATCCAGTGAGCTGTGAACTCACCAGTCTGAATGAAAATCCAACTGGTCCCAAGCCCGAGGGTCACAGGAGACCTGCTGCAATGTATGGAAATATTTGACTCGAATTGCAGCTTTTGCAAGAGTGTCAAGGACAGCAGCAGAAATAAACGCTGGATTTTAAACCCGTGAAGCTCTGGGATGATTCTTTCAGTGTTTACATCCTGTCAGCTCTACAGTTTCTCTGCTTTTTGCCATGGAAAAGAATCTTGATTTTAGCAAATATTGATTTTTTTTTTTTTAATGTATTATGCAAGTTTTTAAAATGTCTCTTTGGATTCTGATTTTTTTTTATCATTATTCTTAGAAGGTCACTGTGGAAAGGGAAGAGTTCTTGTTTGGGGGTTAAGGAAAGTGGTGGAAATCCATTCCAGCTGAAAGCTGGCAAGAGTTCTCAGCCTGCAAGCAAAATTGGTCATTTTTCCCTGCAGATTAAGAAAAAAAAAAAAATCCATTTGGCTCTGTTTATTGTAGAGGAATGCAGAGAAAAAGGACAGGGAGAAAGACACAGAAGAAGCAAAATGTTTGCATGATTTATGGGAATTTTGCAACTCCCAACCAGCCCTGTGGGGTGACCTGTTGTCATGAAATGAAAAAAAAAAACCCAGCAAATAAATCAGGGAATGATTCCTGAGGTTTATCCCAGCACTACTGGGCAGCAACTTTCCATGATTTTGAGTCACAGTGAGAAATCCCCCACGGCACAAGCAGTTCCCAGCCCGAGGGAGAGCCATTAAAAGCAATATTGGGATACATTCCCAGGGGACTTTCACTCCCTCTGTAATCTGGGGTAGAAATGTCTGTGGAAATCGATAGAGCTGCCTCGTATTTTGGTCTATCCCATGACACAGCTCCTTAAAATGACTGCCCATGATTCACAGACTTCGTTCTCCCGTGGGATTCCGTGGTGCCAAAGGAGCTGGAGCTGGCTTGGCTCCTAGGAATAAGCACAAGTTTTTTATTTGCTTTTTCTTCATGCTACTGTTGAGAAGGAAAGGATTTCTCCCAGTCTGCATGGAGGCAATGAAGAAATGAAGATTTCAGGAGGTTCCCTGGAGCTGAGCAGGCAGGGATGCCATGGACAGGAAGGTGGGTGTTGTCTGCACTCAGCCTGCCTCAGCTTATGGAATCAGTCTGGATCCACAGACAGTCCTTGGAAATGGGGCTTCATCCTTCCAGCTGGCAGAACTGCTGATGGGAACCAAGCTGGGACCCCAGGAGAGGCAGGGCTGCTGCCAGAAGTTCCTACAGAGGATTTCAAAACTCCCTTCCCTTCCCTTCCCTTCCCTTCCCTTCCCTTCCCTTCCCTTCCCTTCCCTTCCCTTCCCTTCCCTTCCCTTCCCTTCCCTTCCCTTCCCTTCCCTTCCCTTCCCTTCCCTTCCCTTCCCTTCCCTTCCCTTCCCTTCCCTTCCCTTCCCTTCCCTTCCCTTCCCTTCCCTTCCCTTCCCTTCCCTTCCCTTCCCTTCCCTTCCCTTCCCTTCCCTTCCCTTCCCTTCCCTTCCCTTCCCTTCCCTTCCCTTCCCTTCCCTTCCCTTCCCTTCCCTTCCCTTCCCTTCCCTTCCCTTCCCTTCCCTTCCCTTCCCTTCCCTTCCCTTCCCTTCCCTTCCCTTCCCTTCCCTTCCCTTCCCTTCCCTTCCCTTCCCTTCCCTTCCCTTCCCTTCCCTTCCCTTCCCTTCCCTTCCCTTCCCTTCCCTTCCCTTCCCTTCCCTTCCCTTCCCTTCCCTTCCCTTCCCTTCCCTTCCCTTCCCTTCCCTTCCCTTCCCTTCCCTTCCCTTCCCTTCCCTTCCCTTCCCTTCCCTTCCCTTCCCTTCCCTTCCCTTCCCTTCCCTTCCCTTCCCTTCCCTTCCCTTCCCTTCCCTTCCCTTCCCTTCCCCTCTTTCCCCCTGGATCATTGGAGCTCCAGTCTCTAACACATTTTTACACATCACAGCTGAATTCCTGAATTCCCATTCCTCCCAGTACTCCCAGTTTGTCCCAGAGCAGCCACGGATGGATCAGCACTGTGAAAATCCACCCCAAGTTTGACGGGACCATTCCTTTGACTCTGGAGATAAATCTGCTCCAGCCTCACTTTTATTTTCCACCACCATTCCTTAAAAAAGAACTTTCTTGGCAGCGAATCCTGTGGGAGCTGCACATTTCCAGCAGCCCTGGGATTTCCACGGACGAGGAATTTCACCGTCACCAGCGGGAGTGTTTGTACCAGGAATGTTTTTTCCCCTCAGTGATTGCACTTCATCAGAACACGAGCCCTGGGGACCCAGTGTCCAGTCAAAACAGCTCCGATTTCACACTGCACTGGGTGCACACCCAAAACAGCATTTCCAGCAAACTCTAGAAGTCGTTTTTCGCTGGTAAAAGAGTAAATTTCCTTGGCTGGTAGGAGGAGAAGGAAAGATTCTCCCATGCTTTGGGGTCAGGGGGACAGAGATCCCACAGCTGACACAGGGCAATGCAACCAAGAGAGAAGCTGGAGTGGTTTCTCGTCACGCACGAGCCTTCATGGGAAATTTGCTTCAATGTCTGCGTGGAGAAGCTTGGCTGGTCTCTCATGGAACCGTGGGGGCTCTCTGACCTCCACACCCTTTCAGTTTTCATGGATTTGTTGGGATTTTTTTGCCTGTCTGAGTCACTTGGCTTCCATTTATTTAATGGCAAATTGATTTAAGGAGCCTGGGATTTCTGGGATTCCTGTGCAGCATCATGGCAAGATCCACGCACAGCTCAGTGACATCATTTTAATTCATTTAAATTCTTTTAATTTATTTGTAATTCCCGTGCTAGAAAGCACACCTCTTATTTTTGCCCTCTTCCAGGCTTTCCACTTTGGAAACTATAAAAAAAAAGCACTTTTAGGAGAGCAAAATAGCGACACACCTTTAAAGTCCATTGACATATTTTGGACCGTGAGATCTTTTCACAGAAGGACAGAATGGAAAAATAAGGGATATTTTGCTTTTTTTTAAAAAACTGAGAAACTCTCCTTCCTAAATAGGGCCAGTTGGCATCTGTACCTCCTTCTTTGCTACAAAAGCCTGTCCCAGTCTTTGCTGTCCGACCCATTTCATAGTAAAAATAGCACATGGAAAATTTTTGTCCCAGAGGTTCTTGCCAGCTGAGTGCTCAGGCCGCTGCTTTCAAGTGACTAATTTAGAGCAAGATTTGACTTGAGAGAGCGCTAAGTGATGGTGTCATTGCCTTCCTTGTCACATCCAGGTAAAACTTGTGGGAAGAGCTGTGACAAGTTCAGCCCGAGCCTAAAATGGTGAGGAAAACAGCCAAGGAAATTGTGAGTGATCACAAAATCATGGAATGGGTTGGGGTGGAAACAACCTTAAAGCTCATCTCCAATGTCTCTGAACCCCGGAGCTGCTAAACCTCAGAGGTGCTGCGTGGCTAATTGGCATGGTTTAATTAGCAAGTCCTGCACCATATTGTCCCTGCCTTGAAGCTGCAGCTCTTGGCTGTGATGAGAGCCCCAGCTTTTATTTGATTTTATTTTTCAACTCAGCACTTCTCTTTTATGTTTGCGGAACAAAATGTGATGCCGTAAAGTCAGGTGAAGAAGGAAAACATGCCGAAAGTTGGCGTTTCCTTTAAAATCTCAGTTTGCCTTCTCTTTTTGAGGATTTAGGCAATAATTCAGCTGCACTGCAGTTCTGACAACAACATCCTTGCGAGTGAGTGGTGAGAAACACCCCGGGAGGACGCCCCTGTGGTTAATGTAAATAGGTGTAGCCCCTGCATGCCTGCAGCTGAAATTTGGAGAAGGCAGAAAGGGCCATGTGTTTCTCTGTCCTGTTCCCTGCAGCGAGTTCATCATCCTGGTGCACACACACCTCTCCTCCTGCTCCCATCGGGATGAGGAGCTGGGATCCAGCCGAATTCCTCTCCTGGCTCCAGCTGTGCTCTGCTCCCGCAGGGCGCGCAGCCTTCTGCTGGAGCATCATCGGCAGTGGGCTGGGAAAAGGGACAGGAATCAGGCAGAATCGTCCTGGAAAAAGGGACAGGAATCAGCCAGAATCGTCCTGGGAAAAGGGACAGGAATCAGGCAGAATGGTCCTGGGAAAAGGGACAGGAATCAGGCAGAATGGTCCTGGAAAAAGGGACAGGAATCAGGCAGAATGGTCCTGGAAAAAGGGACAGGAATCAGCCAGAGTGGAGCTGGAAAATGGACAGGAATCAGCCGGAATGGCTCTGGAAGAAGGGACAGGAATCAGCCGGAGTGGCTCTGGAAGAAGGGACAGGATGAGCCAGAGTGGCTCTGGAAGAAGGGACAGGATGAACCAGAGTGGCTCTGGAAGAAGGGACAGGATGAGCTGGAGTGGCTCTGGAAGAAGGGACAGGATGAACCAGAGTGGCTCTGGAAGAAGGGACAGGATGAGCAGGAGTGGCTCTGGAAGAAGGGACAGGATGAACCAGAGTGGCTCTGGAAGAAGGGACAAGATGAACCGGAGTGGCTCTGGAAGAAGGGACAGGATGAGCCGGAGTGGCTCTGGAAGAAGGGACAGGAATGAGCCGGAGTGGCTCTGGAAGAAGGGACAGGAATGAGCCGGAGTGGCTCTGGAAGAAGGGACAGGATGAGCCGGAGTGGCTCTGGAAGAAGGGACAGGAATCAACCGGAGTGGCTCTGGAAGAAGGGACAGGATGAGCCGGAGTGGCCCCAGGGCAGCAGCCCAGCAGCGATCCCCTCCGGCGTGGCCACGACAATTTGCTGAAGAATCAAACATTGTCCTTTTTAGAGCAACATCATCCTGCCAGCGCTGAGCCTGAGGGTGCATGTCAGGTTGACACTGCTAATTAACGGCCGCTAATTAGAGAGCATCTCGCAGCGCTGTCCTTAGCCTGGCTGCTGCTGTTTCCAGGAGCCCTCCCCTCCTCCAAGCATCCCCGCTGCGGTGAGAGGCCGGGGCTTCCTCCTCTTCCTCCTCCTCCTCCTCCTCCTGGAGCCGCGGTGCTTCCCAGGACAGCTCGTGGGGATAACACCCAGTATTGACCCAGCTGCTCACTCCCCTTTGCCCGGAAAATTCATCTGCGTTTGATTTTTTTTTTTTTTTGTCAAGGGGAGAGGGGAGTAGCACAGAGGGAAGAGCTGAGATGCTGTGTATAATTGTATAATGAAGACTTTGGCCAGGCCCTGTGTCATCTACACCCCGGATTTTTCCAAAATGCACTTCATTTTGATTATTTTGACTCATTTCACCTCTCTTTTCACTCCTCTTTCCAGCACCGTTTTTAGGGAGCGGGACATTTCTTTTTCTGCCCACTGAAGTCTGAACTATTAATAACTGGAGAGCTCTGCATCAATCCCATGTTTCACTAATTTTGCCAAAACACACAAGTAGGTGTGATGTGTGATTTATGAATGATCTAAGAGCCCCCAAATCCCAGTGTACACAGACTTCCAAAGGTATCTCAGGCTGTGAATAGCCATGAAAGCGAATTATGAGAGCCAGGTTGATTTTCCCAGTGGGATTTTTTTTGCCAGTGTTTTCTGCTCTATGAGCAGCAGTTGTTTCCTTTCTGATCAACAGAGGACACTATTCTTATATTCAGAGGCCACAACACTTCCTCATCACACAGCAGCAGGCTCCAGCACAAATGTAACACCATGGACTGAAAAGCTAAAGAGAAATTAAGGCATTTATCTTACACTTCTCCCTTGGTAAAATCCACCCCACGACAATTTGGATGATGGAAACTGGATAAATGGACGCCAAGCCTTGTAAAATCTGATTTATCCAACAAACTGTCGCAAGATTTGGAATGACCATAAAATCTCGTCATTTCTCCAGTTAATAAAACACTCATCAGAAGGGACTGTTAGAATCCAGCCGGAGATCTGGCAGTGACCACTCATTTAACGGGACAGCACAGCCCAGTGCTTTGGATAAACAGCAAGATTCAAAGCAGTGTCCCGGCTATTTACAATTCCCTGCTAGGGAAAATCCATCCCCAACCCTGGGGACTTCATTTCAGTAAATAACTTGGTGTGGAAAACACTTATTGAACTGAATTCCTGGAAGTATTTTTGTGATTTCTGAGCAGAAAGGCCCTTTGCAAAGGATCCCTGTGTCCAAAAAATAATAGTCCAAATAAATCCAGGAGGAAATTCCTGCCAGTGGCAGATTTTTTTATGCCCATGTGAGGGGCAGTGCAGGGATGCTCCGGGGTCAGAGCTGTGGGAGTGTCACAGGTGGCAGAGGGACAGAGGAACACAGGGTTAGGGTGGGATGAATCTCTGGGCAGAAAATCTGCAGACACTTTTCCAGGCTGAAGGCTCAAATAACAAAAAAAATGAGGAGTTAGGCTGTACCCAGGATGGGTGGGAGTAAATTCCTTTCCTCTAAGGCCCCCGTAGGATTCCCTGTATCGAGTTTCGAAACTCCTGGATTGGAGCAGGAAGGGAGGAGCTCACAAACCCCACTCTCTCCCTATTTATTTGCAGAGTCTTTTGCCCCCACAGATTTCAGCCCTCCCAATTTATCCGCCTCACCAAGCTCCTGCTGGACTGGCTCAGCTGATAAGCACCAGTTAAATACCAGCCCTTGCACCAGCACTGGGAAACTCAGTTCACTTGGGATGGATTTGTACTTTAAAGCTAAATTCAGCTGAAATCAGCCTTTTTATCTTTTGAGGTGTCAATATATTCATTTATTTGATAAGACCATATCCGTGCCATTGTTGGAGCTCCTGGAACTGCTCCTGCAGAGCAAAACTGATCTTCTGCTTCTCTTCTGATGGTGATAGCAAAAACTTTTAGATAAGCTAGAGGATTTTGGGATGAATACCTGACTCAGTGGGGTGGCTCAGTCATCCCAGCTTGGCGAGTGGGGAAGGATCCCATCCTCAGCTCGGCTCTGTGGGAACTCCTGGCAGAAAGAGATTTGGGCAGCGGTTTCCAAGAAGGAATTAGATTTAGCTTATAAATTAGTTCCTAATCTTGAGGCCAGGGTGATTAAAAGAGGAATCCACCCCAGGGAGGCCTGTCTGTGTCCAGATTCCTCGTGCAGCTCTAGGAGTTGCATGCTCACGTTTTAACCATGAGTTTGACACAAAATACACAGCCTGAGCCCAGCGGAATTTAAGCTTAATGGTTTTACCCAAATTTCCTCTCTGCTGAAGAAGGAAGCAAAAAAAAAAAAAACCCCAAACCCTCAGCCACGTCCCTCCAGCAACGTTCCTAATGCGTTCCTCAGGCTCTGCAGGAATTTATCTCACAATTCCCCAGGAAGATCTTCCTGTGCATCGACTTCCAGGGTTCACTTCTTCCTTGAAGAGTTCAGCTCGGGACCATCCCCGGAGCATTCCAGCATCCCGGTTTTGGATGAATACCTGCCCCCCGTCTCCCCGCTGTCTCTAAAGGGCTGCTGATGAATGGTTCCTCGGAGCAGTGGCAATTTCATGGTTCGTTGGGCACAACCACTCTGCATTTTCACCCGCAGATAATCGAGCTATTACGGGACAATGAGGAACAGATTGCATCTGCCCCGGCATCCCCCGACAAAGGGCCGTGTATCTCTGGCATCTCCCACGCTGGGGATGCGGGATTTTTGGAAGGGGGAAGAGGAGGACAGGTAATCCCAGGTATTTGAGCATCGTTTTGTCTGCCCCTTTATCTGCTGCTGCTGCTGGGGGAAATCGCATCCCCGGCTTCAGCAAGGGCTGGGCTGGAATGAGCTGGGATTTCAGCCCTGGTGTTTTCCGTTTATTTTATCTCACCTCTCACATTCCAGGACCAGTTCCTCCTCTCATCCTCCTCCTTTATGATTTACAATGGCTGCAGGCTTCTGCAGCTGATAAAAGGCTCTGCAATACCTGAGCCCCACGAGCTTTGTGTGTCCCAAACGCTCCCTTTCCTCCCAGCCCAAACCAGAAGGATCCGACTCCACCGTGCACAGGGAAACTGAGGCACACTTTGCTGCTCCTGACAGCTTCAAATCACCCCCCACAGCAACCCAGGCAGGGTGCACCACATTTATGGCTTCCCATGGAGAATCCACACGACCACGGGCATGGAACCTCCCCAGGAAAACAAGGGCTACAGTCGCAGTTTAAATTAATCTCTGAAATTTTAAGCCGTTGTGGTGAGGGGTGGAAAATAATTTTTCTTCCATATCAGGGTTTGGGCTCCTTTGCTGCCCTTGGTGAAAACTGCAATGGTCACAGCATCATTTTTATGTGAGAAATATGAAGTTTTTGAGACTATAATTGTTTTTAAGAGTGAAGATAATCTATTTCAGGCAGCAAATATGCAAATTAGTTCATTAGAAGGAAGGTTTGAATATCAGATTCCTTCCCAAAACCCCATAAGCCTCTCTTCACACTGTACTAAAAGTTCTTCTACAGTTCCACAGCAGACAAATATATTACATCTTCCTAACTCCATCTTTTTTTATGGCTTTGCTACTTCTTTGCCCTTTATTTCAGCTTCTGACACCGAAATGATTTTATGATCTTTGGCTTTTCCAGCCAACCATACCAGATCCTAATGTTTTCCATGGTAAATAAAATAATGGCCATAATTAAAAACAAACAGGGCGAGGAAGGAGGTGCCAAGTCTGATGTGCCACCGAATCACTTAGGAGAGGTAAAATATTGCTGCACCTTATGGAACATTTAATCAGCCAAAGAATTTCATGCAGTTGTCTCCCTTTAACCTTCCCACCCCCTTCTCCTCCCTCCCCCCCAGGAAAGCCTTGAAGTGAAATATTTATGATTTTAATAAATTAGAGAACATGGCTAATTAGCTCCATCATCAACACCCCCAAGGCTGTTAAAGTGAGGGAGAATGCTGGAGTTTAATATTGCTCTGCCCAGTGAAACAGCAAAGCATGAAGTTCACAGGGTGATCCACGCTCAGCATCCTTTGGGATATTCCCAGAGGAACTCCTCCCCAAACAGGGAATTTCAGGCACCATCCAGGGCTGGGAATGAGTGGATGAAATGGGAATTTGGCTGTTGTAGACGGATAAATATTTAACACCTAAATGAGCTTCTCAGGGAGCAATCCTTTTCCTAAAAGAGTGGTTCAATCATCACACCCAGGAAGGACCACCCTGTCCTTCCACCAGTGACCTGCTCCACGTCTGGTTGTGCATCAGTGATTTTCTTAATTTAAAACACACCCTTAGCTTTGGGGACCAAATATTAATAGATTAAGGGAAATTATTAATATTTTCTAATCTGTGTGGTGGAACTCGCTAAAATTCTTACTGGGTTTGTGCAGAGGTGGAATTTTCTGTCTACTTTACACCCTTCCAGCAGACAAAACAGATCAAATGGCAAATTCCTCGCACTCATCGTCGCCGGGCTGAGGTGATGGACATTGTTAATTGAGGGTGTCAAAATAATTTACTGCAAGTAATTAAATAAAATGGCAGGTTCCAAAGCCTGCTGAATTTGGATCTAAAGTCCCTAATCGGGGCTATAATTTAAAAGTACCTGACAGAAGCTTTAATTAGAGAACAAAAATGCGAGTCGCCAGTAAAGCTCAGTGATGGATGGTGGAAAGAGGGGGGAGATACCTGCTCATGTCTGTTCTCTGAGATCCCAAACATCTGCCTGGTCCACACAGGCTGCCTGAGGAGCCCAGCTCCTGCCCCAGGCAGTGGGAGCCCATTCCCAGTGCTCCACATCCTTCTGCCATGAAAATCCTTCCAGGCTTAGCCATGGCCCTTGGTTTTCCCTTGGCCCACCAGTTATCTGGGAAAGGGATTGACCAACTGGTGGCAGAGCATGGAGGTATTTGCTGGTGGCTCCCAGCGGGTAGAACAATGAATTTTGTCACAGCACAGCTGCTGGTGGTGTTTGTGAGGACTTCTCAGAAGGTGACAAACCTTCCCTTAGCGCCGCAGCACGGTTGGCTTTGCATTTGAAAACAAACCAACAGGGGAGCCCCTTTTGGCTTCCCAGGCATTTCTCTCTTCCTAAACGCTTCTCCTGGGCACGGTGAGCTGTGCAGGCTGGAAAACAGTCGTGGTGTTCAGGGTTGGGACCTCCCAGCACTCACAGACACAACATATGGATTATTCTTCATGACAGTCTTGGCACCAGGGGGTCACCACCCATGTTGCTTTGTAATTCCCAGATCCAGCCCTACAGCCTCCCGTCAGGAAAAAAGGAAGGGAGGGAGGAAGGAAAGGTCACAGTTTAAGTTTTTTTGAAGGTTATCTAATATAGCACTGAATTATGTCCTTACTGGGTGCTGTCAAGACCGGTTATGTCAACGTGGAGGTGCCATTGTTGGCCACCACTATGGGGGACACATTTTTTGGGAAGATGAATTTCCTACATTTGCTTTCAGAGAAGAAAGGAAACCTTGCTCTTTTTTGTACCTTGTACAGGATCAACATTTTTCTAAAGCCAATGATACCCAAGATGTTTGAATTTCAGTGTGAAATCCTGACATGCCCTGAATATCAGAGAAGGGAGTCCAAAGCCCAGACTGGGACACCTCTAGGCAGGATCAATGATCTTTTCAGTCTTTTGACTCAGTTTTTCCCATTACTTGGGTGATGTGTTTTGAGACCCTCTGGATCACCTTCATATCCCACAGCAGTGTGAACACATCAGCAGGGACAGAGTTCCCACATGGATCAGGCAGTTATTAATTCAGTTTATACGGGACCCTGAAATCTCTCTGCTCCTGCTCAGCATTCCAAGGGGAGCTCTTTGAGGGATCGCCAAAGGATGATCCCTGAGGAAGGAAAACCTGCAGGAGACAGGAGCCCACAAAAAAAGGGATCTGAGCTCTTCCTCAGAGCTATCAGCTGGGAAAGGGGGGAAATAGAGCTCCTGGCAGCCCTGGCCAGAGCGTTTTTACATACGTCAGTGGAACCAAAATATTGTTTCAGCAGTTATATTGTCACTATTAAAACAGAGCTGGAGGAATGGTGCCAATCTCCTGTTACCAGCACTGTAATGCACAGAGCCCTCTGGCCTGAGGGACAGCCGGGTGCCAGGACTGGAAGTGCAACAAGGCTCCGATTGCTGCTGGGGCTGAGAGAGGCTGTTCCCCTCCAAAACCTCTGCCATTGCTCTCCAGAGAAAACATTTCAGCAGAGAACATAGATCCAGTGGAACCAGAATGATTCATTGGTGTTCAACCTGTGAATTTATTTCTTTTGATATGCCCTGTGTATGGAGGCATTGTGTTTGTCCTGATTTATTTTATGAAAGGAGGATAAGGGAGAAAAATCTGCGCTTTTCTGTGGCTTCGGCTCAAGATGAGATCAATGGAAACTGGTGGATCTTTAGGACCCCCCCAGAAATTATCCAGGACAAGAGGAAGGAGTGTTTCAACCCTCAGGAATAAAGTGGTGAGTATGGAGCTCAGCAAGTGCAGAGTGATAACAGAAAATAATTTAAAAATATGAGGTAAAAACATTCTTGCTGAGGCTTATTTCAACTTAATGATGTTTAATGAAATGGCAAAGCTCTGCTTAAGGGAAAAAAAAAAAAAAGCAAACTCTACATATCTGGTTCTTAATGATTAATAATTCTGCATGGTTAAGATGCCAGAGTAAACATAATAAACACTTTTCTTTTAACCAATTGACTTTAGTTTTCCGTGGCCAATAAAGTTTGAAGAATTTTCTTTGGATCCAGTTACACCAGCATTGCCTGGGAGGGAGGACAGTCCACTCCATACCCACAGAGCCGACAAAATAAATGGCCTAGAAAGCTCCAAAATGTGTTTTTCACATCAGTGAAGAGATTTTTAATGATGATGTAACAATGTCAAGCATCATAAACAGTGCTGGGAGGAACATACCTGACCTGCTCTGAGCTCTGTGGAAACGGAGTCAGGAGCTGTGGGTTGTGGGATCACTTGGAATTTTACTGCCTTCCCAACTTAGAATGGCAGAGCTGGAGGGAAAAAACACAAATGAAGGACAAATCAATTCAGACACTGTTTTAAAAATAAGACCTCAACTGGTTTCAAATTTTTAACATCTTTTGACATTTTGGAGGCTTTTGCTAATTCTCCAAAGCCTTAAAAGCACTGTTCCTCTCACTGGCCTGTTCCAATTTCCATTCAGATGCCACTTCTATTATTTAAGAGTCCCACTGAAAATGCCAAAAATATTAATCAAGCCATGACTCGTGCCAAACAGCTTGAGTGATTTGTATTATATTTGGAGACTGAGAATTAACCAACCATTCAACTCAATGCAAAAAGAAAGTTTCATGTTTAGATATGATGTTTAATCCTGCAAAAGTCCAATTTTGCTGGTTTTGTTGGGGTCACGTGTGAGGTTCAAGGTGGAGCAATGTGAGAATAGATGTGTGCAGCTGGTGCCTTGCTGTCATTCTGCAAATAATGAGGGTTTTTTCAAATTTCCCCAGCTCCCATGTCTTGCTCCTGATGGCAGAACTGGTCATATGGGTGTCGTGGTTTTAAACTAGTAACAAAAAATTACTTATTTCTTGCTAGAGATATGGATTAAAATAAGAGCAACCACCCCATGACAGTGGGCTCTCCCAAATCTAGGTCAGGTATGAAAGGAGATTATTTAAAAATGTTTGGAGAACTCTGGTGACTTTGCTGGACGTTGGCTGGGAGATGGACAGCAGCCTCCACGTGGTCAGTGGTGAGGAGCAGAAGGTCACAGGCACATCTGGAAAGGACACAGCTGGATCCAGGGCAGGAGTGCCCTCTATTTACACAGCTGGCTGTGGACAAACCTGTCCTTGCAGTCACCTGGGCTGGTTTGTCCTGCAGCTGGCACTCTGTGAGGGTCCTGCTGTGCCCAAGCTAATACAGCAATGCCACTGTGCCACTGCTGGTGTCCAGCTCTCTAAAGGTGAGTCCAGCTCCCTCAGAAAGCTGGGCAGGGGATCAGAATCCCCAAAGTGTTTTGCTCGAGTCAAAAAGCACTAGCAGATTTTTTGTTTGGATGTGCTCACTGTCCAGCTCATTTAACAGAACTCCAATGACACAATGCTTTAATGTCCAATATTTCATTTTCCTTCCCCCTTTCTCTGCACGGGCAGGACGTTCTCCACTTGCATCATGTCTGATAGCAAAAGTCCTGAATTTGTCTGTCTGGATACTGCAATTTCTTCCCCCTCAGCATCCAAAGCAGATCACACCTCCTGCTAACAAGAAGTGTTGAAAAGCCCAACCTTTGCAGGTTTGCTGTCAGCAGGCACAATATCTGTCCTGATAACAACAGCTGGGCGCTGACCCACGTCTGGCACACGCAAGGCTTTGGTGTGTGCCTCCCTTTGCTCCTGTTCCTTCTTCCAAACACTAATTTTTAGTGGATGGCAGAAGCCTGGGGGAATTACAGGAGATTTGACAGCTTGATTTAAACCCTGGGAGCTGATGGAAATGATGCACACCTATAGGAGCTCTTAAATCCTGCTTCAGTGGCTGGATTTCCTGGAGGGAAAAAAACCAAAGGGAATTGTTTCATTTTTGCTCCCAGGCCATGGGTCGGCTCACCTCTCCTGCTGCAACACCACCAGGGAGATGCTGATGTGGGCGATGGGGGCCCTTCTGCATCTGACCTGTGAGTCCCCTGGAAAAGTGGGTGTCCCTGGCTGTCCTTTCCCACCGCTGAACAGGACTGCATAGGGAGATTTTTGACAAGTCACCAACTTCTTCTCTTGGAAGGAATGTTTTAAAGGAAGGGGAAGGAAAAACGGATTTAAACCAGCTCTTGACTGAGGTCTCCATTAAGCCACAACTTGGAAACCTTCTTCTTGTATTTTGCTGTGCTGCCCAAACAAATCCAAGAGCTCTCAAGTCACCCAAAGCGAGGACTGAGCTCGAAGCCTGGTGCGTGACAGGTCCTTCATTTGCCCGATTTATCCCAGCCCAGGATGACTTGGATGGTTTCAGACAATGACTCTTTGTAGCCTGTGGCAACCCATTCCCGTGTGGGGATGCTGAGCAATCCTGGGCTCCTGAGGGTGAGTTCACTCCTGGGCTGGAGCCCTGGGTGTCTTTCCACCGGGACAACCCCGGACGAGCAGACGGTTCCTTCAAACAGACTTCCTCATTGTGCTCCACAACTGTACTCGTGGCGAGGGGAATGCTGGTGGCTTGGAGCACTTTTTTCCAAGAAAAACACTGATTTGAGCTCATCGTCTTGGAATTAACTCATCTCAGGATATATGGAGCAAAGCAAGGATCGGGATTAACAGAAAATCATTGATACAGGGGTGATTCCTGCGGAAATGAACTGAACATTCAAACCCTCAGGAACACTTTGAAATAAAATCTGCAATCATCTGGGCCAGGGTTGGCAGCAAAAAGGTATTCCAGACCTTCCACAATGGTTTTTCCATGATCTTACAAGGAGTTCATTGTCCAATAAGAGCTATTATGCATTCAAACAAGGAGAGCTCTTCCAAGCCTGAATGCATTGTTCTTTTGTTCCAGGCACTTTGTGTCAGTGAAGTCATGGCAAGGCTCTGGGGCTGCAGCCTCACAGCAAACACTGGCTGTGATGGGATATTTCCACTTGGCTCCCCTCCCAGCGGCTCCTGCTGGAGCATTGTTCTCCGAGACCTCCATCCATAAAAAGTGACAATGGCACAACACCTACTTCCCCTAAACCCTCCACTTTTGGCGTCTGCGCCTCAAAACGGTGACATGGTGTTCCCAAAACGCTCCCAAATTTTGCAGAATTGTTGCTAGCCTCTCTACCAGGCACAGCTTTCTCCTTCCTGCGATTCTGAGAGCAATTAATGCTCCTTGCTTCAGCTTGGAATGCTTCAAAGTGCTTGGAGTGGTGGGAGCTTATGTTCTACCAGCCCAACTCCTATGAAACAGCCCAGCTTATCTCTAAAGAAACTATTCAGCCGTGTTCCAGTGTCACTTTATTCGTCTTTTAAACGCTTCTAACAGCAAACTGCTTCATTTGGCACCAGAGCAAAGTCCTCAGGCTGCGTGAGCTGCCAGGGAGCTCCTCGGGCTGTGCCAGCCCTCGCCAGCTGAGCGTTGTACCAGCAATGGGCTCAGTGTTCCTGCACTTCCAACCCCCTCAGCTTCAAGTTTCAGACTGAGAGCGCACAAGAAACTCAACATAAAACTCAGACTGTAAATTTGACTTTTCCTTGGTCTCCAATCAGAACCATAAATCAAGCCCAGATTTGCTTTGAACTTGGTCGCGCTTGCCCCAGAAAGTTCAGGAACTTTAATGATCCTCTGGGACAGAGTCAAGCCCATTTTAGAGCATTTACAAAGAAAACATCGAACTGGATGAATTTGATGTGGTTTTGCTACGTGCCTTTGGCACAGCTCTGGCAAAGCCTGACAAGGTTCCAGTTCAAGTTAAAATAAAGATAAACCGGGCACTCGGCTGATGTCATCGGACAGCAAGCAAGCAAACAAACAAGCTGATGGCATCTCCAAGATTTATTTGGTTTCACTTTGCTAGAACTTTATCAGCACAACTGGACGGTTCTCCTTTCCTCTGCAATGATGTAAATCAGGAGCCAAGCCATACTTTAGCTCTGATGGTTATCAGGCCCAGATAAAGCTTTTCAGATCTTTTCTCTGAGGACTTGAAATGTCTGGCCAAGCACAGATTTGGATCCAAGTTAATGGGCTCTCTGTGAAAATGCTGGAGAGCCCCAAAGGCATCTGTATTACTCTGCCACGCTGGGACAGAGAAGGTTTTGAAATGAAGCTTTGCTGTTTAAATAGGAGCTGCTGTCACTGCTCGAGTGATTCTCGTTGCTTTCAACCAGGGAAAATTTAAAGTTATCAGAGTAAAAACTTGTCCCACGGTGAGGTGAATGTGCAGCTCCCAGATTTATCCTCCAAAATGTGGCTGGAGTTTCTTCTAAACATTCTCAGTGTAGCTGGCCATTAATGCTGAGACAAAACAAGAGATAGAATGTATTTTTTGTGGTTTATAAATACACGCTATGTCCAAAAATCTTACAGCATGTTTCAAACGGGCTTGCCAAGTGTTCCTAGCACTTATCTGAAAATGTGCCTTTCGACTTCACAAAAATTCTAAAATTATCCAAGCACATGCATGCATTTATACATTTCCAAATCAGGTGGGACCTTAGAATAATCCTGCCTAACCTCCTTTTATTGGGAGGTGACTTTTCAAGTTGTTTTTCTTTCTTTAAGCTGAAGTCTCCCAGAATTTTGCATGGAAGGGCTGCACTGAAATCATCAGCTTGGTATCCAAGCGTGGATATTGTTAGTGAGCAGGGTCATGCTTCTTGTTCTGTTTTGCCTGAAGCACTCACGCCTGGAAGTGTTAATAAATTGTCATGGAATAACGAGCCCAAGTTTGTGGAAACCTCTCTGAAACATGAAGCTCATGCCATGAGGCCCTGAATCACAGTTTAAGGCATAGTCCAATGTCAGAGGGCACATTTTGGAGTAGCTACCATGGTTTTATTCACAAATTCTGTGGGGAAAACCACCAGAATTCACATATTTAAACCCAGGGCTTGTTTACCTGTCTATCACCCCTAAATCCCAGCATAATTTAATTTATATCAGTAGCAATAGTGATGTCTCTGGTGGCGTTAGCAGAAATTCCCCATATTTCATAGGAAAACATTGTGCTTTTGGTGATTTGTTTAATTTATTTGTTAATTATGCAGTTTTCATCTGTTCATTTTGAGCTTTGTGCAGATTTCAAGTTTGTTTTGCAAGTTTTTTCATGCTTTTCTCTGCTTTTTAGGCTACCAACCTTTGGTGGTATAAATGACTGGTGAGAACTGGTTAAAATCTTTTCATTCTAATGGAGCTGTGAAGTTCTCAAAGCTGATGAAAATGGTCGAGAAGAGCCACATCGAAGAGTCAGAAATCTACTGAGAATTTCTGATAAGCACAGCTATGTCTGGGGAGGAGCTACATGTAACAAACTCCTTGTTTAGTTAAGGGATACAGAGAATTTTCATCAAAATGCAGCGTTTCCATTTAACTTCACCCTCTGAAGAGAACTGTTTTTCACTGAAAAAATAAGTTATAAAGGAAATTAACTCTTAATTAACGCTCTTAAACTCAACATGAGGAAACTGAGGCCTGAATCTGCAGCTACGTAGCTCTGCTTGCACAAACACTTCCAGTGCTTTCAACAAAGATCTTCACACAGCAGAATTGCTCACATGGATAATTGCTCCTGAGATCAGGCAATCTGGGTTAGTTAGTGAAATAAGGGCACTAAATCATTTTCTAATCTATATTGTTCTTTTTTGACTGCCAAAGTGCTAGCTGTATTTATTTTTTATAATCCTGATAAGGAAACATTCCTAAAACATTAGCAAAAAAAATCCAGCTTGAGTGAGAGGACAAAGTGAAACAAACATCTCTCAGCCTTCCTCTGCTGTGGCTGATCTTTAAATAGCAAACTTGAGCCTCTGTCAGAGCACGCTTTGGGTGGTTGTACGGCAAGTAGCTCCACGAGATGGGATTGGAAAATCCTTCAAGGCCCTTCATCAGCAGGCTCTGGCTCTTTGAGCTCTTCCCTGCTCCTGCCTTTGGAAGGAGTCGTGCCTGAGAACGTTTAATCCGCGGCGACCCTGAGCGCTGTCCCTCGGGGAGCTCCCTCCTCTTGTTATGGTGTGTTGGCCGTGTCAGAGGTGAGAGGGGAAAATGTGCAACCCAAACCAAACCCCAGCCCCTCTCTCGGTCAAAACTTATCTACAATCACAGCCCAGGCAGGATCCAGATGCAGCAAACCCTTTCTATTAGCGTGGAGTTTGTGGATGGGGAGCAAAGTCAGACACCGCCTGCTAAATTTGTCCAGAATTTGCTTGAAACTTTGGGAGATGTTTTCCATTCCTGGGTATTGACTTTGTAATGGGACCTGCCCAAGCTTTAACAGGCGTGAGAAATTTAAATATACAACCCCCTCCGACCTGGAAAAGGAAAACAGAATATTTTAAACAGTTGGGCAAGGGGAGAGAGAGGCCAAACTGGAAAGGAGCTTGGTTGGACCTCTGGAAGGAGTCACTGCGAAGAGAGGAGGGTTAACAACGCCCTCCTGCTCGAAAGCAAATGTTTCTGGGAGCAGGGTAATGTGAACCACACAGATATGGGATAGCCCAGGGGGGCCAGAGGAAGTTTAAATGCATTCTGAAAAGGTCACACTGCCACACTTCATTTTTATATTGTCACCGAGAAACCTCCTCCTCCACTTAGAGCCCTTTCTTATTTATACTCCTCCTCCCTGGAAAAAGTTCCCAATAATGAGCGTACTGGATGATTTCCAAGATGTATTGCTGTTGTCTAATCTCTCCTTTTGATTCCCCAGATACCAGGTTGCTTCATTCTCATCCACCACGGGGCAAAGATCTTCCAAACACTCAGGAAGGCTCTGCAGGAATACTGGGATCGCATCTTCCAGAGGAGTTTTGTTGGATGTGAGTAATTTGCTGTGGCAATGTGCTGATGGAGAGTGTGGGGCTGCTCCTTTCCCTTTAATGGTTTATCCACATGGGGCAGTAGCAGGGGAAAAACTCCAGAGCCTTGTAGGAGAAATGCTCCTGCCTTTAAGTTGTGGTGAGACCATTGATCATGCTGCTGATAAAGCAGCTTAGGCTGTGACAAGCAATTGGCCGCTGCAGTATTTGCAGGGAGACATCAAGGCTTTGGAACACAACCCTTGGGCTTAAAATAGCAAAACTCCCTTTGAGAAGGAGCCCTTACAATGTGTGTTCCTTAAATAGACCCACAACCAAGAAAATAAACCCCGTTTTACACGGGCCAGAATGAGGGGAAAATAAACTCAGCAGTTGTTGTGTAAATTAGTGACAAAGTCACAGCCTGAGGCTGAAGCACCTGATCCTCAACGGGCTGATTCTCCTCCTAAGCCACGTTGCTCTTTTATGTGTTGGAAAGATAAAGATAAAGATAAACCTGGAATGATTTTAAATAAATTCATGGCTGGCTGGCTTTTTTTGGTGGGACACAGAAGAGGGAAAATAAAGAAAGGTGTGAAGGTGATCCCCCACCTTGCTAAGGTAAGGAGGGAAGGAATAACGCAAACACAAACACTGAGATTTGCTGTGATCACCCTTCTCCCACCCTTGGGCCTTCACCCACGTCAGCACTGCATTCCTAAAAGAAAAATGAGGATGCAAAGTGTCTGACAGCATGAAAAAGAGTCAATTCCATACTAAAATAGTGGAATTGCACTGTGATTGCCTGTTTTGTTACCTCTAAAATCTCCATCTTGCCACTCATCGTGAAGGTAGAGAAGCTCAGTATGATTTATTTAAGCCTTTATGAACTTGTTCTCAACTAAATGCTGACAGCCTGATGATATTTTCCAAGATCCAGTGGCCTCTCCTTGAAAAGGAGTCAAGTTAGGCTTGTGTGTAAAACATTAACCAATTATATTCATCCCCAAATTTGACCATGATTAGCTAATGAGTCGAGCAAGGCAATATTTTATTGGGAAGTAAATTTGGCACCAAAAAGTTCCGTCTGGGAGAGATTCTGTCAGCTGGAAAATATTATTTCTGGTCAAATTGAATATTTGGGAAACATTGGCAGTTGTCATTTCGACTTGTTGAATTCTCACATTTTTGGGGTGCTTGTCAGGAAAGGCGTGGCCTGTAAAACACAGGTGGGAGAAGGAGATCTCCAGTATCACACAGAAAATATGACCACAGCAGGCAGATATTTGACAGACATTTATTTCAAGGGCTTCCTCAAAGTGCTCCATTTGGGACCAAAAATCCATTTTTTGCATTCTGGATATCTGTTAGCAGGGGTGACTTGGGTTCCATGAGCACTGTGTGTTATCCTCCAATATATTATTTCTCTTTATTAATTCAAAGCAAGATATATTTTTCCTTCTGAAGAATAAAAATAACTTGTGCTGTGAGAGGAGTTTTTTTTTCTCCCTAAATCCTCTGGCTAAGAATCTCATAAATGAACACCTGAAGTTCAGCTACTATCAGGAATATATTTAGACTGTTTTTGTGAAAATAATAATAATAATAATTAAAAAAAGTTTAAATCTAAGTCTTAGGGGAATGCTTTAATTTTGTCAGCCAGGAGCATCTCAGAGTCAGTAGAAAACAAGATTGAGCAGGTGCCCAAACTCTGGGCACATGCTGAAATGCTTTGCTGCTTTCTGACCCTAAATGAGCAGCCTGACAAGCAGCTCTATTCAGGGTGGTCTTAAATCTCTCACTGGGAGCTGGTTTAAATCAGAGGGAGGGATGAGGCTGGGGAACATAAATGCTCTCTGGGGCCCATTTCGGTTTTTATGAGGAAGGTATTCCAGCCAGAAGGAAAGGGCTAAGATCAAGCCAGCCATCTTCCAGGTGAGACTGCAGCCTTTAAACCCCTCTGTGAGGGCTCTTAATAACTTTGCCATGTGTAAACATCCCTGATGCTTTTCTTCTGAGCTCAGAGTGACAACCAGAGCAAGGAGAGAGCGGCTGCCCGACACTTTTTGACGTCAGTTCTTATAACGCTGAGCAGTTGATAACCATGACACTCCAGAAAGTGGGTATCACATGTCACTGCAGAGCCTCACCGAGCAGCACTGAGGGGTTTCAGAGCTGCCTCACCCCTCTGAGTTTACCCAGGGTTTTTTTTTTTTCCAGGCCCGTAATGAGCGAGGCACAATTTAACCCTTTAACCTCTCCCCACACGGGTCACATTTCAGCCCAATAGAGGACACACACCAAGTGGCTCATGTTTATTTTCCAATTGTCATTTTCAGTTTACCTTGAAGAACCTGATCTTTAAGCTGGTAACAAATAGCTACTGAAACCAGCTGGGGATTTTTTTATTTTTTTTTTTCCCCAGCTATAAACCAGTCAGCCCCCAAGAAAGACCCCATGAGATTGTGGAACATTTGCTTCCCACGTCAGCTGAGGAGCTTCCCAAAACAGCCGAAGACAAAGTACGTCAGATGGCTTTTATATTCCCGCTTTGCTCCGGCCATGCTGGGTCATCAAGGGATATAAAATGTATCAGACTCAGCTAATTTAATTTTCAGGCAGAAAGAACATTTTATTAATGGCACTCTGATTATCTGTGCTGTTACAGCCTGAGCCAGTGGACATCAAAGCCATCGATTGTCCTCAGCAAACCTCAGTGTATTTAAGTTCTTTAATGATGTTTAGGACTTTATTTTAGCACCTTGAATTCCCAAACAGGTAAATCAAGTTTTTGATTTAAATATAATATCGATTTATACCCGTGAACACAATTACTTGAGTATATCCAGATAAAGAGAGATTCCAGAGATAACACTCCCAAAGTTCTGCCCAGGGACCAGATGTATCTCACACTCTGAAAAGTCTGATTTTCCCCTCTCAAAAGTCTCATTTAACCTCTTTGATAGCAGAGTTATGCAGAATTTATGGCGATATGAAGCTCTTACACAGAAAAAAAAATAAGAAATCCCCAAGGAATCTGTACCCATGGCTCCAGAGTCCTATCCCAGCATCACAAGTGCTGGAAATTTATTCTCGCTTGAGCCTCTAGGCAAGTCTGATTTAATCTGGAGAGTGTGTTCATACGGATGGTGAAAGAGAGCCTTGCAATCCAGCCCAGACCTGAGCAGTGCCATATCCCAACGTGCAATTTCTGACCCAGAATCAACACAGACACAATTTGCCACACGTAATCTCACATCAGCTGAGAATCCCAAACTTCCATGGAAAACCTCCTTTGCCATCTGATTTAACTGGACCCACAGGCAGATGTTTGAAAGCTGCCCATGTTGTGGTGCTCCCCGAGTTTGGGGCTTTTTCCTTTTGCTCTAATACAAAATTAAAGCTTTATAAAAATCCCCACGGCTGATTCACTGCTGTAAGTGCTTCCATATTTCTTTCCCACTTCCTACCAGGCATTTTGGATGCAAGTTTGCATTGCTGGGTACCAACAGACCAGGCAGATGTGCAATCCTGGTGTGCTCCTTGCTTCCTCCTGCTCCAGCTATCCGTTCCCAAGTGGCAAACATCCAGAATCCAAAGAATTTGAGCAACCTGGTCTAGTGGAAGGTGTCCCTGCCCATGACAGGGAGTTGGAACTGGCTGGACTTTAAATTCCCCTCCAACTCAAACCATTCCACTACTGTGTGATTCTATGGTAATGCAAGAGCTTGTAGAGCTGGCAAAGACCTAATTATTTAGAGGAAAATTGCCATTCCTGGTCACAGGAGACCTTTTCCCCTCCTCCAGATGCTTTGGCTTCAGTGGGTAGGTGAAGCCCAAAGCTTTCCAAGAGGTGCAGGAGGTTTTAGCCACACAATTTGCTTTAAAGTCCGAGGGAGCCAGGCAGCCAAGCCTTGGCCAGCAGCTCCGGTTTGTGGCCTTTCCTAACTCCAGCATTTATTGGTTTGGTGAGCACTGTGAAACGCTCTTTGGGTGGCCTTGAACTTCCCCCGCTAAAAAAAAAACAATTATAGGCTCCAGGCTGGTAAACACTGAGCTTGCAGAGCTGCTCTGGGCTCTGCCTTCCAGTTGGCCAAACCTCGCAGCCCTTCAGCAGCCCAGCTCTGATAGCTTCAAATGCGGGATGAGGTCACAGCTCCCAAATCCCCCTGATCCTTACCCAAACACGCCGCAAACCCTTCAAACTCTCCGGATCCTATATAAAATATCATGCTTAATAAGGCTATTGTATCACAGCAGGGCCTGGGTTTAAGCCCCCTAAATCCCAGCTATTTCCTTAGGCACCTATTATTTGGTTTCCTCTAATGCGGGATTCTGGGTGTTGTTTGTACAGCACATTTATGGTGCTGCACCTCGGAGGAAATTCTTTCTTCTGAGGAGCAGAGCTGGAATCTTTTTGGCCCTGAATTTCCACCCTTATTTTGTCCTCAGCCCTCAGTCCTTTTGCTTTAACTGAGCTGCAGTGCATGGGAGGAGCTGCAAACACACAGTGACCGCAGGACCTCACTTCTTTGGGACACTTCAATTTGCTCGTTGTTATTTAGAAGAAACCTCACCCAGTCCACCTCGATGCCCTTGGCTTTTCCTTCTCCTCAAAAAGCCCTTGAGAAATTTGTCATTCAAACCATCACTGTTTGTTTCACTGCCCAGTTTTTACTCTGGAGCAAGGAACTCCCAAGGCTCAGGGTTTAATATCCATCACTGGAACATCAGAGCTCCTCCAGAAATGCTGGGAAGACCCACATCAGGATAACTTGACATGAAAATGAAACAATGACAGCTACTGAATGACAGGACTAATATTTTGACCACTTATTTTTGTTTTCTGCCTTTTATCCAAGACAGGGGAAAAACTGAGCAGAACAGTGTGAAAACAAACAGCAAAACTCATCCCTGCAGCCTCAGCCAACTTCTCCTGTGATCTGGGAAAAATACCCCATTCCCCTGCAGGCTTCCCTCTCTAATTTACTGCAGGGAAAAAAAAAAAAAAATTATTCAGGTACTGTTGGGTCAACAGAGGACTTATAAAGTCGATGAGAATGACAAATGTGACACCCTACCCCCGCTGAACTCCTCTGCAGGCAGCTGAAGCCAATCCATCAGCAGATGCAGCAGCATTTGTTTCTGAAACATCTGCTCTGTATCAATATGCAAATCACACCAGGAGATTCTGATCTCAAAGCCTCATGGTTTTTGTTGTTGTTGTTTCAAGGAACTGGAACCAGCCACTGCTCAGAGTACTTTTCTTTTGATTTTTGACTATTGCTGCAATACTCCTGGAATATTCAAATATTAACTCGTCAGGGTTATTCCAAGGAGAACTTTTAGTTGTTTTGTTTTGTTTTGTTTTGTTTTGTTTTGTTTTTTGTTTTGTTTTGTTTTGTTTTTTTGGGGAGTCAAAGTATTTTCTTACCAGGGGGATTTAAGCCTGGTGAATTCTGAATCAGACCTTAATTGTATCCCTTGTCAATCACTTTTAATCCGAGTGGCAGTTGGGGCAAGGAGACCTCACATGTTTTGGCAAGTCAATGGTAAAATGACTTGGAAAACAGCAAGGCAAGCTGATACTGTGATTAAATAGCCAACAAGGGACTCAGTTCCCATTCTTTGAGGGAACTTTCTCCAAAATGTGCCAGATCTCCTTTCCAGAAGATAATAAATACATTTCTGATGCAATAAAAATTAAGGCTTCCATTTTAAAATGGACTGGAATCCTCGTCCTGCTCATGACTGCAGAGTGCTCAGCTCTTCTGGGAACCAGATCATTTATTTTACTGCTTAAATGTGGATTTGGAGGCTCCTCTTTGTCATATTCTTGACATGGTGGTTGAAGTGATAGAATAAAGACATCCCATGAAGAAAGAAAGCAACCTAAATGTATTAAGTAATTTTTAAAATATATTATCAGTGAGGACCTAAATGTGGGTGGATGAATATTGTACAACACATGGGTTTTAAAGAGCTTTTTTTTTTTCAATTTGAAGTGTTTCTCCCTGTCTTTAAATATTTCCATCCAGTTCTTCCAGTGTGAGAGAACTTCCGAGCCAATGTTTGAGAGCCACAAAATGTAATTCACAAATAATTATTGTTATAAGAGAAAAAAAAAACCACCACCACCAACAACGTAATGATGAGCTGGTTTTCCTTATCTAGAGAGAACAAAATACAAAAAGGAAATAAAGAAATGCTTTTCCAGTGGAAAAGGCTCCTTGTGGGTAGATTTCTGCATCCACATCAGGATCTGCAAAATCACTTGGAGTCCAGGAGGGGGAAGGGAGGAGGGAAGATGGGCACGAGCACTTGGAAGGATCGGTGACCTAGAAAAGATTTTTAAAATTCCTTCACTTCTCACCATCAGATAAAAGCGGGGACAAAAAGCGAGTGACTCATCTTCTCTTGTTCCCTTCTAATAGTTTCCTAATGAAGTAATTATCGTGTACTCGTTTGGGAACACACAAAACAGGAGGCCAGACATGAAAATAGAGAGGAGGGGGAGAAGCCTAATTAGCTGATCCTGCCTCCCTGTGGATCTATTCCCACTCACACCCTGCAAGGATTACGCCAAAAATTTCCCCAAATCCGATTTTTTTCAGATTTAATGCCTGGCCACATATACATGTAATTACTCACTAATCAGTAGGATCGATTTTGTAGCTGAACACACACTGAAATATATTTATCTGCTGTGAAAAGGGACATGTAAAACCTAAAGGAGGAGGCAATTCCTTAATATCAGTTATTAGTTCAAATAATAGATCTAAAATAGATCTAAAATGGATGTAATAGAGTTAAAACCAGCCAAACCCACAGGCACACAAATCTGAAATACAAGCAGCAAATTTCTTGTCTTTTAACTGAGCCCATCACAGCTACAGCAAAATCCACCAGGAGCTCATTCCTGTGAGACCAGCAGTAAAAAGGTCTCAAGGAGATGTCAGGACCAAACCCTTATGAGAAAAAAAATCTTCAGAAAAGCAGAAATTAATGTAGTTGAGGAACTTTTTGGGAATCGCGGCCAAAATTTGGAGCAGAAGGGGAAATTCCTGCGCTGATGTGCTTGATCAAATATGTTGTACTTGATTGTTTTTTCCAGAGTTTTCAGAGCTGGGTTTTAATTTGGTTTAGGACAATTTTCCTTTAGGGAAGGACAAGTATATGCAGTTTTAGGGGGAGAGGATGGAATCATTGCTGGTGGTGGAATGTGCCCCCAAGGCAGATAAACCCTGAGGGCCAAAGCTTCTTCCTCACAGCCACAGGTGAAACTGGCCCATGACAATTCCAGTGTTTTGGGTTTCCAAATATCAGGAATTTGTTTCCCCATCTGCAAAGGGGCTGGATTTGTCTTTTGGAAAAATCTTTAGAATACAGGGGTGAAGAAATGTGATATGCTTGGTGGCCACTAATCAGTTACATCCTTTGCCACCTGTTTGGGCTTTTACTTTGCAGAAGTGGAAATGAAAATCAGTGAAGGAAGAGATTCAGTTTTTCTCTAAAAACAGTTCCATCCATCCATCCATCCATCCATCCATCCATCCATCCATCCATGAACCAGTAAAAACAATATGCAACAATATAAATATTTATTCAGCTAGAAAAATCACTGTCTTAACAACTGAGATCCTTAAATCTTTTTTATCTTTCGGAGCCGAATGAGCCAAAAAATCTAAATAAAGATGAAAAGTGAATCAACAACTTCAGCTCTCCAAAGCTGCAACACAAGTCCATTTTAGTTAACAGAAGGGTTTTATCGTGACAGCTGCCCTGCCAGATTTTTGTTAAGGTTTAAACTGCCTCCAAACAATTTTCTTCCCAGGAAAACCCCTCTGCCTTGATGTGTGCACTGAGAAGAAAGCCCTTATTCTCAATTTTCCATCATCCGTGTGCATGGGCAAATTCTCCCTGGCTAACCATGTGTGAATCCAGCAATTCTGGCTGAGCTGCAAAGGAGAAGTGATCCCAAATATTATTATGGAAGAGGAGGATGCAGCTCTGGTGGAGATGGTTGGTGGATCGCAGCAGGTTTTGAATTTTCCTTTCTCCTTTTTTCTCCCGTTTCCATTCTCCCTTGAGTTATCCTCCCAGAAGGGCCCAGCATTGCCAAAACCAGGGTCTGGCAGGGCAAGGAGATGAATGTTGTGTTTTTAAAGTTAACAGAAGTTGGTTCCTCAGGGTTCACGGCGGTGTCACCGCGTGCGCCGAGCTCCTACGCGTTTTGAAACTTGATCTTACACCTTGCCTTTTATGAAGATGAAATCCTTGGCAGGTGATTATTTTGCTTTCTCACATCATATCAGACGCTTTAAGCACCAGTCTGCCTGCTAAGAACCAGCTGTTGGGGAGTGAAAAAAAGGAAAGAAAGGGCTCAGAAAGCCCAGACGTTCAGAAACCCCGCAGCGGCAAACTGCGGCTATCCCTGGAGTTTTCCTTAGGTTTCATTGCAGAACAGGGACTGCAGGTGTTTTAAAACACTGGTCCCTGGATCAAAGTTAAATTAGGGAAACGTAGAATGAAGCAGGAAGAAAAAAATTCTTTTCCTGTAAAAATCAGGGAGGAGTAGAGGCCTGTAACTGCAGCAGTGATCCCGTATTTACGACTGAGATGATCTCCGCAGTTACACAAATGTGGGACGAGGTTTTCTTGTTCCTTTGGTAGATAAAGCTGGGATAAAACTCTCTTCAGTCCTTCCAACCCTGCTTTGAGCCCAGCTGAGCTTATTTAGCTGATTCCAGCGCAGTCCTGCGCATGAAGTGAATTTCTGTCCTTGGAGAGAGGAGCCTGTCCTGGCTCAGCACAAGGGAAGGGTTAATTGTAGTGCTGGGAGGCTCAGAACTGGGAGCATTTCCACATTGGGAACGCTGCCTTTCCATGTTTGTCTTTTCCAGAGGCCTTGCTCTGGTCCAAATGAGTCAGGAGATGGGCAGGCCTTTTTTCCAGAGGGACATGAAGAGGAGGGGATGCCTTGCACCCACCCAGCTGCCTGACCATCCTCACCCTCAGCTGCCACCTGCACCAGAGATCTGGAATAATTGTCCTTCATTCTGCCACTTTGCCCCCCCAGGATAGCACAGGATACAGCTGACAACGTGCTAACCCTGATCATGGCGACTGCTTAAAAATATCTTCACTTTTATAAGAAACCTTCCCTCTGAGCAAGCCAAGGAAGATTGTCCTGGACATTCCCACCCCGAAGGGGAGGGCAGGGACGAGAAACCCCTCAGTGAAACAGATGTGCTGTGAGAATTCCTCTCTGGGAGCAGTGGGACTAAATGGGACATGTCACGTAGTGTGTAACTCCTTGGCAATGGCTGCACAGGGTTTCCTTCTCTGTCTGATAAAAATAAAGTTTTTCATTTGCCAAGACTATCAGAGCAACTGTTTGCTCTTCTCTAGGACCAAAGGAAACAGTGTTTCTTCCACTGTCAACAAAAGGAATATATTTATGTCTCAAACCTGCTTTTCCACGTGCACACACCCCCTCAGAACGCTGATTTTAAATCATTCTGAAATGATTTCAGTGTCTCTGTGCTGGATGTTCACTTCCTTAGAAAAGCAACAGCGGGACGATTTTTCCCTGGTGCATCTCCAGAATTTGGCCCAGCTCAGGCTGCTGAGCTGTTTTTCCTTCCTTTCCTCCCTCTAAATGTAATTGCTTGCTTTCAGCTACTGTAAGCCTGACCCAAATCCCACTGTGGTCCATGGAAACCTCGTCTGGGCCAGGGTGGGCTGGGTTATAACCCAGCCTTGTGGCAAAAGGGAACTGCAGGAGGAATGATTTTGGGACAGCTGGGCTAGCTCTGGTACCAGGTCTCTTCATTGCTCGTCTTTATTAGCTCATTAAGCACAGAGCAAGAGGCTGCTGCTGCCTGACCACAGCAAACCTCACAGGCACATTGTTTTCTCTAGAAAAACACATTTGGATGCTCTGGTAGAAAAACAAGCAGAAATCCCTGATGGAATGGGATGCTGCTCGTGTTTGCACTCTGTCCTCAGTGGATACAAGGAAAGCATTTGGATTATTAAATAAGGAAAATGATTCTATGCTGTCAGTTAATCCAAATAAAAATCTGAGGGTATTGGAAGCTGGATGTGTTTGAACATCAAATATGCCAAATGTAACATGTTTGACATCATAGTCTTTCATGAAGCAAAAAAAATGCAAATAAATTAATTTTTTATTTTGGCAAAATTGTGGTCAAATTTACTTTATTCTTTGGGGCTAAGATTAAGGCATGGCTGACACATCAAGGAACTCCTGGTTTGTTTATCCTAGATTTGGGCGAGCTTGGAATTGATTGTTGGAATAGCTTTCTTGGACAGCAATTTTCCCAATAGTAATTAATTCATTTTATATGGAGATTCAGAAGATCACCTGAGTGTGAGTGAGATAAATCCTACCACTGTTTAAATAATATCCCCAGCTTTTCATCCTGAAGTTTCACCCCAAAATACAAATCTTCTCTTCTCTCCCTGTGTTCTCTCATTGCTTGCAGGGTCTGCAATGCCCCAAGAGCACCCCAATCCCAAATACACCCCCACCCACTGCACACAGCACAGGAAACTGAAACCCTGGATTTTCCAAGGGCAGCTACACCCTTTGGGGAATTGTTTGGAGCTGTTGTCACATTTAGGAATGAATATTAGAGAAAGAAATCTCTTTGTAAGCGTTTTGGGGACCTGAAGCAGGGACACTGCAAACAGATGTGTGACAGCACCTGGGAGCATCTGCTGGACACTTCCACCCCTGGGGTTTGGCCTGTTTTGCTTTAGGCAGGGACAGAAATTGTTTATGCAGCTCTAAAAATTGCTTTGAAAGGTGCTGTGAAATGTTGATTATCAGTTGAAACCCTGCGCTTTAAAAACTGGGATTGATTAATTCCTGCTTCTGCATGGTCCTGTGTGTGTGCATGAGGTTCCAGTAAAAGAACTCATTTAAGGCATTTAATATGGAAATTTTAATTTGGAAATTACGGTTTTTATGTGGAAACTGTGGTTCTTGTGCAGACACTTTCAAGAAGTTCTTGATTTCTCACTGGTTCTGACATCCAGTGACTGGATTGAGGAGAGCCAGAGTGAGATGAAAATGATAATTTCTTTCTCCCACTCTACAGTGCAGGACCTGCAGCACTCGTCATAACAGGGAAACAACAACAACAAAAAAAACAAACCAAAAAACCCCAAAATCTGCAGTTGAAATCCAGCCAGCATACACCAGGAAAACAAATTATTTAATTTCCAAGATACCCTCAATATTTTCTCTTGGAAGTAGAAACAAGGATTTCTTCTAAAAGTGAGTCCAGAAGAGCAGCACATTCGTAGGTGGCAGGCTCATTATTTTGCTACAGGGGGATAAATCAGGGGCCCCTTTGTTATTTTATTTTTGCAGTGTACTTTAAAAATACTCACACGCCCACTTAGTGCTTCCTCATCGATAACACCAGCGGCAGGGGGGAGCCAGTGTCACCTTCCATAAACAGGTACTGTTGACATCCAGCTTGTAAAATAGAATTATTTCAAATAGGGTGAGAGCCAGCTCAGGGAAAAGGTGCAGATAATGCTGCCTTATCAGACAATATTAGCCAAAAAACACTCCTGCCTGTTTGAAGTCCCACATTTGTCTGATCCACACACACTTTGTTGAGCCGTTTCCAAAACCAACAGTGTCTCTAATTGGTTGTATGGAGCAGACAATGATGTTCAGGAAGATGAAAATAATATTGGCCCAACGAGATGAGCTTTGTGCGTAGAGGTTGTGGATTTTCTGCTCCAGCTCGGGTTGGAGTCACAAGAGTTGACTGCAGCCAGCGCTTAAATGAGATTTAATGAAGCTGTTTGGCTCAGGACAAGGTAACCAGACACACACAGAGCGTGGAGGAGAGAGTGCTGCTAATGCTCACTAGAGCCTTTCCAAAAAACCAGATTGTTTTTTCCTTAAAAACAGCGTGGAGATGATATAATTCCTGAATTTTTATGAGGTTTTTCCCAGGGGTCTGGAGATGGTTTCATGTGCAGCGAACACGAACTCGGCGAGGGGAAAATTGCAGAATGCTGGAAAAGCCACCAAACCAGAGAGCCATTATAAGAAAAAAATTGTGGGGAGGGTTAATGCTTGGAAAAAGAGAGGGGAGAAATGGTGGCATCCCAGATTTCCAAACATCATTAAATGTATTTTACTCATGGAGCCAGCGGTTGAGGGTTGGTGCTGTGGTATTTCACTGCACCGGAGCCATGCCCATGGATGCCACTTCACCTTCAGAAAACACCTTTAAAAATGGACCCTGCTCTGTTTGCTGATTTCCCAGCCAGTGTAGGACTGTGTGGATCTGAGTCTGACTTTCTTCAGTTTTCCCCACTTCTCTTCCATTCCCTCTATTGCTAAATCCCCCTGGAAATTCCTCTGCGCTCATCGGTGAGACAACAAAGGTTCTGCCTGCCAAGGCAAGGCTTGGCAGACAGCAAAATATCTCATGTATTTACTAGGTGAAACATCTGGATTATTGTCCCAGCATCCAGCAGAGCTATCCACTGGTGGATCAGCGTTATTTGTATGCAGGGATTAGGATTTAACAGGATAAATGTCTCGTAAATGGGAATGAGAACAGCACGACAACAGCGAGACCTTAAATCGAGGAGAGCTCTGCTCAAAAGCAGCAAATAACCAGGGCTGTTTGTATCTCCGAGGATTCCATCTTGCATGGATTTGCATCCCTGAAATTTCACCCTCTAAAATTAGTTTTAACCACCAAAAATTGGCCTGGCTCAGGCTCCAAGCGTGGTTGAACCACCGGCTCCCATCCCTGAAGCGAGAAATTTGCCAAGGCTGTCTTGAAATTTGGACACTGTTCATCAAAAAGTCAACCCAGTTTAGCTTGAAAGGTTCCATCTTACAAATGAATAGAAATTAAAAAATGCTTTGTCCCAGGCCTCCCAAACTGGGTAATCCAGCTAAAAGCCTGCTTCTTCTCTTATTTTCTATCATTCCCTTCTTCCCCCCCCTCCACTCATTTTTATTTTAATCAGCGATTTTCATCAGCGAAATTCATTGCTTTGGGCTTGGCTTTTTCGAACCACACACATTTCGAAGAGTCACTTGCCAAGGAACATCTGTAAAAGTATTTCTAGATGTTTGGAATTTCCTAGCAGTAGTAGGGAAGTTTGGTTTGTTTGAATCTTTCACTCAGCAGGAGGAAAATTGAGCTCAACATGTTTATGAGTATAAAAGCCATCTGTTTGATAGGGATCCTGGAAGAAGACTGAAGGTCTGACTCTGAGATGATGAAGTGAAGAAGAAAGGTTTTTGTTTCCTGTTGCTGAGAATTAATTATGCTGTTAATAGTGTGTTAGGAGAAGTAGGAGTGCTTTATGTTATTACTTAAGCCCAAAGAAATAAATATGACTTTAATGAAAAGCTTTCCTGAAGAAAAATTCACCATAACTTTTTAAAGAGCTGGTCACGTACCCCAAAACATTTATATGCTGGGATGCTTCTCCCTAAATGTGGTCTGGCAAGGGTTTTTCCTCCTCCTTTCCCATTTCTTTGTGGATAAAATATCGGTATTTTTGAGGAAAGTGACTTTGTTATGTGCCAGACCATCACCTACAGCTTGGATTTAAGTTGTCACATAAAGACTCTTGATGTCACCTTGTTCTTTGCTGCATTTCTCTCAGCTGGTGATGCTTTCTGGCTTCCCTGGGATGCCCAGAGGAAGGAGAGCCGGGAAATCAGATTCACCCTGTTGGTGGGAGCAGAAATCAGCCAAGAGAAATGGGAGATCCCTCACCAGAGCTGATAAAATAATTCAACAAAAACACCTGACATGCAGATCATGGGCGAGAGCTGGGGTGCTCAGGGCCATTTTTGGAGGAGCTAAAATCCCTCTGCTCTTTGTAACAGGAACCAAGGGACATGAGGTTGTATTTTTACCACTGGAACTGGGGTTTTTTTTCAGTGTGGGGTGAATATACTCAGTACTCCCTCCGTAAAACATTGTTTAGATAATTTTGGTCAAAACATATTCACCATAAAATGATCTTCTGATGCTTTATGGTAAAAAAACTTATCTGCCAAAAATCAGTGATTAAAGGTTATTGTGAAGGAAATTATTATGAACGAAACATGAAATCAAGTCATTAAACTACATTGTATAACTTTAAATTCATCAGAAATTATTTATTAGCAAATGTTTCTGCATGTGTTAAGGAAGCAGATGAACCTGCTCAAAACCAACTGGTTCTAAATAGTGAGAAAGAATTAAAATAAATATAATTTTGGCTGCAAGTGGTGATTTTTGGGGTTTGATGGGGGGTTTGTGTTTTTTTTATTTTCTGCGGACGTGGCTTTGTGGTGGACTTGGCAGTGTTGGGTTAAGGGTTGGGCTCAATGATCTCAAAGGCCTTTTCCAACCTAAATGATTCTGTGAATCCGTGTCTGTGGATTTGAAATCCACCAGGAAAGCCCAGACTGAGGCAGCCCCTAAATAGGGATGGAAAATATCCCTATTCACAGGATATCTGCAAAAGGCCACGCGCAGATCTCCTGCTCAGGGGATCTGCGGCAGGAAGCCATCCCAACGCCCCTGCACAGCACAGAAATTTCCTGCCCTTTCCCCCCTCTCCCTTCTTATTTCCAGCCTGGGCTCTCTCCAGCTGCAGAATCCCTCTTTTAAAATTCAAATTCTCATGGCACAAAGCTGAATAAATACCGAGGCTGGAGAAGGTGGGCAGCACCGCCGAGCTCCGGCACACACCGGCCTTGTCCCTGCTGGCACGGGGACCGAGCTGGGGGATTTTGGAGGGTTGCCAGCAGGGCAAGATGCCACCAGTATTTTCTTTAGTGCCTTGTAAAGCCCAGGTGAGTCCTGACACCGTCCGTGTGGACACTCGGGGCTTTATGTACGAACTGTTTGGAGCGTGTGGAGCGCGGAGCCTCCTGTCACGGCCAGAAGGATTTGGGTGTACAAAGAAAAATACAGCTGAGCTAACAGAGCTTTTAAAAGAAGCTGACTTGGGTGCCTGATAGCCCCTGAGTAGGGCTTGCTTGTCAACATTGCCAGCAGAAATCTCTGAAATCTGGGCCGTCAACCTGAATATCCAAGGAGAGCCAAAATAACACATTATGAGCGTTAAAGCAGTTGAAAGCAAAACCGCATGTTTTCCAAAGGGTTTAAAAGCTCATTTGAAGTAGGGCAAAGGGTCAGAAAAGAAGGAGTCCCATTTATGGAGCTCTGGCAAGTGTTTCCAAATGAAGAAGCCCCACTTAGAACATGTACACCTCATTAGATCACTGCTGCCCTTGTCGCCGGCAGGAAAAGAGGAGATGCTCACCCTTGCTCAGACCTGCAAACTCCAAAAGTTTCCCGACATCCCCCTGAAAAACGGGAAAGAAACAGCTCTTTGTTGGGAGGGAGTGGAAAGAGCATAAACCCCAAATGTCTTGGGTTTTTTTTTAATTTTTAAAGTTTGTTTTTTTTTTTTTTAAATGCTTAAGCAATAGGAAAAAAACCCCAAAGCTAGGCATGTTTTATGGTGCTGAGTTGTTGCTGGGGGCTGTGGTGTGCTGGGGCAGGGGGGACTCAGCATCTCCCACGGCAGGACATGAAGGGTTGATGAGCCAGGATGGGGCTGTGTGATGGAGAGAGGTGTGGGGGTCACTCCTGCTCCCTGCTGCCTCCAGCTCTTTATCCCCATCCCAGACTTCCTGGTCATGCTTTTGCTTTGGCATTTGCCTCTTTTGGAGCACTCTTTTGTTTCATCTCTGTTTCCCAAGAAGTGATCTTTTGCAATCGCTCAGAAACCTGTCCCTGGCTCTGCTCTGGGCACCCAAACCACCCTTCTGACTCCTGCTACCCAGAGCTCCTGCTCCTTTCCGTGCTGTCCCACTTCAGAGGAGCAGGGAATGAGGGACAGGCAGGATGCTCCGTGCCCTATTCCCTATTCAAAGTCTGAAACCACCAGAGAGGACCAGGATGCCTGGAGCAAAATTCCTTGGGTCTGGAGACTCTCCATGAACCTGTAAAGATGTGATGGAGAGAAGCTGTCAGGCTACCTGCCTCACAGGACCACCACAGGTTTCTTGCCAGCACACCTGGCTTGTAAAAATCCAGCAGGAACCACCAGGATTTTGCCCCTCAGGGACTGGTTTCCAGTAAATGAAGCCTTTGGTGTGAATTTCTTGGTTCAATTTTATAAAGCTGCAAAATTTCCTTGGTGCCAGGTCCTGCTCGGAGTGGATCCTGCCCATCTTGATGTCCCAGGCTTGCAAAAAACAAGGAGCATTAAACGCAAAATACTCACAGCAGGTTTGTCTGCTTTTTCTCTGGGGATATCTTGGGTGGAAAAAAAGGTGTTTCTGTTAAAAAGAAACATATCCCTGGTGCACAGGCTGGAGCTGAGAGCAAAGGGAACATTTTTGTCTGAGGTTCCAGTTAAATCACTGGCAGGACATCACTGCTTTTGGAGCACTTGAACTCGGATCCAACACAAATCCATAAAAAGCTGTTAAGCTGCGATGAAGGGGAGCCCCGGTGGAAATGAGTTTACTCCAGGCCTTTAGGGCAAGCTGCAGCCTCCTGCAGGGTGAGGACTCTTCCAGGAGGGCAGACAGGTATTGCTGCAATGTCCTGTCCCTCCTGGACCTTCCCTTCCCCGTGTCCCTGGCAGAATCCCTGGAGCAGAGCAGGAGCAGATCAAGAGCGAGCTGAGGTGTTGATCTGTGTCTCCATTACAACTCCCAGCTCTGACAGAGCCTGGAAAGGGCCCTTGGCTGGAGCAGCAGCTTGGGCTGATGGTTTTATGGGGATGAATAGGATTAAAAGGTGAGAGAACTGGAGGGACAGGGCGTGTTGTGGATCAAAGCTCCCTGGGGAGCATCTGCTGGGCACCAAGCAGAGCTTTGGGTGTGTCCCTGACATTAAACAGGATTTCATTTCCCTTCAACACTGGCACGGGGCAGAAGAGTGGAGAGATGAGCCTAAACAACCTCAAACTGAACAGTTTCAAGAAAGCCTTGAAAGTTGTCAGACACATGGGGAAAACCCAGAGTGAGCAGCAGCAGCAGAACATCCCAAAAACCATCCCAAAACCCCAAATACCTATGAGCAAAAGGGAGAGACAGATTCCAAATGCATGAGGAGCCCTTTCCTTTTTGTGGCTGTGAGACCCTTTGGAGTTCACAAAGACCCCTGGGGTGCAAATGCTGGGAGATTTTGGCCCAGGGAGGGGAGGTGATATTCCCTGGACATCATGGAGAACCTCTGCCATCCTTCTTCCAGCTTCCATCCATCATCCAGCTTCCCTCTCCTGGGCACCCCATGGGTACTGGAGTGGCTCGTGCCATTTCATCCCCTTCATTCTGCAATTCAATCCCAGCACAGGGATTGATTTAAATCCCAGTGTGGGATTGATTTCATCCCAGTATGGCATTGATTTAAATTTTTGCTCTACTATAGAAACAGCTCTGAATTTGGGGACATTTGGGGGGATTTATGGCTTTGGGAAGGAGAAGGCAGCAGGACAACTCACAGGTTGCGTCCTGCAGAGCAATGCAGGGGGATGGCTGAGATATCCCAGATTTATTTATGCAGGAAGGGGAGAGCTGGCAGATTTGTCAGGTTTTGGGATTGATAGGAGAGACACTGGAAGCTGGAGGAATCCAGAGATGTGTCACTCTGCACCTTTTCCTGCAAGGCAGAGCCTCCTGGCTCCTGGCTTCAAAATCCTTTCTGTGCCCATATTTCCCCTCTCCTTTGGAAATCAGAACGGTTTGAGGGTCTTTGCATCTGAGAGTCTAAATTAAATATTGACTAAGAGGCTTCATGTGAGCTTGTGTGTTTTTAAAAAATCTAAATGAATCCCACAGGGTGAGTTGAGGGCTCCAAAATAGATTCCAAGAGAATAGAGGATGTGTGAGTTAGAGGCATAGGAAAAGTCTCAAATGGCAGATGAGTCAGCAAAAACCAGAGACCCAGAAGATGCAGAAATAATATTAGGGATATTAAAAACCTGGAAGTAGAGATAATTTTCCTGTACTAAAGTAAGGAAAGAAAGTTTAGCTAATATTCCCCAAATTACTCTTCTCCAAATATTTGTTGGTTGATTTGCTTTTCCCTTCCAAAGCCTCAACAGCCTGATTTTATTTTCCTGGCTGTGTGGGGAACCAGGAACAGCAGCAATCTGGATTGCAACACGAAATCCTATGGCTGGCTGGGAAACCCATACCTGGTGTTGAAGGGACACAAGCATCAATTTTTATTAGAGCTTTATTTGCTACTTTTAAGCAACGAAAAAAGTCTGCTACAAAGTGAAAACACATGTCCCATAAAAATTATTGATGTGCACAGATAATGCTGAATATCCCTTGGGTACTCAGGGGATGGAAAGAGTCAGAAAGTCATTAGTAGGGAAGGACAAAATAATTATAAAACATGTTGCTTTAGACAAATTGTAGCTGAGACTTTTCAGTTCAGTTTTGCCAGTCTGAATTTCAATTTATCCTTCTGTAACTCACTAATGATGGACTGCAGGTTTAAAGGAGGGAAACTGGAATAATAAATTAATGTATATACATATATATATATATATATTTATATTGTCCATTTGTGTGAATAGATTAGGAAAGTGCAATATGCAAAATTCAGTAAATATTTAAAGCTCTTTCAAGTAGTGAGAACAGAGAACTGATGCAAGTGTGAATTAATTGTATTTCCACATCTTTATCTTTGTTTTCTTTTCCCTCTACAGTATTAAAAATGGGAAAACAACATTTGAAATGTTGTGGTTGCAAAATTACAGAGCAGCAGACTTTTCTTCTGATTAAGAGTGACCATGTTTTAGTACAAAGTCTTATAAAAGATAGAGAAAAGAAGTTTTTGGTCATTTCTGAACCTCGCCACAGAGCAGATCAGCAATGCCAAGGACTTGGTGTGGTTTTGATTAACTTTTCCTGCTCATTCTTCTTGTTAAAGTTCATTTGGAGGTTTGACTGATCTTCCTTTTGCCTCTGTTTTGGTCCTCCCTCGGTGTTGGGGTGGTTTGGGGAGCCTTTCCTCGGGATCTGTTGCTGATGGGACCTTGCTGGGCTGGAGGGGAGATGAGGGATTGGTTTTACCCAGGGCTGGGACAGAGGCACAAACTCAGATCCCACGGCTCTGGGGCTGGCACAGCATCCCAGGGAACGCAGGGGTGCAGCAGCAGCCAGTGCCACATCTGAAAATGGAGCAGGGGGTACAAATACAACTCAGACCTCTCAATATCACCCCTAAGTCCAATGAAAAAAGCTTTAAAAAAGTTTTCTTCCCCCTCCTTCTGACAAACTCTTGATAATCCCCAGGAGCAGCAGAAATGAAGGGAGAAATGGAGGGAAAGAAAAAGTTTCAGATAAAAAAATTTTCAAGGAGCAGAAGCAAATTTATATACGATTCCTGCTTCCTTTTGGGTTAAACCCCCTTTTAAACCAAGGCTAGCCTGTCAGCACTGGGTCCAAATTCAAGTCATTCCAGGCTTGCCTAATTTAAAAAAAAAAAATTCTCCAGGGCTGGTGTCAAGGGAGCATTCACAAGTCTAAGGGAGCCTATCCCTTCATCAGAAAACAAAGAGAAATCCTGAATATGTATGAGGACAGCCAGGAGCTTTCCCAAGCTCCCACTCCTCTCCTTGGGAATCCAAAAAGTATCATTTGAAATCTCTCTGGAGCTCGTGTGAGACACAAGCAGCCATTGTCCCCAGACCCAGGGCATGAATCACCTCCAGATTTCCCTTTCCTCTTTCCAAAGAGAGGATTTGCTTTTTTTTTTTTAATGTCAATAAATACTCCTGCCTGAGATTAGACTGTTGGGGACAGAAAGCCAAGGAAAAAGAGCTGGAATGGCCCAAGCTGGAGACCCTCGAGGTGATCCTGGAGCGGGCACTGGGTGCAGGTCACGCTGTTTTGTTCTTGGTTTTGTCCCAAGTTCTCCAAGCTCTGCCTCATGGAGAGTGATGGTCCCACAGGCTGGAATATCCAAACAGCTCTGCATTAAAAGAAACCTGATCTCCTCCCAGTCCAAATATTGAATTAGGTCTGGGATATTCTCTTTCCACTTTCTTTTTCATCTCACTTTTGTGCTGCTCCAAGCTTGGCTGTGTCACTGCTTTCTTTGTCCCCATGTCCTGCAGAAATCTTGAGTATCTCAGGCTGTTTGTGCTCAGATTTTTTGGGCTGCTTTACCTGGGACATCAATTCAATTTATCACCAACCAGCAAACTTCTGGCCATGAGTGTTTGGGTGTCCTTTGGACACATCCTTCCAGTAACAATTTTTTCCCTTGGTGTGTTTTGGCTGTGTCTCCGTGGGAATAAATGTTTTTTTGGTTTTTTTCCTGTTTATTTTTGTTTCATTTGGTGGCAAATCCCATTCCCCTGCATGGCAGATTGGTGACCCTGCAGGGATTTTCCTTAGAGTGTTGAACATCCAGATACTTTCAGTCTAATCCTGCTCCTGCCCTACTCAATGCCACACATTTTATTCCAACCAGAACGAAGACAAAAATGAAATGAAAATGTGTTTGAACTTTTCAGCAATGGCAAATCAACTCAAAATTTGACTTTTAAAAGGAAAAAAAAAAAAAAAGGAGAGGAAAGAGAATGTTTTCTGATCACCAGAATTTAACTTGTGTATTCAGTAACTGAATTGTTAAGGATATCCAACATGGAGCAATCTTCTTTCACCTCCTTTATTTTTTCATTTTAATGATGCATGAAGAAAAACAGACCCCTTGAATTATGACAGCTTTGTGATGGGACGAGGTTTTCATGCTACTGTATTTTAATATCTTTCCTTACAATGGCATTTTCTCCTCATTAAAGGTAGATCAGGGAGTGAATCTAATAATACACTCCTGGAAACCCAAGGAGCTGAAACCTGCCCTTGGCTTTTCGGGAAGCAGAGGTCCTTCAGAAATACCAAAGAAATGAGATTCTATTTTTCCAAGGCATCAAATTTATATTTTTTTTAATTTTTTTTTTTTTTTAAAGCAAGCCAAAATGTGCATAATCATATTATAGGCAATCAGGGTGCTATTCAGCTCCTATATCAAACAGGCATGTCATTAGCACAGCAGGCTAATTGCGGGAGCTTTCCTTGACCTGGCACTCCAACATTGAGGCTCTGGGTGGCCAAACGATTTTCATCATTTTGCCTGTGCTCCACGAGAGCCGAGGAAATCGAGGGGCTGTGATTGCTGCAGCAATTTTCCTTTCAGAACAGATTGCCTGATTTGACACTTTAAGTACAGTATCTCATAGCTGCCAGGCCAGGGAACCTTTCAAAGGCACCGCCGGCAGCGCAGCCTGGCTTTGCCTGGCTCAGACACCCTTCTGGGGCTGGGGGAGGCTCCTCCTGCTGAGAGCACAGCAGCACATCATGAGAATCCAGGTGCCACCCAGATCAGGTCATGTTGTGGGGAAATCTGAGCTCCTTAACCTCTGCTCTTTCCCCCCAGTTCCAGTTCTGTAACCTCCTGAGTCCACAGCGAAGGCAGGAGAAACGCCCGGATTCCTCTTGGAATCCCAATCAAGAACAGGAGAGACTTTTTTTTTTTTGATCTCTTAGACCTCTTGAAAACACACCCTGTGCTGTTCTACAGGTCTGTAACTGGCCACCACCAAAGAAAAATTTCTTCCAGCTCCTCAGCCATGATGATGATGTGGTGATCTAAAATTTCTGCCCTGCTTAAACCAGAAATTAATTTAGATCCTGACTGGATCAGTGGCCAGCCAAGGCAGCTGTTGGCACTTTAAGGAAAGGTTTGAGATGACATCCTGCACCCTGAAATCCCAGGGAGCAGAAATCAATAATAAACTGAAATTAATCAGGGTTGTTTTTTTCACCAGAACTTCAGCACAAAACCCCAAATCCACCAAAAGTCAATGGAGGAGGTTGTGATCAGTGCGACATCTCTTGGTGTAAATTTATTTAAACTGATACTGGATCCAGAATTTCTATTTTCCCTGTCTGTAAGCGAGGCGGGGAAAATTGAGGGTTTTTTTTTAAAAAAAGGGAAAGAGAAGGAGCTCAGCTGGAAGCTGGATGGGAGCCTGGAATGTGTGTGCACACCTGGAGCAGCTGCAGGTGAGAACATCCATGGGGCAGGTGGAGGCAACGAGCCTCAGAACCCCCACGTTCAGAGCTGCACAGAGAATTCCAGGCTGCCATCTCTCCAATCCTGCCCCTCCAATCGAAATTCCCGTTTCAGATTTTAGCTCAGCTGGTTCAGATGAGCCGTGGCGTTATCAGATATTTGGTCTCTCACCCCACGAGGGGCTCAGCTCGTGCAGAGTGAGAACGGTTTATCCTTGGGTCTAACAGGATAATCTCAGAGCTCAAGCAATAAACTCTGGCAGCTCTGGATCCAGAGGTACCAGAGGTCTCCAGCTCTCAACTGGAGCTCTTTTTGTTCAGAGGGATATAAACCCGAGCACGTGTCTGCTGTGCCTTGGCAAGGGAACGCTCTCTCTTCTCCAGGCGACTTGTGAGTCTGCTGCTCTTGCCACTAACTCAGACAGTCACTTCTCTGTGGGAAGAATGGATTTAATTATATCACAGTTCCCAGTTTTATTAATGCTCGAACAATATGAGCATTAAAGTGAAATTATATGCCAAGTACTGCAGAGGCCACTGAAACGTTTCCTGTTATTGTGTCGTAATGGAGATTGCAGGAACACGGAGCTGTTCCAAGGGGCTGCAGCAGAAAATGGCTCTGAGCCTCTCCAAGAGCCACAGAGCTCTCAGGACTATCCTGACAATAGAGTTTCTAGGAATTAACAGCTGAGGTGGCAGAGAATTCCCCTAGGAGGTTTGGGCATGACTCAGGCACTTCCTTGATTCCCAGTGGGAAGCAGATCTCCTGTGGCAGGGTTGGAGCTGCCTTGGGGAGGGGGATCACAACTTTCCCAAGCCACACGGGAACAGCGAGCTCGTGAACTGAAATTAGGGACAGCTACAAGGTGTAGGAAGCCACTGCTGTTGAGACAGCTCAGCTGGGTGGCAAATTTCTGGTAGGAATTGGCATTTGAGCCCATTTTCCCGAAGGCACCGTGCTCCTGACATGTGATGTGTGCTCCTGACACATTTCCCAAGAGAAGGATGGCATCCAGCACTGCCTGTGATTCCCAGCAGTGAAGAGGAAACCTGTCATCCCCATGGCATTCCTGTGGATTTTCATACCAGCTCACAGAATTACAGAATCACTGAAAAATTAAAGTTGGAAAAGATCTCCAAAGCCATCAAGAGCAGCATTTGAAAAGATCTCCAATAGTGACAAGTCCAACCTTCGAGAAAACACCACCGTGCCCTGTAAATCATATCATGAAGCACCACATCTTTTTGTTTGAACCCTTCCAGGGATGGTGACTCCACCATTCCCCTGGAGAGCCTGTTCCAGCACTTAAACACTAAATAATTTTTTCCTAAATATCCAACTTGAACTTCCCCTGGTGCATCTTGAGGCCATTTCCCCTTGTCCTACCAAAAATTTCCTGGGTGTAGAGGCTGCCCCCACTTTGCCATGATTTATTTCACTCCAGCTGAAAGGAGCACATTAAACTGTAGATATTTCAATTCTCCTGGCTGTGTTCCTGTCCCCCTGGAGGATGGTGTCCTTCCTGCCTAGGTGTGGAATCCCTCTGGAATCCTCACCACCAAAGCATCCCAAAGCAGGGGCTGTGCTAATGAGAGATGCAGATGAACTTCCCTGATTTCAATGGCAAAACTCCACGAGGATGGGGTTTCCTGGCCTGGGATTTAACCAGATTCACACTCAAAACCTCTAACAGAGAAATGCACCTTTTCTATATTTTATCCCCATTCCTCTACTGGTCTTGAATGTTAATTTCATCTCTGCCTCCTATCTGACTTTTTTTTCCCCTCCATCCACCTTTAGCGCAGTAAAAATGAATAATTCCACCATTTCAGCTCAATATATTGCTCTGGAGTGAGTTCAGGGAGACATGCATGAAGATTGTTTCCTGCCATGGCCAGCAAGTGGTTTCTCTTTGCAAGCTCTCATGAACACCTTTCAAGGGATTTAAAATCAGGATAAATTACAGCCCTTAGAATATAGCACTGGAATACAAGTGAAAATTACGGTGTTCTCATCTATTTACATGGAGACTCATGATAAATAATGAGTCAGTGGTTGCTCTGGACCGGGAATTGCCTGGATAACCCACAAACCTTTTGTTTTCTTTTTAGGATTTGTTGTTACTACCTTAGCTGAGAGTGGCTAGGGATGGTTTAAACTATAATTTCATAGGATCATAGAATGGGTTGGGTTGGAAGGACTTTAAATCTCATCCCATTCCACCCCTGCCATGGGCAGGGACATCTTCCCCTATCCCAGGCTGCTCCAAGCCCTGTCCAACCTGGCCTTGGACACTTCCAGGGATCCAGGGGCAGCCACAGCTTCCCTGGGCACCTGTGCCAGGGCCTGCCCACCCTCACAGGGGAGAATTCCTTCTGAATATTGCATTTTAATCTACCTTCCTTCAGCTTTGCAGGTTGTATGTTTTTCAGGTGATGTGGTTTTTGTAACATGCTCTGTTTAAAAGATGTTTCAGAATAGCTGGGGGAAAACCACCTGAGACATCCCAGGGTCTTTGGACACATTCAGAACACCAGGAATCTTCATTTCATCAACCTGGGAAGTGACAGAAATGCTGTCTGTGGACAAGAAGAATTAAGAACTCAAGCACTGAAAATGGGGCAACTTATCCTGGTGCTGGACTTCTGCAAGTTGTGAATAGCTCAAGAATTAACTCCACAAAATACGTTTTTTTGTATGAATTAGGCCATATGTTTATCTCTTTAGCTGGCTGTAAACCACATGCAAATAACTGATTTCTCAAAATCCCCTTTCCTTCCAGCTGGACACTCAATGGGATTTTGCAGTCGGTTCTGCACATCAGGACAGGAAGAATTGGAAGGAAAATCAACTGTGGACAAAACTGGCAGAAAAATTCGGAGGGAGCTGTGTGCATGGGCAGGGGAAACGGCAGGAAAGGAGAAGGAGAAGAATTGTGAAAGAGAGACAGGCTGCACACAGTAGTCTTAGTGTTTGCACTGGTTAAACCCCTTTTATCTCACATTCATAAACACAGGCTCTCTATATGATATAAACCACATTTAGCTGTCATTGAAAGGCTGTGATTTATGGAACAGGGCTGTCCCTAAGAGGGTAACAACACTTGGTGCTTATTTTGGCAGGTGCACTAATTCAAACTGCTGAGCAGCTCAAAGAACAGCTCATGCTAATGACAAAAGGTTAATGATTTTCGTTTCTTTTCCTTTTTTTTTTTTTTTTTTTTTTTTTATATTGGAAATATTTGTTCAGTTTAGGCACCGCTTCATATGTGACCCCAGCTCCAGCCAAGCAGATGTCAACTCACTTTGCATTTGGCAAAAGCAGCATTTGAAGAAAATATTATTTTAGTTTCAAACATGACTAAAAAGCCATCAGCATTGCTGGGCTAATAAAGAGACACCCAGAGACCTTTGCCTTTCCTTCATGTTTGCATTTAACAGGCGAGAAATGATGATCTATTTCCTTAATAAATCAGAATTGGCACAACCAATAGGAAAATCAGCATTAATATACTTATTTTTCTGTTTATCTATCAGTTCTGGAGGACTTTTTTGTGATTTCTCCATGTTCCTTTAATGTTCTTGTTACCTGAAGCTTCTTTGGGCTTAACAGAATTTTCTGTAACATCTTAAAATGAGCACTCTGTTCCTTGCTATCTCTCCAAGTTATCCCATTTTCTATTTGATAAGTGTTTATGGTCATGTCTAGCAGATGAAAACTCATACAGGCAAACCCTGAACCTATTTTCAGCACACATCAAACCTCAGGATAGAAAAAATCAGCAGGGACACCTTCCACTATCCCAGGTCGCTCCAAGCCCCATCCAAGCTGGCCTTGGGCACTTCCAGGGATCCAGGGGAAAAAAGGGAGGCCAAGCTTGTGGCCACAGAGTCAGTCATTCATTAAACCACACTCCCAGGCAGGTTCCTCGGGGTCTTTATAGGGTTCCATCATCTCCCATCTTCTGCTTTATCCTGGTGGTGATGGACACCCAACCCCTCCCTGTTCTGCACTGGGAGCAAACAGGAGTAAGGGAAATCCCGGGAGCCCTGCACCAGGCACAGCACTGGGAAAACAGTAAACCCCAGAGTTTTTAAACTTTCCTGAGAGCTTCAGAGGACAGATCCTCCAGGATGCAAAGCTTTGTTGTCACGAGAGTGCTCAGAGCAGTCCTGTACCGAGCACAACAAGGCCGCTCAGCTCGTGTGCAACAGAACCAAAAGCAGCAGCAAAGTCCAACAATAACAACGAGGCAGCAAAACGCTGGCCAGCAGTGAAAAGTAGGTCATTGTGAATGCATCCAAGAGCTGTATCTCCACAAGGAACTGGGCAGCAGCCAGGGAGACATTTGTCAAATTAATCATGGAAGATCAGGTGCCCGTCCCCTCCCTGTCCTCTCCTCATTAACCTTTGTCTCCAAGGCAAGTTTGAGGCAAACTCCTCGTAAGTGTGATTTTTCCTGGATAACCCAACACTATTTACTACTACTATTATTATTATTATTATTATTATTATTATTATTATTATTATTATTATCATTATTTTCTGAGCCACAGCCTTGCTCACAGTGCGGGCCATGTTCCTGTTGCTCAGCCAAGCAATCCCTGATACAGGGAGGGGAAGTGGTCCCAGCACTGACTCCTGGCTCTTGCTGCAGCCTGACACGTGCAGAGCTGCTCAAGGTCCAGCTGTGGCCCCAGCTGGATGTGCTGAGGATCAGCAGAGCATCAGGGTTGTTCACATCACAAACCAAACCTGTCCCAGGCCCGGATTCAAGCTGCAAAGCTCCACGAGCAATTCCGATGGTAAGTGGCTGATAGCAGGAGAATTCTCCCCTGGAAAAATGGGGTTAGATTATTCCTTTTTAATGCTCTCTGAGCAGGGCTGTATCTAAAGTGGTCACATTAGGAAAAGCAGAAGTGAACAAAAAGCCCCTGGGGTTTAAGGAGTAGCTGTTGAGAAAGCTCGAGTCCATCAGCTATTTGCTGGGAAGGAAAGAAGGAAACCTGGAAAGCATTAGGAGCAGAAAGACCACCAGACATGAAAAATGGTATTTTTAATGCTGGAGTTATCAGCAGAAGAGGTTCTCAAACTTTACAAGCGGAGTTTTAACAGTCACACCACAGCAGGACTTGACAGGTAAAATGTGTGCAAATTTAACATAATTTTTTTCCCCGCCGTTGGTCAATATTTCCCTGCCACCAAAGTCAAGAGTTATTTTGGCTTGGCACCAATTTTTTTCTGAAGGACTCCTTTCTGCAAATGATGAGTAAATGATAAAATATGTGAGAGGATGACTAAAGCACTGGATAAAAAAATAGATTATGGGCAGGGGGTGAAATATCTGGTAATGCCTGAGAGTGTGGCTGCCTCGGAGAGAAAAAGACAGGCTGAGCATTTCAGTCCAGAGCAAAGAGAAGGATGGAAACCTGGATGTTGGAATTGAGGCTTGGTCCAGGAATCAAAACCCATAAAACACATTAGTTCTGGGGTGAAAGTAGTAAAGAGTCTACTCCAGGTTAGCCAAATATCTGCGGCTTCAATAGAAGCCTTTAGGAAAATATGCAACCACTAAACCATTTTTACTCGGCCTCCTCCAAACACAAAATATTCCTTTAGCTGTTTCAGGCTGTTTTTTCCCTCCCAGCCCTCGTGACCTGCCTCACAGGGCTGAGTCAGGAGCAAAACTGGGAGTAATGAAAAATCACCATCTGCTTTTGTCACCCCCCTGACCCTGGTACCAGTTGCTCCTCACTGGCCACGTTTCTTCCAGCTTGTCCATGTAGATAAGAAAAGCTGTGACACTGAATTCACTCTGTATTAATATTTATTTATTTTTTTAAAGTTATTTTCAGGGAAAATTTTGCACTGAAAATCCTGGAGTGAAGGGCTTGTTGTGTCTTTGTAGGAAGACATTTCACTAAGTCACTGTAACTAATAATGGGGATATTGAAGGAGAGCAGAATTTACTGGAGCACTGGGATTACTTTTGTTAAAGCAATAATGCCTCATTTGTTCTTATGACAGAGCTTTACAACAGTTACACAGGCAAGCCTTTAACATCCATCAACATTACTGTCTGGATTGTATTATCTAGGAAATCCCAGAGTCACTAGCCTACAGGTTGAATTAGCTGCAAATTCATTTCAGATTAGAATCCCTTTTGTAAATGCTGCAGTCACTCAGGCAATACCTCAGAGAAACCAGGGGGATGTTATTGAATTTTGTGTTAATAATTCTTTCCCAACCCTTTTATTTTTTTGGGAACCGCTGCTTCTTGAAAGGCATTAAGGCATTAAGCTGACTTTAAAATAACAGCAGCAAATAGTTAAAAAAGAGGAAAAAAAAAATGAAAATCTCCCTTTATGTCCTTGCTGCAAGAATGAAAACCTTTCAAATACAGTTTATAGAGCATCTGTCCCTCATTCCAGCGGCAGCAGAGAGGCCTAGAGCAAATAATTCAAAAATCCCTTCCCATTTTTTGGCCCAGGTACCTTCTCTGTACCTTGGCACACCTTGGACAGACCTTATCCTGGAACACTTGGAGCAACTCAGCTCCTCTTTCCTCTGCAGGGTGGGAAGGTCTCAGGAGGTTGAGATGGACTTTGCCCTTCTGATGTGGTTCTTGGTTCCATGAAATGTTTTTGGAGAACCTGGGTTTTTTAGACATTGCTGCAGCGCACATGAGAATTAAACCAAAAATCAGAGCATTATTGCAGCTGTTCTGATGCAAAGGAGGCCAGGATTGCTGACCAGAGCTGGATTTCACCTGGGGTACATTTGGGTCTCTCCTGGATTTTTTTTTTTTTTTTTTTCAAGTGGTATTCCAGCAAGGAATCCTGCAGGCAAGAAAGAGTGTCTTTGACTTGAGAATGTTTGAAGAAAATGAAGTTTGAACTCCAAACCACAAATATTCACAACAGAATCCTGATTTGAGGATTACATGGAGCCAACCATGGGGCAGAGCTGCCACCACACGACTGCTCAAATGTCACATACAGCTCTTGGGGTTTGAGTTGTCACTGCTGAATTCCTCACAGGAAATCCTCAGGCCAAGGTATTTTTTGGCTAATAATGCTGAAAAAAGGGATTATCTGAAAATTCACTTATTGCCCACATTACTTGTACAAACCTTTTGCATCTTGTTATAGAAAGAATGGAGAAATCCAAAAGAAGGACCAGATCCCTACCCTTCAGGTTCTTCCCAAGGAATCCTTTCCATGCAGGGGAGTTAGAGCTTGGTTTCAATGCCCCATTAAAATCTGTGTTGATGATACCCAGGATGTTTTCCTTTTGATTCTTTAATTGTCTAACCCATGTTATTTTTTTATATGAAGTGTACTGTTGCCTTCAGAGAAAGAAAAAGGAAAATCTCCTCTGTACTTTCTTTATAGTTAAAGATGATTTTATGTTCTGAATGAAGAAATAGATGTTATTTATTGTGCCAGAGACTATCAAAGCATCTGTTTAACCTGAAACCTGCAGCCTGTTCCCTCCAGGGCTCCAGGACATCATAAATAGCTGTGGGTGAATGTGGGTTTCATTGATATGACTTTTTTAAGTACCCAAGGTGAGGGTTGGATGAGCCTTGGAGCAACCTGGGATAGTGGAAGGTGTCCCTGCCCACAGCAGAGGGTGGAATGAGATGAGCTTTAATGTCTTTCCCAACCCAAACTGTGATTTTATGAATTTTCTACCTAGAAAAGTTAGAAGTTAATTAATTCTATTAATTCTCAGAGCAGGTTTTTGCCTGTGATTGAAGACAAAGCTGCAGCTTTGCTTCTCTGAAGGGTGGTTGTTCCCTGATTTATTAAGTGCCTGTTTCAGGTGGAGCACCCTGTTTTCTGGGGAACATAAACCCCCAGTTCCCACCCCAGCCAGGTCCCCGTGACTGCCACCCCCTCCCCAGACACACACACACAGAAATAATGGCTATTTTAGCCTGTCATTCTCTGCAGCCAAACCCTCACCTCTGTTCACCGGGGTCTTTACATAACCTGACCTCCAGAAGCCAATTACATCTGTTTTCTTTGTGCTCATGTGTTTCTGGTATTGACACCACTTCGCTTTCAACAAAGGGTGGGTTCCCATGAACTCCATCCTTTATTACCAGCTGGTTCTTATTAGAGATTACCCAATAAAAAAGGAGTAATACAGTCAGCAGTGTGTTCCTACATGTAGCACTTTTCCATGTGTTTCAATTTACCAATCAACCAATAAAGTCCTGCCCTCCAATGAACTGCATTCCATACCTCACATTTTTTGCTTATTTTGATAAATGTAGCTTTTCATAGATAAAAAGGGCAAGAATCTGGCTAACACTGTCTACTGTTAGCTGGAACGTTGATGTTGGGTAGATGAATTGGGGAATGCTACTTGATCTTTTGTCTGACAGCTTATTATGCCTCGGTTCCTGGGCTTCTAAAATTTCTCTTGCAGTGCTCCCTGTCACTGTGCTTAGTTAAAACTTGTCAAAAAATTATCAAGCCAAATTTCAGGCTTGTTTTACTTATTTCCTTCAGCACCAGACAGGCAAAGGAGGTTTTGAAAGGCTACACTCTCAGCGCTGCTGTTGTAGAGGTTTCTGAAAGCTAAAATTCCTTATCCAGCGTTATGTGTGGGATTAAAGGGCTCAAAGTTGAAAATGGCAGCCCATAAAATGGGTCATTTCTAGTGCAAACCGTTGGGAAGGAAAGCACAGACAGCAAACAGCAACTGGATGGATTCCTCCAGGAGGGAATCTGGGAGCAGATTTGGAAAGTTGTTCTTTGCCACGGATCTTCTCTCCCAAAAAACCTTACACACATATTTAATGTGAAGGACTTCAAAAGTTGCACTGGAGACAGAAAATAGCTCACAAGATTAAAAATGAGCACATGTATTCCTTAATTTTCATCTTTTACTGGGAGGAGCTGAAGCCTTGGTTGTGTCAGTGGAGGAGGATCGTGATCCTCACTGGGGCCAGACACAAACCCAGCACCACCAGGAATGAGTTACCCTTCAAAGGCAGGTGATGGGCATTTGGTACAACAATGAGGAGTTAAACACTCAAAGTTTTATTTAGAAATTTTATTTTCAGCAAATTAATCTTGCCATTGGCACGTTTTTATAAAAATGCACCTACCTGTATGAGGCTGTGGTCCGTGAAGGAATAACCTGGTCTCCTGCCTGCAGGGAAATCCAGGTGGGATGGATGATATTAAACCCTTTAATTCTCCCAAACAGACCTTCCCCTTGACACTGACCACTGGACTTGGCTTCATTATCACTTTGCAGCAGGAGAATGAAAATACAGTGAATCTCTCCATTAAACCAAGCTGCTGAAGAGGGAACTTTATTGTTTGAAGGTAGTTCAAAGAGGGTGGACAAACTCTTTATAAAAACAAGCACAAACTCCTTAGACCCCCCTGAGGTAGAAATGTGCTCACTCAAGGCCTCAGTGCCTCTGACTCCTTCCCCACTTTTCCCATCACGGGCAGGGGAAGTTCAGCTGTAGGAGGACACGATCCAGAAAGTCACCGCGAGTTCAACACGTGAGGCGTGGAAACCCGACCTTGATGCCACACAGATATCAGCAAACCTGGGATTTTCCAGGCTGTCTCAAAGGCATCTTAATTCTGTCAGACTTTTAACAATCCAAGGCACTACAGCACCAACAATCTCATTTTAGGTGACAATCAAACAGCAGCTACAAACCCTCACCCAGAGTCAAAATCCCAAAGACCTGAATATATCCTGATGCCTTTTCTTTTTCCTTCTCCTTTGGGTAATTTTAAGAGAAAAAATTCAGTCCCATCAGAGATGAGGACAAAACTTTGACTTCCAAGGAGCCTCATGGAAAGGTGGGGATTTATCTCCCTGCAGTTATCCTGTATAAATCACTGAATAAACACTGTTTCCAGAATAAGAGAGCTTGGGCTCTGCCTGAAGCACTTCCCTGAAGTGTCAGCCTTGAAGATGAGATTCCTTTGCTGGCTCCTCTCCCACTGCCTTCTCCCAGGGCACAAAAATGCTGTTTTGGGTGTTTTTCCCAAGGGAGCACAGCTTGGTTCCCAGCTGTGACAAATGACAGAGGCCAAGGTCCTGGAAGGGTAGAGCAGAGCACAAACCTACTGCAGCTTTTGTAGGCACCGAGTTCCCCTGCTGCTGTGGGGCCAGGTGAGATGGATCCATCTTCCCGCAGATTTTCAGATGGAGGTGATGCTTTTGCAACCAAATTCTTCATTTCTAGTTGCAATTTGGAGAAGGAATCAGGACTGGGCTGCTCCCCTTCTGATAATTCATCCTTCAGATGAAATCCTCAGTGGTGAATTTGCATCCTGTGCCCCCCAAATCCCAGTGTTCCTGCAGATTCCCATGAACCACGTGCTTCCAGCTTCCCACAGAGCATCCTGAATTCCTGAGCCAGAGCTTCCTCCAGCACACAAGAAGAGTTTCACTGAAGTGCAACGGTTACATGGCAAACACATTCCATTTAATAAATACATTCCATTTAGTAATTGATTAAGTCTTACAGGAAAAATAGAGAGTTCTGCACAAGATTCATTTCCAGAAACTGATTTTTTTTTTTTTCTTTTTTAAAATAATTGGAATTAGATTCTGGGCTGGAGAGAATGCTGGGGATAGCTGATAACATTTTGACAATGATGAGTGAGGCTTTAGGAAATAAATACAGCCAGGATTATTGAAGTCTTTTCAGCAGCAGTGTCTCCAATTCAGTGGAATCATATGAAAAAATATTTGCCTTTTTCGAGTCACCTAATCATTCTAGAAAGCTGGCAGCAATTCAAGTGATGTACACTTAAAATGTCAGGCTAAATTATAGATTTCAGCCTTTAGAATGTGCTGTTAAGTATAATTCATTTGTGTTTTTCAACTGAAAAAATTTTGAACCTGAAGCTTACTAATGTGGGTTTTGTTGTTTATGCCAAGGAAGCACTGAAATAAATAAATGAAGGAAGAACAGTCAAAACAAGAGGACATGGAGTGACCAGCACATTTCCTGGAAATCAGAAAATATGAAAGAAGGAGAAGGAATTTGTGAAGAAAGATGGGCCAAGACGTGATTTTCCCCACACTCCCTGGCCCTGACAAACCACATCACCCAGAAAAGCTCTCCCTGAGATCACTTCCACCACACACCCTTGGCCGTGGCTGTTGTTTGTTGTCACTGTTATCCAACCTTGTTCTTCCCCACAAAGGGAACAGAATTGCATGAAATGCTTCATTTCCAACTTCAATTTATTTGGCTTTTTCCAGCAGCCATTGCAGCTCAGCTGTCCTCTCTTGGCCAGATTAAAGAGACCTTTAATAGATGTTATTTTCTCCTTGGTGAAAATACTTAATGTGTTGTAATCAAGCCTCTGTTTGATCTTTTTAATAAGCTAAACAGACCAATTTCCTTAAGTCTGTTCCATCAGACACCTCCTATATTTTAAACAAAGGCTTTTGCAAAGGAAAGCTGACTTTTGCAAAGGGGTCTGCTCCACTTTCAACACCCATTCCAGACTTTCAGTACATCCTCTCCAAAACAATACCCCAAAGAGCCATTTTGAGCCTTCACTGCCTCAACTACTCTCAGACCCTTCAAGATGAAGAGATTCCAGCTGGCAACGGAGTTTTGGATAATGAAATAATGTTTTCAAGGACAAGAGGATGTCATTTTTGATAGGATGAGAGGAAATGGCCTCAAGTTGTGCCAGAGGAGGTTAAGGTTGGATATTAGGAAAAAAATCTTTATGGAAAGGGTTCTCAAGCATTGGAACAGGCAGCCCAGGGAAGAGGTGAAGTCGCCATCCCTGGAGGGGTTAAAAGCCCTGTGGATGTGGCACTTGGGGACGTGGGCTAGTGCTGGGCTTGGCAGTGCTGGGGGAGAGGTTGGACTCGATGTCCTTTGGTCTTTTCCTGCCAAAATCACTCTGACCTAAATGATTCAATGATTCTGTGCAGTTTTCCACACCCTTGTTGTCACGTCTGTGAGATGGGATCCACCGGAGCCGTGTTCACGCTCCGAGTTCGCATCAGCCCCGTGGTGGCCATGGCTTCCCCAGCTGGCTGTGCCACTTGGGGCCACCACCCTCCCCATGCCCATCCCAGGGGCCACCAGCACGAGGCCTGCAGACAAACAAGGACCACGTGAAGCCGTGCCACCCCTCTGCTCTGGTCAGCAGCAGGGCCCTGGGACAGCTGTGAAGAAAGAGAGAAGGAAAAGCCCTGGCGCCGGCGGGGTTTGTGCGGGGTCACCCCACAGCTGTGTCCCCCAGGTGCTGGCTGTGTCCCCCATCCCTGTCCGGGGGCTGCCTGGGGAAGAAGCTCGGGGGGAAGTGGTGGCTGGCAGAAAATAAATCACTCTTTGCCCCAACTGGTTTCCACAAACAAAACTTCACTGTCCACTGACAAGAACAAATAAACTGAGTCGGGAGAGACTGAAAATCACAGGGGATCTGAAATATTTACCTTGATACCTTATAAGGGTAATAACCACTTTGCTGCTTTGCAGCCACTGACAGAATGAATAAAAAAAAAAATCAAATCAAAAAACAAAACAAAAAACCTACCTAAAATGTTTGGGGCTTTTGACTAGTCCAACCTGTCCTGGCAAAAGCATCAAAGCAGGATTAGAACAAGGTTTTAATTATACACACTTTCCCCCACCCCCTTTCCTTCTCTCCTCCAAATCTCTTGCGTTTGATTATCAAGATCAGTGGAGTCAGCCAGATATTGCAGTTCATATAAATGATTTCATTCAGGCTCCTCCACCAAAGACACAACGAGCATTTTAAAAGCTGGAGGTGCCCCTTTTGCTCTGGGCTGTGTGTGCTCACCAAGTCCTGTTATGTTCCTTTCTTTCATATTCCTACAAGCCACATTTTTCAAAATTACCTGTAAGAGTCAGAAACTCATGCGTGCCAGCAGCTCCAGACAAATAAATAACCCACCCTGGAAGGAAATATCCATCATCTGCTGGACATCAAATAAATCCTGCTGGGTCCTGGGCTGCTTTTGCTCCTCAACAATAAAGTAGTGGTCAATAAAAACATGGGTCCATTCACTTATTGGGGAAGTATAAAACACAGCAAAGGCTTTGAGAGGCAATGGCTTCACTTCTCTGTGTTTTTTCCTTGACTGCACAATTGCACCAAGGCTTTAAGTCGACAGTTGAAAGAGCTGAAGTTGCTGAAGCAGCGCCCGGAGAGATTTGTGTCATCTGGGAATTGGACACAGTGGGTTAATTGTAGCACTGACACACGGGGATTATTTACCCCTGGTGATCAAAGGAAACTCATCCCCAGTGGGTGAGGCTGGAAGGGATTTCGGTCCTGGATGGCTCTGACAGTTCAGGCTGAGCTCAGCGGAAGACGTTGGGTGTTTCGCCACGATGAGCATTGGGCAAATATTCAAATATGGAGCCTTGTGTTGAACTTCTGATCTTTACAGTTGAGGTTCTCCACTGAAAGAAGGTCAAAAGTTTTAATTTTCCGAGGCTTCAGATCAGATGACAGCCTCAAAAGTAGCTTTGCCAAAATGCCATTTTTTAAAGACAATCTCCTTCCCCTTGTGAACCAAACCAGTTTGGTATCACATTTACCAGGATGAAGAAAGGGAAAAATCCTGTCTGAATAGTTCAGTCAGTGTCAGGGTGACCGTGTGTTCTACAGCCACAAAATTCTGTGCCTGACTCGTAAAGTGTGAGAAATCTGACGGCTTGAGGCGCAAGAACAAAATCAGAATTCAATGTTAATTTTTGGTTTGCTGCTTGTCCCTCGTGCAGGGCTCCAGCCTCTCCCAGGATTTTAAACTGTGTGTGACTCATGGTAGTGCTGGTCCACCTCCACCCTGAGTGGGAAATTGTGGATTATGGGGCCACTGCCCATGGATTTGTGAGTGAAAGGCCCAGCTCTGCCTGTGGATCCTGTTTTCATTAGCAGTTAAAAAAAATCAATTGCATGTGTGTGTGTGTGTCTAAACACACTTAAGAAAACACACTGATTTTCTTTCTTTGTTTTTATTTTCCCTTTTTTTTTATCAGATATTAAAGGTTTGATTGGCTTCCCACTCCCAAGTCTTGACAGATGCAGTTTGTTCATCCCCGATTGGGAGAACTCCCTCCCATGTGTTTCCAAGGCATCCAGCCCAAGGATCTTAATTAACACCCCAGTAATGAGCTGGGCAACCACGATTTTTCCCACTTCATGATTTTAAAATACTTCTGAAAAAAATTATTATTTTCAGCCTCCTGATATGAACTGCACCTAATGCACTTTGTTTTTTCTTAATTGAAGGATTACAGCTTTTTACATGGAATTCACCTTATCAAGGATGATCTTGTTTTTCCTGGTCCGTCTTTACCCCTTCCAGTCCCTCACGTGTCTTGGTGGCATTGAGTACACCCTTAAACCCCAATTCTCCAGTTCTTTGTGGTGGCTTTCAAATTTCTATCGTTTGGGAATTCCTCAAATTTTCCATAAGGATTGTAGGTCACTGCATTCATAATTAGAAATCCCTAATTATAAATACAATGTAGGTTTCTGTATTCATCAATTCATAAATAAATAATATTCATAAATAGGACTTCCTAATTACAAATACAGTTAGAGGGAAAATATTATCCCTGCCCATGGCAGGGAGCTGGAATGACATGGTCTCTTCCAACCCAAATTATTAAAATAAAAATTAAAAAATTGATTGATGCATTAATGGTGTAGGCAGAAAGGATCATGAGACTGATTTTATTTTTAGGATAATAGAAGACAACTCTCAATTTTTTGTTTAACTAAGACATCAAAGACGGTGGCTATTTTACATCTCCACTGGAAATCTTAGGAAATACAATTAGAATTGACCAAGAGGTGAAGCTGCATAACAAAAAAACTTTCTTAGGGCCTGAGGTTTTACTGTTCTTGATATAGCCCAGTCCCCTACAAAATGCAGTGAATACACAAAAAAAAGTCAGGATGCCTAAGATAAAAAAGTGGAAAATATGTTTCTGAATGATTTAATTTTGGAATATAAGTTTTTTAACAAGAGCTAGTTCTGGAGGAAACTGCTCTTTGGGAGAAAGAACAAGAACAATTTTTTTTTCTCTTTTCCTGTGGAAAACACTGCCTCTGGAAGATGGCATCCGTGCCAACCCCAATTGCTGAAGGCTGAGGAATGTGCCTCAAAATCCACCAAAAGCCCTCGGTGAGGAGGACACGCTTTCATTTCCCCTCGTTTTACAGGGCATGTTTTCTCTCCACGCCAAAAGCCATTTGGGGTGATTCCACAGGCCCAGTCTCTAAATTTACGGTGGTTTTTGGTATTTGGGTTGCATGAGGGCCGATTCCTGCCTTTCTTGCTCCGCAGCCTGCGGTGGGAACGCCTCCCAAGGAAGGGAACAGCAGCGGCCCCAGGAGCACCCATCTGCCTTTAGCTTTTCCTCTTTCCCCACTAATTTGTTTCTCCCCAGCCCTGCCAGGAAGGCTGTGACATTTTTTTTCCTGAGGAGTTTGTGAAGGCAAATGGGACAAAATGTCCTGGGACACGCTGGAGAAGGAGAAAGGGGAGGCAGAGCAGCCTCTGCTCTTGCACTAAAGGATTAGGACCACAGAAAATCCAGCAAGAGCCACCAGGAGGAATTACACCAGGTCATGGTCACTGCTGTATTTCATGGCCAACCCTGAGGAAAGACAGTTTTTGTTGCTGAAATATCACAGGTTCCTTTAAGAAACCTTATTTATTAAAGTCATGGGATGTTTGATAATGACAGCTTATCTTATGCTGGATATAAATGAGCTGCTGGAGTAAGAGCTGCCTGCAGAGAAACCCCACAGTGTGATGGCCAGATTCCCACAGCCCCAGAGCAAGCTTTTGGGTCATGGAAGCAAATTTTGGGTCATCTCATTGAAGACCACCAGGAGAGAAATGCAGGGACCCCCATATTTGATATTGGGGTGTTTGCAGCTCCTGCTGGGCAGGCCCACAGGCTGCTTGGAAGCAAACCTGGCCATGTGGAGACCTGGAAGAAATTTAAACTCCAAAGGGGTTAAATTTCAAACCAAGTCCATGTCTCCTTTGAAGTCTGCCTGACCCTTTCCCTCAGATCCTTTTGGTTTCCCACTGATGGGGCCCCAGAGGTTTAGGGCTCTGCCAGGCCCATGGCCCAGTGCTGGAGGCTGGGGCCAGCTGATTATTTGCATGGTCCAACTGGGAGCCATCCTTCAGTTTTCCTTGACAAGGATCCAAGGATCCTTCTGCCGACACAAGGAGCCAAACAGTCCAGAGGTGCAATTTGTCCATCAGTACAAGCTGTTATTAAGCCATCCATTGCACCCCATTCCCCTCCCTTGCTGTCACATTCCCGCTTTTTTCATGCCCCTCATTTGTCATTCCCATTCCCAGGCTGAGAATGGCAGAGAGCAGGGACTCACTTTTTTGGTGTGGCCCATGTATTTTCACCACAGAGCATTTCTGCCACCCCTGCTTCCCCTGGAAAATCCCACCTCCCTCATTTCCAGGCGGCAGATGGAGTTGGATCTGGCTGTGCTAGCCCAGCTCTTCTGATCAGCCAGCTCTGGAAAAGCATCACCTAAACTCAGAATGTTTTCTGCAACAGACACAGACAGAGACAGTCAAGAAGACAAAGCCTGGCTGCCTTTGCTGTCCCAAAATTACTCCCATGACTGGTCTGGAAAATCCCCCACGTCCCAGCAGAAAGATGTTTCTGCTCCCAAGATTAAAGGGTAAAAAAATCATCCTTTAAGTTACTTTTTTTTCTTTTGTCTGCCTAAATCTCCTTTACCCTTTTTAGTTTATTAATATACCCCACCTAGATACAAACCACTCTTGCCTTATTAGATTCCCTGATTTCCTTTTCCCACAGTATGGGACAATTTTACTTTACAACACATATTTCTGCTGTTATAGACAGCATTACATCCTACAAAGATTCATGGGAACTTGAAGCAGGAACTGAGGCAGAAATCAATATTGTCCCAGTGAATTCTTTATCCCTCATATTTAGCCTAAAACAATCCCAGAGATTTAAGAGATTCAAATGTAAAAAGCCTTTTCTGCAACATATCATCTCCATGTTTCCTCAATAAATTAAAAAGCTGAATGATATTTTATAGGGGATTATTTGGTAGAAATACAGGGATGTTCCTTGATTTGCCTCTTTCCATGATTTTAAGGAGGAGCAAATGTCCCATATCCTAGGACAAGAATAAACTCTTTGCATAAATTACAAACAAATAGCTGGGTCACATTCTGAATAGATTTCTGAGGCTGAAATCCCTGTTTGAGAAACAGATTCCAAGATCATTCACCAAATGGTTGGAACTTCACACATCTGGAATTTAAAGGTTTTAATGTCTCTTCTCCATAAATTTTAGCCACCTCAAGGTTTTTCCGCCACAAGTACAACTTTCCTGACATGTTTTAGTGCTTGAGGTTAAAAATCACACTTTGGCTCAGCTCTGTCAGGGTCAGATTTGTGGAGGGTAATTGTGTTGGACAAGATATCTTTGAGATTGCTTCAAAATCTGTCACTTGGGGGGAAGAAATAAGACTTTTCCACAGGGCCTTTGAAGAGGAAGCTTTTCAAGTGAGCAAAAAGGGCTGGCTCAGCTTGCAACAGGGGGAAGAAAAAGTGAAGCTAAATGACCTAAACAGCGTCTCAGCCCTTTGCAATACGGCACTTTCTGCAGCCAGATTAAGTGAGCAGATTAAAGTCCTTGCCAGGGTTAAGACCAGTCACCTCAAGAATGGAGCAAAAATCTGTGGGTGAGCCAATTTTCCCAGAAATCTCCAGAGATTTGCTTTAGGAATGATTTTTCCATTCCTCTTAGCACTCCGTGGCAGTTTCACAAAGCTCCTCAGACCTCTCAACATCCAGCTTTAAAGGGTGGTATTTCCTATTTTGGCTGGTCGAGAGCTCATCTACACATCTCTGAACACATGCAAAAGCTCTTTTGCCAAATCCTCCTTTTCTCTGCCTCTCCCTTCACGGGGTTTAATGGACAGAAGGAATGGCTGTGCTCCATTTGCCACCTTTGCTTTTTTCAGCACTTTTTGTGCTCATCCTGTGAGGCTGCAGCCACTTCAGTCAAAGCAAGAAGGGGAACCACTGGTATCTTAGCCCGTGGTTCCAACACCTGAGCTCTTGGCAGGAAACAAAAATCCAGGTTTTGCCTCTAAAGAGCAGGATAGCTCTTAATGGGTTCCAAGAAAAACCTGAGGTATGGTCTTTCTGGAGGGAAGCATTCCAGAATTATTGCCTCTGAGCCTGTTTAGGGTCAAATTAAGAGCTGTCATAAAATACAGAGTTGGCAGGGAGATACCCAGTGCCTTGTGCTTCCAGCCTGTCTCGCAGGTGGGACGAGCTCAGAGATGCTTCTTGAAATAAATTTATTTAAAAAAAAAAATAAAAATCCCCATGATTGTCTCCTGGCTGTGCGGGGTTTTTAAAGCTCTCTCCTCCCTTTGCTGTGCTGTGAGATGCTCGTGGGCTGCAGCTGCTTTTGCCTTTGCACTCTGGTGTCCCTGCCATGCTCTCGTTTCTGAAGGTGAGCTATCCCAGGCAGATGCTCAGTGTCAGGAGCAGTGACAGCTCCATGGCAGGAGCCCAAGAGCCCTGGGCTGAGCAGAAAGAGCCCCTCTGTTTGTTTATTTGGTTCTGGCACGTCGCTGAACACGGATCAGATCCCGCTCCGTTGTGCTCCTCCCGGCCTTGGCTCGCGGGGTTTGGATGTGATGGCCCAGGCCAGGAGGTTTCAGGGAAGCTCCCTGCGTGTCTCCTCAGCTCAGAGAGATCCTCAGCTGCTCCTGCAGTCCTTGTGAAGCTGTGATGTTAACCTCCCTGTCCTGGCCACGTCCCAATGTAAGTAATTACAAACTGCCTATCTTATTTCAGCCTCCTATGTCAACTCCATGGAGTGTTCTTTGGCTCTGATGATTTTTTCTCCATTTTTCCTAAGCTCTTGCATAGCACTGCTTTGTTGAATTACCCTTCTTCCACCTGTGGTGGTTGTCCAGTACGGGATCCAAACTTTGCCCCAGAAAGAAATGAAGGACAGATAAGTTTCCCAAAATCCTCCCTGCACATAATGCTCTCCAGACAGTGGAAACATGAATTCTGCACGAGGCCTGTGCCTCCTGACAGGGGATGGATGGGAGCAGGAAGCTGGCTGCCCTGTTCCATCTATTTCCAGCTGATGGATGGCTCTGCAGCACCGTTGGTAAAAGCCATCCTTCAGGGTGTGTCACAGCACAGAGCTGTCCCAAACCTGCAGACATCTCACAGGGGGTAAAACCTCTCCCCTCCCCTGTGGTGAAACCCACAGAGCTCCTGGCAGAAAGGGAGCAAGAGGACACTCAAATGAGTTGTGTTTTATCTCCAGCTACTTCTCACCATCCACAGAGGTACAACGTGGCAGTGGAGGTAAACTCTCTTCTGAGTCACCCAAAAATCGGGATAAACACCCCTGTTTGCTGACAAAGGAACTTTCCACTGCCCTTTCTGCCCTGCAAACTGAATTCTGCCTTCCCAGCCCGCCAATCTGCCTTATCAGCCCCCGATCACACAGTGCTCTCAACTCCAGATTTCCCCCAGGACTTAACATCCCTGACCCTTGGCCAGACAGTGCAGGAAACACGCCATAAAAAAGTTTAGTGGGTCTAGGAGCAAGCCCAGTAAACGCAGGGACATTTGTGCACCCTGAGAAAAACCACAGGCGCAGCTGCCCAAAGCCAAGACATTTACTCACCTTGGGATATTTATTATTCCTTTCTTCCAACCTGCTTCCTCGCTGCCATCTGTCTCTGAGGACAGGAGGAGCACATTCCAGATTATCCCTGATGCTTAAAACGTGGGAAGGCAATGATATAAATGGCAAACTAGGTGCTCAGAGGTCATGGGCTCTGCTGCACGTCTCTGCTGGCCTCTCTGCCTCCCACTGACTCCTAGCTCTGGAGCATTTCCATTGGATTTATTTTGAAATGAAGGAATGCTACTTCAGACACATATTTAATGAAAAAAAAACCTCCTGCATTTCTTAAGTTATAGGAGAAGGGCTTGAGGTGGGTGATGTGGCAGATTCAGAGCTCCTGGCGATTTGCAGCCCTGTTGTGACAATTTACATCCAAGTACATCGGAATCCTTGGGAGGTTTCTGTGACTGCAGATCTTGTCTCTGCTTCGTTCACTTCTCTGCTCTTTTTTTCTGATTGCTGTGAATCAGAGTCCCTAACACAGTGTTAGTGCAGATTTGTTTGGAGAAAAGGGTGAATTTCTATTTGGAGGTTCTCTTTTTAAAAATGCATCGTGAGCAGTTGAACACACCTACCGCAGGTGTGAAAATAGGCAAATGCACAAGACATAAAGGGTGAATAAAGAGTTTTCCAGTCACGACAGGCAGCTGTAATCTTTTGGGGAATAAAAGATTCCTCTGAACCCCCTTGCCTTGTTGTGACCCTTTGAACTAGCACAGAGTGTCATTTGTGGGAGATCCTACAGCCAGAGCAGGCTGCCCATCAATAACTCTGAAGCTTCAGCACTGGAGGGACAAATGTTTCAAGCTTGAATTTTTTTGCAGTTGCACATTTTTGTCGTGTAAGGTGCTGTGAAAAAGTACTAAGTGCCCATGTTTAGCAAGAGAGGAAATGAGGAGTCTGAATCCTTCCTGTCCCCCAGGCAGGCCCCTCTCCACCCCCTGTCCCCGTCCACCAAAGGCCATCCACGTGAAATCTTACACTGAACCCGTTTCCTTTTTCCACCGCCACGGCACTTGCCACATCAATGCAGCTCCCACCCTAGGATCTGGAAATTCTGTATCCCTTTTCAGTGATGGCCCCTTTGATTTTTCTTGGACCTGGCTGTGTTTTTAAGCCTTGCTAAGATAGCTGCCCAGGAGCAGGAAATTCTGTAGACCCCACTCTGTCTCAGGAAGAGGAGATGGAGCCAAGCTCCTATTAGCTCTTCCTTTTCGTTTGTGACTGTTTGGAGGAGGGAAAAAAAAAAAGAAAAAAAATCATCAGACACAAAAGATCACCAGGCCCAGGCATTTTTATGGAACTTCTTTATTCCTTTTCCTTTTCTTCCAGCGTTTAGCACAAAATGTTTCCACGCATGGCCCATGCCCAGGTCGAGGGTATCTCTGTGGGAAAGCAGAGCAGTTGTTGGTTCTAGAGGAGTTTTCAGCCTCAGCAAGTGAATCAAATACCTGAATCAAATTATTATGTGCAGCTGTGAAAATTGTGATCCTGAAACCTGATTACAATCGCCCCCCTCCCTCCAAAGGTCAGTGACAATATACAAAAGACTTTCCCTTCTCCAATGTAAATATTTCATGAAACAAAGATGACTTTCTCCCTGAGCCTTGTGTTTCTCAGGGAATGGGGCTGGACGGTGCCAGCAGAGTTCAGAGCTCACGGGAGGTCAGGACAGAGATGCGCTGTTCTCTTGGTGATTGGTCACTGGTTTTTGGAAACATTTTTTTTTCCCTTGGCTGCTTGTCTCCCTCACCTCACAAACCATTTCAAGACAACGGGTGCTAATCCCTAAAGGGCTGTGAGATGTTTTGTTTTCTAACAAACAAACATTTCATTTGACCATGGCCCTCTCCACAGCCATTTTCCATGCAGTGAAAGCCACGCAAGCCTCTAACTTCTGAGATTTTCACTTGTGTGTAGACAGGCACTGCTTTTTCCCTAAGCAAGCTATGCTGTAGTGACATATATAGAGAGTAGAGATCTATTCATTCTTTGACTGGTTGAAATTTTGTTCTCCAGCCAACAACCCAGTGAAGAGGATGCAGAAAGAACCCAGGTCTCAAGGCTCCTCACAGTGAGATCCAACCTCGGTTTGCAGCTGAAATCTTATTTCCCCATTTTCTGGAGTGGATGGATCTCCTTGTTGGAGTAGAAGTGATTCACACCAGTAAAGCACCACAGACTCAGCTTTTAAACCATGCAAGGGGCTATAAACGGCAGTGGATGCAAATGTTTTCCGTCTGCAGAACATCTGCAGCAGCTGTGCTTTCCAGGCGGGCTTTGCTGACAAAATGTCAGCCTGGGCTCCTGCTCAGGCTGCCCCAGGGAGTTTGGAGACCTGGGTTCAACCCTGTGCAAGGCACAGCCTCCCCAGGAGCCTCGGGGAGCTGTCTGTGAGGACAGGAGTGGCGGATGGGGACACGGAGAGCCTGGCAGGGTGGGACCTGCTGGACGTGCTGGGTGTCCTCCCTGCCCTGCTTTGTCCCTCTGCTGCTCCCTGGGAGTGGCAGAGTCTGGTGGGACACAGCAGGAACATGAGAGGGGCACGGTCAGCGTGGGTGAGCTGGGATGGACAGGATGAGGATCCTCCTGTCCTCTGGGAGAGCACGGAGCTGTGGAGCACACAGGTAACAGCAGCAGCACCTCCCCTGCCCTCAAGGCTTGCTTGTGTACGGGATGAAAGCCCCAAAGCTGCCTGTGAACTTGGGCCTTGGGATTGGCAATTTGCTGGGCTCCCTGCCAAGCCACGGGGCCAGATGTTCCCAGCGTCTTTGAAAACCACTGTCTCAGTCAGTAAACATCACATCAGCCCGAGCTCAAACCTGATTAAAGGAAACTTTGGATTTTCCACTTAATGAAGAAGGGGTGAAAGGTAGGAATGTACAAGGGATTGCTCTTAGCCAAAAATGAATCAAGCAAGTCAGTGTCTTTATTTGACTGACTACAACTACTGTGTAACTTCAGCCTCGGTGCAGCTTCAGTGTAACGTGGTCGCTGGAGAGCCTAAAAAATCTTGGGTTTCAGTCAGAGGATCCTCCCAGGGTTCATCTGGTTCCTGAGGCTTATAAATACCCACATTTCTTAAGGTAAGAAACCTGGGCTGGAAAATTGCACCAGAACAAGCTGTTTGTGGGAAATTCCTGCTCCTTATTGCGTCCACGGCTGATGATTGCTGGTGGTGTGACATTTACACGATGCCCAAACGCATCCAAAGAAAGGTAACCAGGGATTTCAGAGTGGCACAAAGATGAACTGCTGCTCTCTTCTGAAAACCTGAATAAACCTGCAGGTTGTTGGGGTTTTCTGCCCCCTGACTGTTCATTCTCTGCCTGTAACAGAACAAGACAGGCTGGACATCTTTTTGTGTCAACACTGCACTGAGACGATGCTGTTGAGGCAGCAGGCTCCAAATTGTGGCTTTCTCATCTTTATTCCACAAAGTCTTCTAGAGATGCTGTGTTCCTGAAACACTCCCAGCAGCAGTAAACCAGAGTGCTTGCAAATAACACAGATTTAAGCTCATCTGAGCAGCTTTCTGCAACGATATTCCAAGTTTTAGGTTCCTAAAGGGAATTTTCTGGTGGTGTTTTGAAGTGTATTTACAAATATATCCCAGACTTGGCAGTCTCTGTTTCTGAGAAGATCAAGAGAATTTCCTAGCTTTTTCCTGGGATGACAGCAAGTGGAAAGGAAGTGGATTTTGATGTTAATACTGCATGAACTCTCTAGGTGGATTTTGGTGTGTGATAAGATGTAGGGCTTGGATGTGGATTTATGGTAACTGATCCCAGAGCACCCTGGCTTTGCACAGCCCAGGCTGTGGAGCAGCTCCTGTGGTGGTGAAGCTGATTTGATTTGAGAAGCTCCAGTACAAATCTTTATTTGCACAGCTCTAAGGGGACTCTGCTGCAAAGGGAGCTCTGGAATCATCCAGGCAAAAAAAATCCCCAAAACTCAGAAGTGTCTCTGTTAAACCCAGATCTTCTCACTGATTTTTCAGTGCAAGGGATACCACTGAGGAAAATACTTGTGGTGTCCCACCTGTAGGCAGGTACCAGATTTATTTGGGAATTGCTCCACCGGGAAAGTGCAAGAACTGGGAAGAGAAAGGTTGGGGATTACAGCTGTTTTATTTCTTTATAGAGATCATTGCATAGATTTGTGCTAGAAATGGATGTTCAGTGTTGAATGGGGAGCAGGGGCAGCAGGGCTGGTGTAGAAAGGGCTCGGGAGGGGCAGTCACACTCCTCTGGCCGCTGGAGAAATCCCAGTGCCCAGCTGCAGGTTTTGTGCAGAAGAACAGCCAAGATCACGTCTGAACAGGGACTTAAAGCATAAAAAAATGTGAGGAATTTGCAACCATTTTTAAAGCTGGAGAGGTGGCCAAGTGGGTGTGTGTGTGCACAACCACTCGGACAGCGTTACCTACTGTTGTTATTGTTAGCTTTCAAAATATTTCTTCCTTTGGAAAGAAGGTATTCTCCAATAAAAGAAACCCAGGAATGGAGATATTGGGCAAATTGCAAAAGTGAGGAGTTAGGAACTCTACCAAATCTCATGGAAGCTGTAGGGGACTCCAGGGGGAGAATCCACATCCCCATGTCAGATAGCCCAGTGTGATACCCACCCCTATTAACTACTTCAATAGTAGAGCACGGCTATAATTTATTTTACTGCACGCAATAAGAAAAAAAACATTCTGAGCCCTAAACAATGTTTAAAGCAGATGAAATCAGATCAGCTACTTGGTGAGAGTTAAAAATGACCGTAGGAGCATTCAGAGACATTCAACAAACCATTAAATGCTTTTGTTCCTGGCAGCCTGGACTGGCCAAGCCGATGGTCGAGGAGTAATTTATTGAACCACTTTGTCCTCCACATGCACATGTGTGATGTAAACAGAGAGATAATAAACAGCAGCTGGGGATCCCTTTTTCAGGCAAAAGGGAACTTGTTTGAAATTTTTCTTGCTCCCAACTGTAAAAATGTTTACTTTTTTTTCAGGCTGGGACAATGGCCTGGGCATGGCAGAGCAGCGTTAATCACCCTGAGTGACAGAGATGAGAAAAGGGTGGGAGCTCCAGAGCTCTGTGATGGTTGAAAGCAATCCCTGGAAATCAGACAATGTCAGTGCAGTTTACTGCACATTTTTATGTAAGTAGTCAACGCTGCTATTAACAGCTGGACTTCAAAGTTCAGATGGAGCAGGAGCCTCGAGGTCTGGGCAATGTTACTTTTCCCCCCCTCCCCATCCTTGTAGTCATTAAGGAGAGCTGGTTTACACGAACATCAAGTGCTGATAAGGATGTCTGAGTATTGACACCGAAATTGCTCAGTAAAGAGTGCAATTTATAGGAAAGCCAAGTGTAAGACATTAGTCATGCACTATTAGGGGACAGCCAGGCTTTGCAGGAGGAGCTTTTGAACTCCATTGGACTTGAACTTAATAAAAAGCAAATTCCAAAGGAGAGGTTTGATTTGTGTTGACTAAACATGTTAAACCAATATTGCTCTGCAGGTTATAATAGCATTTCAATTAGCCTAATTCTGCTTTAATTGGAAATACAATTATTCTGAACAATCAGAGCTTAATTGCAGGCTTATAACTAGTAAGGAAGGCTGAAGGTTGAAAAGGGGTTATTCCCTAATATTTTATGTTCTGATAAATGAAAAATTGCAAAAGATTGCTGTGATTGCAGCAAGAAAATTGCGGTGTAATAGAAGTTATAATATCACAGATTGTAATAGAAGTAATCATATAAAAATAGAAATTGTGTGATAATAAAAATATTTTACAATTTTAGTTGGCATGTCAAGGCAAAGAATCCAATCCCGGGAACTGTGTCTGACTGACACTTCCTGATTTGCATGGTGTTGGCAATCCCATGGAAAATTTATTTTAAAATAACCTTCTACTGAGGACAAAAAAAGACAGCATAGAATTAAAGTCACATTTAATATTGAGATTTAAACCAACTCTGAGTACTTTTCATGGAACACACTATTAACTTGTAGAACTCATTGCCACGGGATTTTATGGAGACCAGAAGTAAAAATTAATTGAAAATGAAGAAACAACATCCATCACTGACTATTAAAGTCCAGATACAGACTCCAGAGCAGGAAACCTCATACCTGCTGATTGCCAGGAGTTGAGAAAGTCCAGAAGGGAAAGATCATTTAATATATCCTGCCCATTACAATTTTTTTTTGGGAAGGTATCTGCTAGTCCCTGGTAGAGCTGAGGTGACAGCACAGCCAGGAATTTATTCTGACATGGAAAACCAGGTTACAATTTTCTATCTCTTGATGAGCATTGGATTTGCCTCTTCCAGGCTGTGAAAGACAAGAGTGGAGTTTGTGTGTGATATAAATACAAGAGCTTCAGCCTGGACCAGCTCCTGTGGTAACATATATTCATGGAAACAGCAAAATCATCACTGAGTGCCTTAAATAGAATAAAAAATCTTCTTGAGTCCATGTCTGGATGTGGGAACACAGATGAATTTCAGCATGTGAGGGACTTTGGGCTGGGTACCACAGTGCTGGTGGTGGATGTCCACGTCCCCAAGGTGCAGCCACAGAGCCAGGCTTGGATTCTCAGTGTGACAGCACCTGTTAATTGTCCACTCAGGTATTACCTATTAAACATTTACTGCCTATTTCCTGTACATGTCTGGTGAGGCTCTCAGGAAATTTAGAACAAATTAAGCAGCAGCTGTAATCCCTCACACTCCCCACAGCCCCTGAGATGATAAAATATTAGAAATCGATGTCACGAGCAGCAGCCACTCTTGAGGCAGCAAACTTCCACCACGTCCCCAGGCTGGGCTGCCCAGGAGGTGAAATTACTCAGCTGGTATCTCTCCTCTTGCGCTGCCTGTCTCTCCACCCACACTTTTGGTATGTTTGATGGGGCTCTTTCATCCCCCCCACTGTTCCCACACAATTTCACATGTGGTCTGAGCGGGGCACTTCCTGCCGTTAAAAAAAGCAAACCCAAGCCCCCTGCAGGAACAGCCTGCGTGCAGAACACCCAAGTTGACAGAGTGTGAGAGAGAAGGACTAATCCATACCAGATGAGCCCCAGCAATAGCCCTGCTGAGCCAGGCCAAACACAGAGCAGAAGACAGAACAATCCTTTTCTTTCCCCCCCTCTCCCCACCTCCTCCCTGCTCCCTCTTCAAGTGGACACTTCAAAACACTAGGAAAATATTCCAAGGAGCATGGCCCTAACTTTAAACCGATATTGTTTGGGTTAAGTTGCCTACCATGCAATGTTCTTTCTTCACTTTCAAAATAAACCCTAGGAAGCATTAATGCAAATACTGTATAAACACACATTCATTCCTACATTTTAAAATCTGCCCCGGCGCTCGGGCTTGGGTTGCTGTTTAATTTGATGCGAGAACCAGATGTATCTCGAAATTGCAGATCTTCACAACCTTCTTACATGTAAACAGGAGGAAATGTGATCCATATCTGAGACAGAGACCTCCAGAAAGCAGCCCCTGGAACCCGAGTGCTTGTCCTGCCTTTGGATGTGCTTATCACAGCTTCCATTTCATTCCAGCTTCCAAATATCAGATCAAAGAAAGGAAGTGCACCAGAGTCAGATTTTTGGACAAAGCTCAATAAGAACCTTCGGATTTTAATTTTTTTTTCTCTACTTAATTAGTTTGGACCTCTTAAATAATTTATTTTTTGACATTAGAATAGGCATATTGTAAGTTAACCCATATCTTCAGTCAAAGAAGGGAAAAAGAAAAATCTGATATTTAAATCTTACTGTGATGTGATTTTTAAATAGTACTAAATAGGTTTTGAATAAATACAAGCACAAAATCTAAATACAAGCACATAAAATCTATATATTATATTTTGTCATTCAAATATCAAATCAAATATCAAATATCAATATCAATATAAAATTATTCTTTCAACTGTCTTCTGGAGGACACTGCCCAAAGTAGTTTTAGTTCATTAGAATAAATATGGTTTTGTCAAAACATTCTGGTTTTTAGGAATTCACTTTTAACCTAAATCTTCAAGTCTGGACATTCTTTTTTTTTTTTTTTTTTTTGCAGCCCCAAAGTGATATATTTTGGGTATAAGACTTTATGAAAAAAGAATCACACCCACAAATGCAGTGGAAAGTGATCACTGGAAATTTTTTGGTTAAAACACATTTTTTTATTGGGAGAAATCTCAAAAAAATCCCACTATCTTCCCATAATATGTTATAAATTAAATGCTCGGTTGGGCACTTGAAAATGCAATTTTTCAGCTGGTGGCTGAGGTGTGGTTTCCAAACCATTTCTCCCCACAGGCACCTTGGATGAGCTGGGTCCCCCTGGATGCCTTTGGGCACCCAGAGCTCCCCAGGGGAACATCTCAGGGTCTCACCTGGGCCCTGCTGTGCTCACAAAGGAGCATTTTGGACCTCCCCAGGATATTTCCCTTTTTGAAGCCTCCATGTAAAGCAAATTCAGGGCTGTCAATAATACCTCAGAGCGCAGAGAGGGCTTTTAAGGATGCACCATCCCCTCGTGCCGGTACCTTGAGCATAGAGGGGAAAATTTAACCCACTTTGAAGAAACACAGCCCCAATTTCTGTAGTTCAGGAATTTCCCCCTGTCCTGAGCACAGCTCCAACCTCTGGACGAGGGATTTATTTCTCTCCATCCCTGGCAGGTCCTTGCTCCTACAGGCCTGACTCAGACTCCTTCTGGCCATGCCAAAAGTGATGCAGTCCCACTGATACCCTGAGGAGCTGGAGCAGAGGCTAGGTGCAGTTAAGAGGAATAAAGGATATTTATTCAGGCTTTCAAAGCCTCACCCTGGCACTACCAGTGCTGCAATCCCTGCTCTGCCTGGATGGCTCCGAGGTGGAAGCAAAAGGAGAGCCTGGTCATGAGATCTCACATTTTTATGAGATTTTACTCCATCTGCACACAGGAGTCCTGCTTGCCCACCCTCCTTTTCACATTATTTATACTTTGAGCCTGAAGTTTGAGCAAATTGTCCTTGATTCCCCAACTAGAATAGGATTGTTGTGTCTTCATCCCTCCCCGGAAAGGTCCTGGTAATCCTGAATAAAAGCTGCACACCAAAGAACAGAAAAACCAAAAATTTAAGGCATCACCACAGTGGCCAGAAGGAGCTAAATGCAGCCTGTTGGGTCACAGATCCACTTCCATAAGGAGTGCCTGGATATATATTTACACAATCCCACACCCGATGACAGCTCCAGGGCTATTACACCCCGACGAGCAAACAGCTCCCGTTAGAGCTCGGCTTCGCTCCCCATCCTCACAACAGGCACAGCAACGGTCCAAAAGCTGCTTTCCTTTCCCTTTCACATCCCTTCTGTACTCATGGCCAAAAGGAGGAGGAAAATTCCCCAAAGGAAGAGCAGAAGCAGAGGGAAATGGCATTAATCATGTGTGAGGACGCCTGGGAGATGATGTCAGCAGGCTCCCTCCTCCCTGAGAGGACGGGACACAAATCCACTCTCCGGTTCTGTTCATGGCAGGGAGATTTAATTCCTATTCTTGCTGTTTCAGTGCTGGTGACTCTCAGAGCAACTCTTCATCATCATTCCTTTCCTCCACTGGGATCTTTTCTCCCTCCCCTGTGCTTGGGGATGTCCACAGGGACAGGAGTGTCCCCGCTCACAGCCCCATCAAAGCCCTGCCGCTGGCACAGCAGAGGTTACCAAGGTCTGTCCCCAACAGGTGGCCTCTGTGGGTGACTGCTCAGCCAGGGTTTGGAGGTGAGGGAACAGCTGGGATGGGGAGGTTAAACAGAGGAGCTGGAGAAGATGGGGCTGGCCCTTGTGTGAAGGACAGCAATAATTTCAATTTCACACCCAAAGGAAACAGGGTGATTCCCTTTCTTGCCCATCATGTCGAGGTGAGAAAAAGACTCTGACAGACCCCAGGGATGACCCCCAGAAAGCTCAGGAAAGACATGAAAGGTGTTGGTGCAGGATTCATCTCTGCATGCCAAAGCACTGCTTCAAAAAATGATGTATTAAAGAGTAAAACCATGCAGACATTTACCTAAAAATACTTCCAATCATGAAAGTCCACTGGGGTTGTCCCAGGAAAAGTGTTTCAATTGGAGTACAAGAGGAGACAAACCTACACCGACCCTCCCCACAAAATTGATCCACACGGGAGAACAGCCACAGGATCTCAGTGGTTGCTGATTCTAGGAATAATGCCTCACAAGAAATCATGGACAAAACTTCCAGACAGGCATTATCACTGATTTTTTTTCCCACTTGTGATTAAAATGACTGGTTTCTGTATCTTCTCTTTCTCATCTCCTCTTTTTCCCCCAAATCTGGGCATGTTCTTGCTCCTGAAAGCCCTGGAGACAGCAGTGCGGTCTCTGTATGTGACTCACCACAACATGAGCCATACCTATGGCCAGATCTCTCACTGCCCAAGTTTTGAGATTATGAGAGGACATAAATCACTCACACAAACAGGAGCAGATTTGTACCCTGCAATCTGGGCACTGAAAAACCCGTCAGCTAAAAAATATTACATATATGTATACATACCTCGGGTCCCACTTCTCTTACCATTGTTTATTGTGCTATCCCACTTTTATGTAAAGAAGGAAAAAGTTCACTGGCAGTAGCTCTTTCCTCTGAACAAAACCCCTATTCTCCATTTTTAAAGCCTGCAGCTGAATAAACGAGAGAACCTGGCCTTTCTTTCCAGGCAGGGGCTGTCAATATTATATGATGCTGGAGAAACACAGGGAGAAGTGAGGCAAGGAATGAAACACCAAGATTTTCTGTTTCAAATACCAAATGTCTGAAGCCAGTGTTAGGCTGTGCCAACACACTGAGGAATGAGTGAAATGTGAAATATGATCTCCCTAAGACGCTGCAAGACACAGAGGCTGGATTCTCAGAGCGTTGCTATTAAAAGCCCATTTGAAACTCTGGGTTCTCCTCTGGGAGGATAACAAGAAAAAGAAGAATTTGCTGGTAAAAATTATATTTAATTCCATGGTTAGTCTGCCCGGGCAGAATATCAGGAACAATAATATATTCTTGGGGTTTCTCCCTTGTGGGGCTTTCTGCAAGACTTTTGTTGTTATTGGTTCTTGGGGCAGGGGTTGCCTTTCTCCCTTGGGTGCAAGAATGGCCGAAATGTCATTAGTTGCAATAATTAATCTTTGCTTCTGTGCAGTTTGGAGAAGCAGAGGCTTTATTGAATAGCCTTCTATTTAAATGTAAGCCAGATGCCGCTCTTGTAGCCATCACAAACACAAACTATTAGTTTTAGTTCAGGTCACGGCCAGTTGAGTTATTTGAACTTCTGTAAATGGTTGTGCCTCCCAGCTCTCTTGCTGGGGCACCGAGTCTAAATAAGGCAGAAAATGGTCATTTTTAAAGCAAACTTTAAGGCCAGTGCAGAGCTGTGTTATTAAAACTGGAGTAAAATTTTCAGTTCCATAGCAGTAAGATATAAGTTTCTTTTATTAACTTCTCATGTTTTCTCTCAGCACCGGTGTCTGCAGCACGTTTGTATCCACGGGCAGGTGGAGCCAGCCTTTGTGGTACAAATATTCCCTCTGAAGGCAGGAGAACATTTTTTGGGAGCTGATACTCATGATGAGCAAAGCCCACTCAGCTGAGGGCCTGGCAGGTCCCTCACTGCATTTACACTCACATTTCACACAGGCATTGTTTAAAATCCTTGTTTCTGACATTCACATACCCAACTCTAATTAATAAAACCACTTTTGCTGGTCAAAGACCTGCTCCAACCGCTCTGGGTGGAGCTTGGGAAGACTCTGAGTCTCTGCCACTCCTCTGAGAGCTTCAGTGAGAAGCAAACTTGGTCTGCAAAGAGCAGCAGCTCCAGCCAGACGCAGACAAGTGGTGGGAGATGTTTGCAGGACAATCACTGTGCGCAAACATGATCTGTGGTGCGTCCACAAAAATATTCAGGGTCCACCGGGCTGGAGCTGAGCTCAACAACCCAGATTGAATAAAGCAGATGCCTCATGTCCAGAACTCTATCCATATCCATGTATCTGGATATTGTCATCTGAGGAATGACATGAAGGAACCTCTTCCTGGCTGGCTCTGCCAGCAGTGACACAGCGTGCGCGGAGGATCTGGCTCTGCCATCGGCAGGGCTCAAAGCAGCTCCAGTATTTTCCAATTTCCTGATGGATTCCATGGAACGCCAGCGGAGTTTAACTTTTTAAGGAGATCATTAAAAGTGCTGGCAAGGCGGTGTCGATCATGTCACTGGGTTAGTTGCTGCATCACTCTAATTGCTATTAATCAAGAGCATCTTGAAGCCGTTGTGCTCAGCTAACAGGTTCCAAATGGCTTCACACTGAAGTGAAAACAGAGACTTCTTTTCCCCCTCCTCTTCTCCTTTTCTCACTTTATTCTACATATTAAAAAATCTGCTTTCTGGATCCTGATATCAGATAATCTGGGTGTAATTAATGCCTGAGAACATTTGTTCCCTGCCTTACTTTTACAAAAAGGAAGTGTGATATTCAGATTGTTCCTGTTAGAAAGAAAATATATAAAATTTTAAAGTCAATACTCGGTGGAGTAGAACCTGTATGGGTGTGAAATTCTATGAAGGATGGTAAGAAAAAGAAGCCTAGGGGCTTTATCCCAGAAGCAGATCAAAATCCTAGCGTTCAAACAGCAACTTAATTACTGTAACCCATTATTGAGATGAAGTGATTTCATCCTTGCTGTCCCGTGAAATGAGACCCCCAGCTACTGCACGGTGAGGAACAGATGGAGGGGTGTCAGGAATGATAAAAAGTCCCAGAGTATAAATGTAACAAATAGGTTTAGGGCAAGGAATGGCGCCGTGCATATCATAAAACCCTGCCAGGCTTCTCATGTTCCGATAAATCTTGATTTTGTAACGGGATAACTTCGGAGCCCCCTGCCTTGGGTTTCACAAGTGATTAGATCACTGATGTATGGGGCAGGGGACGGCAGAAAGGAGGAAGGGACACCACTGGGAGGCCTTAAATGACCTCTGCTCGCTGCTCTTGGGTACAGGAGAAAAGCCCATGGTGCAGGATTGTCATGATTTCATTGTTCATTTCGGGGTGGCCTCGTTCCAAGAGGAGTTTAACTGGAAACAAATTTGCTTCAGCAAGGGGACCTGTGGAGGAGCTGGAGGGGTGAGGAGCCCAGCAGGAGGGTGGAACAGCAGCTCTCATCTGCTGATTTCCCCCAAAATCATGCAGTTCACCTCCAAGCATGGCAGGTGAGGAAAAGACTCTGACAGACCCAGGGGATGATCCCCAGGAAGCTCAGGAAAGACATGAAGGGTCCTCCAGCGGTGTGGTTGAATGCCAAAATGATTTTCCCATCATTCCTTGTAGGAATAACAGCACCTTCCCACATTCCTGGTGAGGGGAGCACCATCCCAGCTCAACATTTGCAGTACCATTTATTCACTTTTACATCCCACTTTCAGCATCATTATTTTCCCATTGCATTGCAAGAGTGAAACCTTTTCTCCAGCAAAAAAAAAACAAACCCTCTTGAGATGGTGATGTAAAAACAAGAGAGGCCTCCTTTGAACAAGCAAGAAAAACATTAAGATTCATTTTGGGCACAGCACCCACCTATTCACCTTTCTTCCTGCTGCTCCTTTTAGCACAGAAAATACCCTCAGGCTCTTGAAATCCTCAAGGTATATTGGCACTGCCGAGGTCAGTAACTCGATCTCGGTGCTAAAAAGACACTAACAGTTCTGCAGGGTAAATGAAAGCTCGTTAATGATTTTAGCAGATGAACCAGAGGACGAGGGGGAGGGTCAGCTGGTAAATCCCATACTACCCTACAAAAGATAACCTTTGACTTCTCCTGACTCTCTGAACTGCACTGCCCCAGAGTCCTTGTGGGACCAATAAATCCTGGGGTGCTCATATCAGAGATCCCTTACCCTGGCTGTAAAACATGAGAATCCCAACACAACACAACAGTTAAAAGTCATTGCTGATAAACTCTCCGGGCTTCGTTTACCACCAGGCTGGGATGTGGCACTGAACTCCTTTCCTTTCCAGAGGGGAAAAAAGCCATTTCTGTGCTGGAATGGCAAAATAACCAAAACAGCACATCTGCAGGCCAAGCTCTGCCCTCAGATATGCAGCTTGGGAAGTCAGTGAGGATGAGGACAGGGTTTGACCCGAAGCCTCCTCAATCCATTTGTCCCTGGGACACTCTGCCAAAGGAAACTGTCCCCAGCCAGGCCTGAACATCCTACAGACAATGAATTCCTTCTAAAGGGAAAATAAAGACCTCAAGGAAGATGGGTTTGGGTTAGGCAAATCAAAAGATGCTGCTGTCTTTATTCTGAGGAGCAGTCCACAGAGAGCATGGGATGGTGCTGTTTGGAAATTTGTGTTAAAAATGCGTTTCTCTTCCCAGAACAACACTGGGATGTGATGCAACTCTTCAGACCAGTGTGTGCTTTCACAGCAGTAGCACAACCTTTCTCTGACAGGATGGTGAAAATGCTTCTTCAGGCTCTGGGTGGTTTTTGATGGGAGCAGAAAAGATGCTTTGGGCCGAAGAGCCACCTCTTGTTCCTGGTTACCCTCCTCCCAAACTGCTCGTGCCTTTGAGGGCTGAACTCTTTCCCTGGCTTCTCTTCAAACAAACCAACACTCACTTCCCTTTCAGAACTGCCAGCTGCCATTCCCTGGGGTTTGGTGGACAGCACACAAAAAAATGCAAGGACATTTCCATGTTCATGTCTGTGGTCATCGTCCAGGGCTGCTGTCCAGCTGTGTCCAGAGGAGCAGGGAATGTGGAATCAAACCCTGGCTGGGTTCAGGAGGGAGCACCACAAGACTGCTGTGGGGAGCTTTGGGAGCAGGCAGCTGGATTAACAACGAGATTCCTTCAGCCTTGAGTCTCCTGCTCACATTTGGGGTTTTACAGTCATTTAATTGAATTGGAAACAGACACAAACACAAACCCAGCTTCGCACATGGCAGAGAGATTTTGTGATGGGTCATGCAAGGAATATTTCATTAATTGCTCCAGAATTCCTCTCCTTCCTCTTTCAAATGCATTATTATAAGAGTGAAATAATTACTGCTGTGGAGAATGTTCTTTGTAGCTCTTTTATTTCACCCTTGCTGAAGAGTCATACACCTACTCCACTCAAACTAATATTTAAATGTTAAGAATGGTGTTTGGCAAAGGCAAATAAGAGGTCAACAGTGGTAATTTCAGAGGTCTTGGCTGCTTTACATTGTAATGTGCTTTTACAACTACTTCTGGCCTCAGTTTCCCCAAATTAATGTTACCAGATCACCAGAGGCACTGCTCGTGGAACAGGGGAAATAAAAATTTTGTTCAATATTACGCTGCTCAGTAATGATGGTAATGAAGAATTCTGGTTTATATCATATAAATATGCCAGATTCTTGTCCAAATAATATTTTCCAATCATTTTTCTTTCCATCTTCCTGCTGATTATGAACATATGGAGCAAAATGAAATGAAGACATTATAGAAGAAAGTAAGTAGTAAGATCAAGGGTCATGAGTATTTGCTCTTGCACTGAACCTGAAAGGAAATCTTCCATAAAGAAGTTTTTCCTGAAAGGCCAGTGGGAAGCTAACAGGAGCATTAAGATGGAAGATAGGATACCTATAAAAAGTTATGTTTCAAAAGAAGGATGTGGGAAGAAAGGAAAGTAGGGAAGGAAATGGCATTTTAAACCATATTAAAGTAAGAAGCGGGTTTCCTAATCCTGAAAGCCTTAATTAGCCCCTTTTAAAAAGTGAAGCAAAATAGATTAATCCCCAAACATTGCATTAAATTCACCACAGTTCCTGCCCTTCTATTTGTGTGGGTAGGAGCTTCACAAAAGAGCTCAGCAATAATAATCATAAAACAAGGACAGCAGCCCAAGACGCAGCGAGCAGCCCATCAGTAATAAAGTGGAGTGTGGAGCTCAGAGCAACACTCCAAAAACAAATTAGTTGGTGTGCACAGCCCAGCGCCGAAGGACAACCCAACAATAACAAACCAGTGTGTGCAACCCAAAGCACTCTGGAGCAACCCAACAAAAACAAACCAGCCTGAATGCCTGATGGGAGAGGAGAAATTCCACAAGGAAGTGGATTTCGGGCTGAATTTTCCAAGGGGTTATTATTATTAACAACAGGGAGTTAAATTATTAATGTTTAAATTAAGAATAATACCAGAAGCTATTACCAGAATAATACTCAACCTTGCTGCCACTGGCTTTGATGACTCTAGGAATGGGCCCAAAGTACCTTTAAGGGATTTAGCCAGTGAGGAGAACAAATTTTACCTGGAACTAATGAGCCCACCATGGAAAATGGAAATTCTGTTCGTCTCTGCTGGATAATGTGAACTGGTCTTTATGGGGAGATGGAAACTGTTCAAGTCCTGGCACCAGGACTGTGCTCCCAGATGCTGCTGAGCTGGACCAGGGTTGGATCACCTAAAGTGAGGATGTTCTTCCACCTCACTCTTTTCCTACTGTGATGAAATTCCCAGACTTCTCTTCAGATGGCATAAAAGGAGGATAAATCCTCCGTGGATCTAACATAAATCATGCCCTAATGCATGTACCCCCAGCCAGCATTCCCTCACAAACACACCCCATTCTGTGCATTATGGTGTAAATATATTACAGCTCCTTTTTCAAGCCCAAATCCATCATCGAGGTCTCCCTGAGCAGAACTCTCTGTGTCAAAGCCTGTTCCTGAGCAGAATCTGACTCCTGAGGTCCTGAGCACAGCCCCAAGGCTCAGACACAGCCAGGCCCTTCAAACTTCACAGCTTGAGCTCCTCTCTGACAGAGTTTACACCTCCCAAAAGCAAGTCTTGGACAGCAGGCATCCCTCAGAAGGGATCCTTGGGAGAGCACATGGTTAATTGCAGACCAGGTGATATCCAGCCTGGATAATAAGAAAATATGTCAATTTTTCCCTTTCTGTCTTGTTTTGGTGAGAATAAGAAGCCCAGATCCATGACTTTCCCCAGAGCAGGTCTATAAAATATCCCCTGTTGTCAGTCTGGGGTTGATGGGGAAGAGGTTGGATGGAGTCACTCGAAGATGAGACCCAAAATCCCCTGACTGCCCACACAACACAGACATTCTCCTCTTTTTGTCTCCTCTGACCAAGGGGTTTGGGAAAACATCCCTATACAGAGAACCTTCTGCTGATGGGAAAGACAAGTTCTGGATTATGAAGGCAGGGTAAATTTTACAGAGATTTTGTGGGAACTTTCTTTTTTCCCTTGGAAAGACATAATCCCTAATGTTGTAATCTGTGGTTTGGCTCCCACGTCCATTTTGCCCAGTGATTGCTGCAGAGTGAGCCTTGATTCAGACCAGTTTAGCTGGAACCAGAATACAGCTGAAGGTGTTTGGAAGTTACTTTCTGTCTTCAACACTCCGGAGACCTGGCTGGGAATGTTGCAAATAGATCAAGGAAATAAAAAAGAACATTGGGGTCACTACTAGAGGTCAAGAGAGAAAAGGAAGAGTTGACCCTGATTAATCAGAAACACGATGCTGTTGAGAAGAGAAAATATTTTGGGGTTTAGACTCCTGGCAAACAACAGCAAAATATCAACAACTGCCATTGGATGGATTTTTTTTCCTTCCAACCAAACCAGAGGAAATTCCTGAACTGACAATGAACAGGAACAATGAGTGAGTCAGTACCCCCAGTGCCAGAAATTCTCTGGATTTCCTAGCCAGACTGATGTCTTTGGAAGGTCAGAGAGATACATTTCTATAAAACTTGGGGGTTGAGTATAAGCCAAGTCAAGACACAGATAATGAAGGCAGAAATATTCCAGCTACCCATAAAACATCAGATCTTTGGGGAGAGAGAGAGGACACACTTTCTCCCTCACTCTTTCCCAAATTTTTTGCTCATTTATAACATTGTGTTACTTTCAGTTTTATTTGAAAGGTGCTCAGATGCTGTCTCTGATGACAACCTTGTAAAACCACCTAAAAAGAGCTGTGGGAGGATAATGCTAAGAAATCCTATTAGTATTTTAATCCTGTCTATTCTGATTCCAAGATTTTTTTAAAAATTTTGTAGAATGGGGCCCTGGCAATACCTGACACCAAAGAGCCAGAAGTAATGTAATATTGCTTTTTTTTTTTTTTCCAGGAGTGTTTATGCCTTGCCATGGTACATCCTAGATCTATTCATGTTTATCTCTAATCTTCATCAACATAATTGTGGAAAAAAAATCCCAGAATGCAGGGTTATTCTCAAAACCAGACCAGGTACAACCACATATTGAAATAAGTCTAATCAGCATAATTGGCATCAGGGTCCAAATTTCATCCATCTGGTGGCTGGTGCTGAGTTTGGCTGGACCAGTTTCTGTTCTGCACCCAAAGATGCCACAGATCCGTGGTGACACGCTGCCACCAGCTCAGGAAGTGCTCCATAAATGATGTAAACCCAGGAAGTGAGGGAGAAATGAGCAGCCAGAGGAGAATGTGAATTTTTAAATCCTAATGGGAGCCTGTGCTCTGCGCAGAACATTCCTGCCATACGTTACTCATCTGTTTACTTGTTAGTAATTTAAATGCAAAACTGTGAACAATATCTCTGGGACTTTTTTTCCCCCTGGTAGCTGTAAAGTTCCTAAAATCCCAGTTCCCAGTCCCAATGTCACACTGTTAATATTATTACTAGGCACTCACACGATAGATAGAAGCTCTGAAGATATCCAGATGCACCAAGCAGATACAAAATATGATATTATTACTGGCATGCTCCAGATCTCGTTATTTTCAGCAAGTATCAATGGAGAAGTGACCTCCTTGCAATGTGAACACGACCAGAAACCACAGCCCCAGGCCCTCTTTTCAAACTGTAATTTCCTAATCTCACACTACCGAACCCAAACACGCAAATATGCAACAATGGATGGAAAGAGAAGAAGGCTTCGCTGTAGAAGTGTTGGATTAGGAAAGGAATGGCTGGAAAACCTAAATTGTAGTAGGAGAACATTCCAGCTGAGGGATCTGATGACACTGGAGCTGCTCTCTGCTCCTGTGGTTTGCAGTCCCACCAGATGGATAACCCTGGGCTGGAACCCAACCCGTGGCTTGTTTTCCCCCAGCACAATCAGCACAGCCGCTGTTATGCTTAGATAAAGATGAAAAGTGTAACCTGGGAAAAAACAAGGGGGGTTTTTTATTGTTATTATTTGTTTCTCTCTGCAGTTTCAAAGGCTGCAGCGGGAGCAGAAGGCATCCTCTGGAACACGCCGCCAGGAACTGCGAGTTGATACAGATGTATTGATTTAATCAGCCTGGATGACAGCATTTATTTATGCAAAACATCTGTGACACAAACCTGGCACTTTGAAGGTACGGTGATATGTGCTTGGTCCTGTCTGGCAAGTTAAAATGTCTGATAAGGGCACCCAGCCAGCTTGGAAGAGCCGATTTTAGGGTGTTATTTGCTTTATGTATCACCTATATTCATGTTATGCAGGATAACTCACAGGCCAGGAGGCTCTAAAAGCTTTTTTGCAGTAAATTTTAGATAATTAATTCAAAATTGCCTCCCAGCACACCAGACTGACATGGGCAAACAAACCAGAAAGCACAAATATTATAGGAAAAAAATAAGAGGAAATATTAAAGCATGTGTTTTCTGGTCTCCATTAGACAGAAATTAAAACGTTTTTAATCCATGGGAAGGCAAAATTTGTCTGCAAATTGGAGAGATTACATGATGGAAGACAATGTGAGATTGTCATCTCTTCAGCAGCAGCATGAGAAAATATTTGGAGTTCCTACGTACACCAGCAAAAGTTTACATGATAAATCAGTAGCTTGAGTGCTTCCAGAATCCTGGTACAGATGAATGTGTTGAAACTATTGTTTCTGTTGTCTTTTTAATGCTACTGGGAAGCTTTTTGTGGTAAAGCAACAGTTATTGCCAGCTACATTATTACAGTCTCAGTCTAACATCTGCAATTACTAGGGAGTAAACGGTTCGCATCCCATATGAAATATAAAAAAAAATGAGGAACAGATTTTGCTATTATTCTCCCTCTCTGCGAATTCTGTGACATTTTTTACTGTTTAATCGTGCCTGGGCAGTTGAAAGGTCTGGGAGCAAAGGAAGCCAAAGGGCTCATTTACAATTAGTGATGGCTAAGCATGAAAAAAAAAAAAAGAAAAAAGAAAAAAAAAAGAAAAAAAAAAGAAGGAGGCGGGTGGGAGAATTTGGTGGTTCAGAAAAATTTGAGATGATAATCAGGAATCTATGGAAAATCTCTCTAGATGTCACATGTTATTGGTTTCCTCTTCTGTATCCCGCTCGTCCCAAGGTTCTGCTTCTCCCTGTCCATGTGGATCTCCCTCTCCACCCTCTCAACTGCACCATCCACCAGCCCACACTGCACGTTTTCTCCCTCACACAGAGCTGGAAGGAGATCCCACCGTAAAGATCCACCCAGCTTGCTCATTTCCTTGCTTCAAAGCTCTCCTTTAACATTTTCTTCTGCCACAGTGCCTACGAGGAACAATAAAATCCATAAAAAGTTGCATTTCCTGGCATGAGGAAATAATTTTGCCAATATTTATGAGCTGTATTGACTTTGGTGTGCAAAGGGCACCAGCTACGCCAAAATTTGATCTTCTGTCCCATTTTAGGTGCTTTTAGGATGAATTCTTCTGCACACGATGTCCAAGAAAATGGTCCTTGTAATCTCTTATCCTTGCTGGGATGTTTTGGGCATTCCAACGAGGCACACGGAGCTTGCTCCCAGTTCTCCTGGCACAGCGTGTCCTTGAGGCAAGGCTTCATTTGTGGGGAAGCCCAAGCCAAGCAGGGTGGATTCCAGCCCTTAAAAAATATATGAAAAAACTACTTTTATGGAGCTGCCAAGATGTGTTGCTTCTGTGTTTCCATGGCAACCTCAGGCAGGCGTTGGCCGGCGCGCCATCGCCGCGATGCTGCGAGCCCCGATTCCATCCTGGATATTTCCAGTGCCAAAAGCTACTCCAGAAGTAGCCAGTGCAGGCCTTAACACACACAGGATTTCCAAAATGCTTTCATGTCTTCAAAGCACCGTGCAAACAGGAGCTAATTAAACTTTAATTAATGCCTTGACAGGTAAAAGGTATCTCATTTTGCTTTTTGCTCATTTATGGCCAATGGAAATCATCTGAGACCCCAACCAAAACACTTTCAGGGTAAACAGACTCTGATTTGCTGCATACATTTAGGTAAGAGCTGAGTGAACACTTTTTTTGTAAATGTATTTACTTATATATTTTTAAAAAAAAAAAAAATAAGGTTTCCTCCTTTTTTATTTTTTTCTTCCCTGCACAAAGATAAATAAATAGCAAGCTGGAACGAAATGAGAGAATATATGTAAAACAGAGGGGAAAGGTTAAATACCAAAGTGTAATTGGGCATTAAAACAAAAGTCCATTCTTGGGGTGTAAACGAAGTGTCCAACCCTTTCATCAAAAGTGTTTACAGCTTATTTTTGTAATGTGAGTCTAAGTGGATAATGTAGCACACAGCAAGGGGCTGTGCATAAATACGGCCCTGTTTGTGATTTCAAAAATCATAACAGCCTTTGAAATATGAAAATCCTGAGTCTTGATACAATCCATATTATTGAACTGATGCCAGCCTCCTCTGTGGATTTGATTAGCTTGCAGCAATCCAGGGATTTGACAGAGGCCTGATTTAAAGCACAGCCTTCGTAGGGTGGCGATGAAGTGACACAAACTGTGCAAAGATGAGAAAAGGTGAGGATTGCTCCCTCATTCTCTGCCGTAGCTTCCATGGAAGTGCTCAGTCTTCCAGCTCTTTGGAGAATCAGCTCATTTAAGACCAAAGAGATGATTCCAGAACCAAGATGGGTCTGAGAAACTGGATTTTCAAAGTAAAAACTTCATCTTGCAAGATGAGCAAGAAAACATCCTGGTGCCTGCAGGAGATCTGAGCTCTCACCTGCCTGCCTGCTTTTTTATTTTTAATCCAACGAGTTAAAAGCTGCTTTCCCTTTTTCATGGACAAACCCAAATCATGGCACAACAGCTTTGTCAAAGACCTCCTCTTGCTCTGCCCATGGAAACATCCAGGGTCAGGTCCAGCTGAAGATGCCAGGTTGGATGGGGCTTGGAGCAACCTGCTCTGGTGGAAGGTGTCCCTGCCCACTGCGGTGGGGTTGGGACAAAGTGATCTTCATGGTCCCAAACCATTCTGCAATGCTCTGTCCCTGCTTGTTGCATGGGGTTTGGACTAGATGACCTTTAAGGTCCCTTCCAAATCAAACTTTTCCATAATTCTAGGACTCTAGGATTCCATCTGCTGCTTGATTCCTGTTTGAAAAAAAACCACCAAGGACACCTCAATTAGATTTCACACTGGAGCATAGGACTTGCTCTCAGCCTCCACCGATGGAAGTGGTTTTGTGAAGGGAACGTGGATCCCAGTGCCAGGGAGGAATTCCAAGTTACACTGCTTCTGCCAGCTCTAAACATCTCCCAGCAGGAGAGCTGGGCCTTTTGGTGGTGTGGACATTCCCCAGTCCGTATGGACTCCACCTGTGGTTTGGGTGTACCACAAAGACAACACGGGAATTCTCGCCCACATTTGGACACCTCGCTGGGAATTCTGGTCAAAAACCACTTCAAGAAAGCTGGGCCTGGCTCAGCTTGTTCTCCATGGGCAGCTGTTTGTGCTGGGAATGTAAATGATGCTCCTTCCCCCTTTATCACACCTTGTGCTCTCCGGGCTGCAGCACATCGGGGGGGCTGTTCTGGCAGGGCTTGCTGAGAAATATTTTGAAAACCTGGAAAGATGGAAGACTCAGCCCTAAGCCTTCAGAAACCCATGTTCTTTTGTGACTGAGCTTTCTGGATGCACTCACTGCATTTTTAACAACGAGACCGTTGGCAGAGCTTTCTAAAATCGTTGGTTTCCTGCACCAGAAAACAAAGAGAGCCAAACCCTTTCCATTGAGCTCGATTGTTCTTGTTCCTTGCTTTGCTGCAGGAAGCACGAGGAGCCAATATCTTTAATAACTGGGATCCAAGCAGCTTTCTCACATCTCCTTGATGTTTTTTTCAGATCAATTTATATAAAACATTTTGCAAATTCTGGTCAAGTTTACCATTAGGAACAATTCCCGTTATTCATTCAACATTTTCCTTTGTTTAATTTAATGGCATTTCTCCGAAATTTCATCTTATGCCAATCAAAGAAATGCTTTTCCTTTCCTAGTGATTTACAGACCTCATATACATGCAGACTGTTATCATATCCTCCCTTAGTCATAAATTGGCCAATTTAGCCGTATTTAGGTATTTTAATCTTTTCTTGTAAGCCATTCCCCTTTGGCTCTTCATTACTTTTATTACATTTTAGAAATGATTTTTCTCTTTCCTTCCCTCCTCTCTCCCAGAGCTCTCTCTGGGGTGTTGATTCCTTGCTGAGGTTCCCTGAGCGGAGCAGCATTCAAGAAATAAGATGCCCACCATGAGGATAGTTTGGAAAGCTGTTATCTCCGTGGTTGATTCAGCTCTATCTCTCCTTCTGGAGACTCATAAAGGACAAGTCTTCCACTGCCACGTCCTAGAACCATCAGAGATCAAATGTTCTCCTCAGTGGTGGTCACACACCCCTTCATGCAGGGAGACTTTTTCTGCTGGAGGTGACTTATCCTGAGTTATTGAGGCTTTGCCAGTAATTCATCTCCCGGGTTTTCCCCGGGTGTTTCCCCCCATCTGCAAGTCCAATGCACATTTTGTTTTCTGAGTCCTCCAACACATCCATGAAGAAATTAGATAAAGTCAGGCTTAGCTCTCTTTCCTCTCCAACCAGCACCTCCTTCATCTCCTCAAACGTGACATATCAAACTCTCTCCTGGTTTGTGGTACTCCAGCCAATGCAGAGACCACAGACAAGTACTCATATCCAGGCCAGACTGAGACAAGCTTTCAAATCTGATTTTATGGGACTATCAAACACTTCACTAAAACACAGAGATATTTGCCCAGAAACCATCGTATCTGTTTTAATCTTCCTGCTCAGGCAATTAGAGTTGGAGGAGCTGCTCACAAGATTGTGAATATCTCTTATGGAGGTCTCCGCTGGTTGAGAGCCAAAAGGAATGTTTTTAACTGAGCTTTCCTCCCTACTTAAAATGCCCTGAGCTCCAAGAGCTGTATCAACACACCAGATTTGTTTGGTAGTTGGAGGAAATCTGGGCACAGATGTCTACATGGGTGGACATCGAGTCCCTCTGCCAGTCTTGGCTCCAATAACCTGTGCAGGGCCACCAAGAGACAAACAGAGGTAGCTGATGCACAGCAGGGCAATGAGGGGGTTGATTTTGGTGACCAGCATCACTTTATTTTGCATCTGAACATCACCAGTGTGCAGTGATAAATCACTGCTTTGAAAGCTGAATTATGCTCTGATTTGGGGTCTCCAAACACGGGTGAGGTCTTCCTTCACGTGCTGGCCCAACACGGTGTTAGTGCAAAAAAAAAGGGGACAAACTCTTTGGTTTGGTGTACACAAGAAGCAAATAAACTTTATTCCACCCCAGATAAAAATGAGTACACTTGCTGTCATTTATATTTTACAGCTACCACCCTCCCTTAAGGCTTCAGTTCCTTCAGCTGAGGTTCCTGTTGAGACCCTTCCTTTGGCCTGGAGATCCAGCTGTGGACTCGATGTCCACCCATGTAGGTGGACCTGCAGGTGGTCCTGTCACCTGTGGGCTGCCCTGGGTCACCTCAACCCAGAGCAAAGGAAGTAAGAACTGGGAAGGGAGAATCTCAAGACCTGAGGCCTCTCTGTGTTGGCTTGTCATCACCTGACTTAATAGTTAACGTTATTATTACATTTAAGAGAGAACATAAGGAATGCATTTGTCTGGAATTACTTATCACTTGGAAGTCTGGGCTCACAAGGAGATATGAACAGCTTTAGCAGGTCAGGCTGGAAGCCCATGCCAAACAACCTCCTATCTGCAACAGTAGTGAGAGCCCAGCAAAGAGTACAAATGTAGGTCAGTCCTAGAGCGATACTTCCCCCCAAATACTTGCCCAGCTTACAGTGGTTTCTGGCTCAGGCACTTTCTGAACCAGACGTGGAACCTTTCTGTTTAATACAAAACCCAGATGGATTTTAAAATCTTCTGATGAGTTTTTCTTTCCTGAATGCATCCAGTAAATTTTAACACTCCCAGGATCCTGTGGCAAGGAGTTCCACGGGATGACGAAGCACGGTGTGGAGGGTTGCTCCTGCTCCATTGGAACCGCCAGCCACCGGCTTCATTTCATGCTTCTGAGTTCTGTGTTAGAGGCAGAAACAGCAAACAGCTGCTTGCTATTCTCTCCTTGTCATTCCTAATTCCTGAGGAGACCATCAGATCCTCTCACTCATCTCTCCTCTGGCTGAAGAAACAGAATCCATTTAATTGTTCTCACACTGAGGATTAAACCTTTGATTATGCTTGGCACCATCCTCTAAGTGTGTTCTAGTTTGACTGATCTCTTTGGGAACTGGGAGTTTTCAGGTATTCCAGGTGGAAATGCACCAAAGTTTATAAAATAACACATTTTCTTTCTTTCTCTCTCTCTCACTCTCTCTTCATTTCTTAATAATTTCTAATATTCACTTGTCTTCCTGAGAGCCACAAGTTCAAACTATTTCCATGGATAGTCACCCTCAGAACTCTATCTCCCCTCAATGATTAGAGTTAGTTTAGAGTGTAAGAGTCAGGGTTACTTCAGAGGATTTCCAGGACCCTCCTCCCCCGTGTGCATCACTTGGCGTTTATCTATCCTGAATTTCACCTGATGGTTTCTCACTCAGCCATGGGCTTCCAGATGGATTTTTGGCATCTCATCACAGTCACCTTTCATCTTTAGCCCCTGAATAATTCAATATTATCAGCAGGGTGGACTCATCAGTCTGTCTCCATCCTTGTATGAAGATTTCTTCTCCATTTTTCCGTAGTTTGACACTGGATCCCAATCCATCTGTCAAGTAGAGTGACCCATACAGAACTATGCCATTAGTGACAGCTGAACCGCCCTGGAAAACATCTTTCCCTGCTAGGATGAGTGATGTGGGAAGAGAAGTAGAAAGAAATTTCCTCTTATTCCTGGAAATAAATGACAATTGTTCTAAAAGTCTGCAGACGTCTAGCTATTACATCATCTGAGGCTCTGGAGCTTCCAGCTAACAGTCCCTTAACAAAGGAGATGCATTTCCTTCAAGGAATTCCACCATTTACACATCTGATATTAATTCTTATTGGGCAAAAACAAGAATAGGCACAAGTGACTTTTCCAGTTGATGTTTACTTTTTCCCAGGCCACAAAACATCCATTGACTGTGAAACTTCAGTTTGCTGCATAACAAATGCCTGCTTTCGTAATAGGTTAATAAAGCTGTTTCACAAATAACAGCACGAGAAGCTACAGATGTTGACCTAAGGGAAAAAAAAATAAATACAAGCAACATTCGGGTTTAATTTGATTATTTATTAAATATTTATCGCAGTATCTGGGAATGGAAGGAATTTCATTCTGCCCAGCTGATCATTCTGAGCTGTTGAAGTCAGCTAAGGATGGCTGTCAAGAGGGAGATCTTGCGCCTTCTGGGAGTTCTAAACTGCACTTTGAGGCTGCAGTTCGGTTCTTTGCTCCTATTTCCCCATCCTTGAGGCAAGAAGGGTGTTTCTTTGCTCGCTTACATGGGAGAAAACTTGAATTTAGAAAGTGTGGAAAGCACAGAAATCTGGATTTTCAGTTGTCCTGTCCAGTCTTGGTGGTTATGAGTGAAAGGAACCAGGAGAGAACCCTTGACCCTGAGGTGTGAGGGCTTGTAGCTCTTGGGATGATCCCTGGATCCAGGCATTCCCTGGGAGCACTGCTCACATCCCCATGTTCACCCAGCCCACCTCCTGCAGATTTTCTGGATGGACAGAAAATGTGGCTGAGCACAGAAGGGAATATTTGGGCTGGGAAAAAGGAATTAGATGTTGATTGCTGTGTAAATATTTCCCTCTCGGAAGCGAGCAGGTCTGTGTTTGGGCAGGATCAGATACTCTCTGCTCACAGTTTGAGGCACATCATGAGTTATTTTGTGTTCCTGCCATGGGGAGCATGATTTCCCTGCAGCCTATTGCAAAGGGCCAGCTGAGGTAAAGGGCAGGGAAAGGCGTTGGGATACAGATACCCTATGACCACAGCCTGTTGTCCAGCTGGAAAATCCCTATTTTCTGCTATAACACAACACAGCCATCAGCTATTTTCCAGGGCAGCTGCTGGGTGGAAAGGGCAGGGACATCTGGATATTACCAGGGAAGTTCTCTCTGCCATGCTCCATGATTCCTTGCTCCTTTATGGAGTCTGAAAAACTGAGATTTGAGCTTTATTCCTGCCTGGGAAAACTTTATTCTTTCTCTTTCTCCATATTAAGTAGGGTAATAAAGTCAGGACAAGAGGAATTTGGTCAATGTTGTGTTCTGTCCCTACCACACATTCCAGTGCCCTGCATTTAAGGGCTGTGTTTTGGAAATAAACCTTTTTTTTCCTATGGTTTACCAAATCCTTGTATTTTTCCTAAGCAGCATCTGTTACAGGGAGAAGTCAGTGGGTGTCAGTGTCATTCAGGATCAGACCAGGACAAGCAGGGCTCTCCTACGTCAGGGCTTTCCAGGGTTTTACCACATTTGGATGCAGCGTGGAGCAGGGATCTGGCGTGGATCGTTCTTCCGCATCTTCTGTCGGTGTCACTGAGATAGAAAACAGAAAGCATCAGCTTGCAATAAATTCCCAGATGTGCTAAGTACCACACAATGGAAATCCTTTCAGCAAACTGGCAGGAGGAAGAGACTTCACTGGGAGCGGGGAAGGGCGGCTGCATCTCTGCTGAATTTGGCAGATTGGGTTTTACAGCTGCTCCCCAACTTATTACAAACTCATTTATCTGCTCCATCCCCATCCCTGTCCTGCCCCTGCCACGGACAGAGCTCAGTGTAAGGAGCTTCATCCTCTCCATTCATCCTCTAACAGTTGTTAGCTGTGGTAACAACACCAATGCTGAGGGAAGTTTCTGAGAATTTAAGGCTTTGGGCAAATATTGTAACAAAAGTCTTTCTGCTCATGTGAGGACAGGTTTTTTTAAGCCCACCCCCCAAAAAAATAAATCAGATATTTGGCATTTTCTGAGTTGCCACCCTCCAGAAAGAACAGCAGCTGTCTGGGTCAGGATCCAGTGTACTGGACAAAGGGAAGAGAAAGGACATAGCTGTGGCTCCAAGCCTGCTGGAAGCATTTCCATGCCATGCTGAACCCTTGGCAGCTCTGCCCTCAGATGTGTTTTTTATGGCCACAGAAAACTTTCTTCTGAACATGAAACCCCAGAGATAAAAAGGCCTTTATTTACAAGTGGTGGAGCAGAGAGGTTGCAAACTGTATCCCTGATTTCTGTATCCCTGATTTCTGTCCAGGGGTGGGAGCGGATTGGGAAGTCAGTGGTATTGGAAATCATCCATTGTGTTTTGCCCCTGGCACTTCTGGGTTCTTTTGCGCTCTTTGCACTGGGCTCTGTGAATTTCTCCTGCACAGAAAAAACAGAAATTAAGTAGAATCCAGCTTTTCACTTCTCCCAGGCAAGCTTGATTGTTAAATTCTTTTGGGGGGTGGTTCATTTAACTTGGAAAGTTTTGGGCTGTGGATCAGGGACAGTGCCAACTCCCCTGGCACAACAGGAGGAGACCCCTGTGTACCCCCACCTGTCCAGACTGGAAAATCCCAGACTTCTGGCCTCATAAATGGCATTATTTGCAAATAACTGTACCTACTGATTCTTTATTTTGGGGGGTGGCATTGAAAGTTTCATTTTTAAAACTTCCTGACTGAAAAGTGACCTGAAGGAGGTTCCTTTCACAAGTCCAGACTCCAATTATTCCTACAAACTTCTTCCACGTAGAAATAAGGGAAAGGCTGAGAAGGGAGGCTGTGAATGCCTGTAAAGTCAGAATAGCAGCATCAGTAAGAGCTCTTAAATCAGGAGGACTTGCTGCCCTGGCCCCCAGGAGAGAATGTTCCTGGGAATGCCACGTTCCCAGCAGGAACAGCCTCATTTGCATTATGGCAGGACATGGAGAGCCAGGTTGGGTTGGAAGCGTTGAGCAAAGCTGGAGTGACAAGATGGGCCTTGTTTCCAGACCCTGCTTCGACTGAGCTGACCCTTTCCAGACCCTCCTCCCTGCCGCCAATGGAAGCTTTGTGGGACGGCACACGGAAGGAGGCAAGGAATAAAAGAGAGAAAAGGAGGCAAAAAGCATCTGAACCTCCCCTGACTCCAGAATTCCTGCAATCCCTCAGACTTCTCTGGTTTTTAATAGAGCTGGTGAAATTTCGAGCTATTCTGATAATTATCAAATTGTGGAATGGGCTGTTTTATGAATAATGTCTTTGTCTATTTTTAAAAAATAAGAAAATCAGGTTGAAAACTTGTTGTTTTTCTACACAAACACAATGCCAAAGCACAGCGTTATTAACACAGGGGTGAGAAATCAGCTGACACGGGCTGTGTTAGCCACAAACCACTGATAAATCCAAAATACATGGAGGAAAATATCATCATCAGGCCAAACTGCACTCTCCAACTACAGGCTAAATTATTCCATGATTCCTGATTTTGCAAGATGATAAAATTCATGTTCTTATGAAAGTTCAGGCTTGTAAGGAGCCCAGTGCTCAGCTCCAAATCCCTTTACAGCAGATAGAAATGACTCATTAACTCCAGGCTCCTCTCTGGCAAACTCCTTAAAAAATGATGGGAGTTTGCATATGGACAATCCTCAGAAATAATCTCAGTGTTTTGTTTGCATGCTCGTGTGAAAACTGAAAAGCAGGGAAGCCGATTTTCCCCGGGAGATAGAAAAACAAGGAGAAAATTATATCCTAATGGAGTAATTAATCCTCCTTGTGGGATGAACATTTCAAATCAGAGGAACAATTTATAATGATTTTAGGAGTACAAATCCCACTAGAGATAATAAGATTTCACTTTGAGTTTAACAATATTCCTTTAAAAGTGCCTCCTCTGCTGATAAATCTGCTCTTATGAGTACAACGTTTGTGTATTTGGTCTAAAAAGAGGAAGGGTAATCAGCTTTACTCATTAAGACAGAAAATATTATGCATTTCAACAAATAATTGAATATATTTTCTTTGTGTCCAGCTTGAAGGTTATTTAACGATCATTTTAACTACAGGAAATTATAAGTAAGATTATTTTTTCTAGGGTTTGGGTTGTTTTTTTTTTTGGTAAAACAAAATAAAAAGTAAGACACATATCTTTTGCTGCAAGAATTATGCCATTAAATATGGCAATGTTTTACAAATTGCAGACAACTAAAAGTAAGTTAATAACAAAATATAAATATAGAGCTAAAAGTTTCCCCTTTTCATGAATAAGTCTAATGTCATATATATGAATATTTAATCACTATTAATGATTTTTTAGAGTACTGTACTGTGATTTTAGAGTGGAACTGATATCTACAGCCTTGATGGGAATATAATCCCTTTAGCGGTGTTTGTATCACTCTAAAACACTGGTTTTAAATGCTATTTCATCCTGAGAAGAATATTTTATAATGTTAGATTTCCATATATCTTGTGGCTCTTAATGTGTTCTGTGATTTACGACCTATTTTATTTTTCAGATCAGGAGTTCTGCGCTTCAAAGAAATATTTTGCCAACGTTATTATTCCCTTCTAAAACTCCATTTCAGTGGTAATGTATTTTTAAAGAGTGAAGCCCAAGAACAGAAATAGCACGGATTTTTTTTGAAATCTATACAGCCTTGTATAGTTTTCACGTACAGCCTAACATTCATCATCATCTCCCCGCTGCTTTAGAACCACCAAATGTTATTATTCCCTTCTTTTTCTGCTAGGTAGGAATATTAATGCGATATCATTTCCCTGCTTTTGTAAAAATCTCTCTCCTGTTGCTTGTTCAGAGGATAAAAACTCCAAAGTCAGTGAGTAGCGAGACCACTGCTGAAACCCCATCCGCTGAGCCCAGCTTTGTAAACTCACAAACCACACTTCACATTTCACCCCTTTTCCCTGCCTTTGCCTTTTCTGCTGCCCCCAAATTCCAGAAGCCAAAATTCCCCCCATCCCGCCCCTTTTGCTGCCAGAGTCTCCAACACTTTACTGCAGCAGGTCAGCAAAATCACCAGAAACAAACAATCGGGCAAACTGATTAAACACCAGCAAAAAAAAAAAAAGAAAAAAACCTTCTTAGACATCAGATTTCCTGAGCTTTTCCCCCTCTCTCGCTGCTCTACTTACTTGTAATTATGTCTGGGGCCATTCCTTCCTATTCCACGGGATAAACTGGAATATTCTGCTCGGCAGTTTTGTCTCAAGCTCTTTAAACACCAGAGACCTTAGAAGCAAACAACTTTTTTTTTTTTTTTTTTTTTTTTTCCTGCCTGTTATGAAATTTTAATGATCTTCCAAGGCTCTCAAAATCAAACCAACTTTCTTCCCTCCCCCTGCCCCAACAACTTGGCTCCTTTGTGCCTTTTGTTACAGAACTGTGCCCAAACTAAATATACCAAACCAGGAGGGAACTCCAGCTCTAAAACAGGGGTTAAAGTGGCCCTCGTTTTCCTGCGCCTCTTCCCACTCCTGGAAAATGCAGGATTTTGCTTGGGGAGGGTTGGAAAAAGCAGGTTGGGGAGTGGAAAGTGGAGCAGGGATGCGGCCTCTGAGCAGAGAGTCCTGAAAAGGGGTTTCATGGAGGGGATGTGGGCCAAACAGCTTTGTGATGGATGTGTTTATCCTTAAAACTAAGGTCCCATTCAGCGCCGGGACAGCCGGGACTGGGCGGGAGAAGTGCTCGGCCTGCAGGACACGGGGATGTGTTTAGGAGCCTTGTTCAGGCATTCCCTCAAGTGCCAGGGCAAGGGTTTCTCTTAAAGGTGATCTGCAGACCTTAAGGATCACCAGGAAGGATCCCAGAAGGATTTTATTTCGCTGGGAGAGAGGAAATCCTCTCTCCAAAACCTTCCTGGTCTCTGGGCATGGCTGGGCTCAAAGGGCTGCAATGACAGGGGAGATACGAGGTGACAAAAAATTCTGTAAAATAAGGAAAATGCCTGGTTACATCCATTTAAAATAAGGAAATAAATAAATAAGGAAAATGCCAATTACATCCCTGCTGCTGGAATGTATTTTCTCAACCCAGTACTTGTCTGGAGATTTGGGAGCCCTAAACTCTCCCAAAGGTATCTTTGCACCTCTTGTCAATCCCCTTCACCCCAATAACTCCAAATCCACAGTATCTGACTCCTCTGTGACACCTCCTGCTCCCAGTCCTGCACTGCTCAGGCACAGATGGAAATTACAGCCTTTCTGGACATTCCCTAATTGATGCCAAGTGCTCTTAGTCAGGCTGGAGACAGCTGGCTGGGAATCCCTAAAATGCTGTTTTGTACCCCTGAGATAACCCAAACACCCATTCCAGGTGGAGTTAGCAGGTTGTGGCCCAAATTTCACCTCAAAATTCGGTGTGTGGAGAGCACCAGAACAAAACATGAACTGGCTGAAGCCTGGTAGAGTTTAACCTCACTGGTACAGCCCATGGAGCCCTCTGTGCTTCCAAAGGCAGAATTTAGAGGATGATGATGAGCAGAACTAGGGGGGATGAATGGAGATGTGGAATGTGTGGCAGGAATTTTACAGCTTTGAAGGGAGTTTTGTTGTCTCAAGACGAGGAGACAGAGGAGGGAGATGGAATTGGTGGATTGTCCTGCTGGATTGGTGGCTGTCCTGTCCCCATTTTATTGTCCTCATCAGTCCATTGGGATGTGGATGGAGGAGAAGAGACAGCTCTAAGAAAAGTCCAAGGAAAGCATTTGGGGTAAGAAGCAGAGGAGGAGTTCAGGGTGACACTGCAGGTCATGGGGTGCAGACTGGGGATTTTTGGGGTATTCAGGAAACCCCTGCTGCCAACAGCTCGGGGACAGCAAGTGCTGCATCCCCATAAAGGCAGGAAGGGGCTGCACTTCCCAACTGCCCCCAGCCCTCCTCATTTAGGATTGAAGCCTCTGGAAGGGGCCGGTGCAGGGCTGAGCACGGCCAAGGGCCGGCCTGGGAACGGGCTGCGGGTTGGGATTCGCACAGCCCAGTCACTCACTCCCACGGCCCTGGGCAGCATTGTTCTCTAAAAGCAGACATGTTTCCTTCCAAGGAGCAGACATGGAAAGAAAAACACACACAAAAACAAATCATCTCGTCCTTCCTTCTCCGGATGGCGCGCAGCCCGCTCCCGCTTGTCACTGAGGCTTGAGGTGGACACGATCCCAGTCTGGCAGGGGCGATGGAGGGGATGAAGAAGTCATCTCTCAAATCCCTTTTCCCTGGAAAATCCCTTCCTGATGATGGCAGACCTAACTAAGCTTTCTCCCCAACTCCTCCTACCATCATCTCCCTGCTGCCAGCCCATCCCAGCACCTCCCAGCGGCAGGGATGGGGTACCTGGGGGTTTTCCACGTGTCCAACTCCTTCTACTCTGTTGGGAAGGACCTGAATTAGCTCATGGCACTGTCAGTCTTCCCCAGTGTTCACCCAGTGCACTTCCCCTCCTTTCTGTAAGCTTTGGAGCTTTCCTAATGTTTTTCAGGGGTTTGGGGCTGCAGAGTTTTGGCTGGGAAGAAATCACTGCAGCAAGAAGAAGCAGACATGGGTTATTTCATCCCTGCTCCGGGGCTGCATCCAGTCCTCATGGCCTGAAGGCATCAGGCACTGGGTAAAGCTGTGGAGACACAAAAATCCTGGGGATAAACCCATCCTTTGCCATGGGATCGCCACCACTTTTCACCCTGCCTCTGTTATCTGTCCCTCATCATGTATTTTTTTAAGCTTTCTCTGCTCACAAAATATTCAGTAGATCATAACAGGCTGAAAACACAGTTGGGCATCTGTCCTGCTGCTGGGGCTTTTGGCTGCATTTCAGTCATTAAACGCGCCTGGCTCTACACAACCTGACAAATACGGGGTGAACTTTACCCCCGGGTCTGCCACTTTCACACAACAAGGGCACATATTCCACAGCTGGGGAGCTGTTATTCGGCTCGGACTGTACCACAGGTCAGAATTTATGGCTTTGTTATTATTATGTTTGTGAGCTTTACAGCCCCACGGGTCCCGCGGGAACTCGCAGCACTTTCGCTTGGCCGTGTCAGTCAGACATTCATAACCCACCAAAAAGGAAGCATTGAAAATGCTGGGAATATCCTGTCTAACACTGTCTCTCATCTCTCTGACCCTCAGGTAAGGGCCAGACTTTGTTTGCACCCAACAGCGGAGGAAGCTGATAAAGGGAATTAGAGGAACATGGAGGGGGAGTGAATGGCAATGAACACTCAGCAGCGCTGCTGCCAGACATCTCTGCTGCCCTGTTTGTTCCCTCTAATGACACATGTCCCAAATTTCCTGATCATAACAGTCATCATGTTGCTCTTGGTGTTTTATTGCCCTCTGATGTCGAGCCAGCAGCTTCACAATGGGAGTTAACCTGGTGTTAATGAGTTTAACCACTCCAGCTCATCTGCTGACTCCCCGGAGCGTTAATGGCTTTGGGGGGGACACAGAGAGGGGTTGTCACTCGGGGACAATCTGTAAACACACCACACTCTGCCCAGATTTCCCTCTGAGCCACCACAGCCATGCTGGCAACTCAAGAGCTTTGTCTTTTGGCTCCTGGATGCTCCTGCTTTGGCAGGGAAGGTGGCACTGGTGGGATAAAATATCCAGGGTGGGAGATTTCCCTCGTGAATGCCATGGAGAGATGATAATGAGCCTCTGTCAGGCTTCCTTGTGGGGACTGCAGGGAGCAAACTTCTCTGCTGACACGTGGGTTGTAGGGTTGGTGGCATGGGGACATCCCTCACAGAGCAGGACCAAGCCATCCAGTGAATTTAGCTGCCAAAAATTCTCCTTTTGGGGCATCTGAGCCCCCTGCAGCATCAAAGTCCTTCCCAAAAGCCACAGACTCTTCAGAAAAGTCAAAATATTCCAAACAACCGAAGTCCTCACCCCCAAGGAGCACCAGCATCTCCTACCACCCACAGCCAAGAGCTGACACTAAATTTACAAGATGTATATAATAATAAAAAACATGTAAGTCCCTGATATACAGTGCTGAGGTTTTCTGTAGCATAGGATAAACTTTCTAACCACCTTTTTTATTATTTTTATTTTTTTTATTTTTTTCCCCTCCTGGCTGAAGAAATGATTCCATTTTGCACCTGTCCACAGAATACATCATCTTAATTCAGCATACCTCAGCTCCTGCTGGGCAGGGGCAACTGGATACCCTCAGGCAAAGGCCAAAACAGGAATCCTTTAACCTAATAAGGCAGACAAGGCTACAAAGGCATCTACAATTCCCTTGGATTTTCCTCCAGGGAGGCAGGTGCTGTCTGTCCTTGAGGAGCACAAACATCTGACATGGCCGTGACTCTGCTGTGCCTTTCCTGCCCTGCTGTGTGTTCCTGCACAGCTCCTGAGATCACAGAGCCATGGATCCTGGAATGGTTTGGGTGGGAAGGCACCTAAAAAGATCAGTGTGTTCCTGCCATGGGCAGGGACACCTTCCCCTATCCCAGGCTGCTCCAAGCCCTGTCCAGCCTGGCCTTGGGCACTGCCAGGGATCCAGGGGCAGACACAGCTTCTCTGGGCACCTGTGCCAGAGCCTCATGGGGATGAATTTCTTCCTGATATCCAATCAAGGTCTACCCTCTCACATTTTGAAACTGATACCAGCTGAATTATCTGCACATGCTCTTGTCTCAGGTCCCTCTCCAGCTTTCAGTTGCCCAATTTTTGGCAGCGGCTGCCCAGAGCACTTGCAATGGCTGGATGGGTGCAACCACCACCTGCCCTCCACCTGCAGATCCCTGTGTCCTCCCCTTGTGCTGGGGATGGCCCTAAAGTCCATGTGCTGGATGATCAGGGGGGCTGAGTGCCCACCAAAACTGATGGAGAGGAACAGGGAACTGGGACTGATCGTCCTGTCCCACCTGCAAATTCCCAGTGGCACATGAGAGGGAGAGGAGGATCCCACGGGGAATGGTGCTGCTGCCAAAATGGAAAATTTGCTGGGGGCTCAGGGCAGTTTTGGTGGGAGAACAAAAGAGATGCAGCGTCCCCAGGACCTGCAGGCTCTTCCCCATGCGCCGGCAATTCGCACTCGGGCTTTTACGAGGTGAGAGGAGCTGCTGGAAGGATTTTCCCCAGCTTTCTTGGGAGGCTCAGGCAAAGCCCTCCTGGTGAGGGCAGGCTCTCAGCCTAGGTGTGAGCGACAGCAGTCAGGAGAGCCTGGAGTCTGCACATGCCAGCCTGGAGAATGGGCACAGGAAAGGGTCAGAAATGCAGTATCTGCTTTATTAAAAAGATAAAACAGCCCTCTGCTCCAGTATGTAAATGCTTTGCTGCACTAGGAGAATTTCCCTCTTCCACAAGCTTCTGAATGAGGGAAGAAATTGAATAGGTAAAAAAAAAAAAAAAAAAAAAAAGAATAGAAGAAAGATGGAGATAAACTTCAGCTGCAGTGCTGTGGGCAGAGGGTGAACAAATGCAATCTGCTTTTGTGGCACTCAGCAGAAAGGCAGAGCCGAGCAGGAAGAAAGGAGGATCTGATTTCACATCTCGCCTTAATGAGCCCAGCATCGCACGTGCCTTTCACAAGGAGAAAATGCTCTGTAGGCTCTGGGATGGCTGCCTGTGGATTTGTGCACACGTGGGATAGAGCTGAGTTGAGCTGTGCTCTTTAAGCCCAGCTCCCCACTCGGGCATGTAAATTAATCCTTGTGGGCGCTTGGATTTGCACTTCACACTCTCAGCGAAATGTTAGACATTTGTGAGCTGCGTGAGAGGGAGAAAAAGCAGCTTTTTGCCTGGCAGCCAGGGTGACCTGGCCTTATTTTGGTCCTGGCACCCTCCAGACCCACTCACATTTTTTTTTTTTTTTATTCCTCATTACATCCTGCACGAATTCCTTCTGGTCTGAGAGTTTCCATTCTTGATCTCTGTCCAAAGGTGAGCGTTCTCTGTTGAAAGTTTGTTCTAAATTGATTTAACTATTTTTAAAAGTTACTCACTGCTGGATAAATATCCCTTTCCCCCTGCAAATGTGTTTCCCTGATTTTCTCCTCCAAAGGGAGCAGCAGGGACATAGTAAAACATTTTAGGAAGAATAGTCTGGTTGATACCAAGGGAGCCAAATGAAAGAGAAACAGAGAAAGCAAACAGGGTATTTATGGCAGCTCTAGAGAGCTGCCTGTATGTAGACATTAAAAATAGCCCAAAAAATAACAATATTGGCTTTCTGGTCTATCCTCAAACACAGAGAACAACCTTTGAAAGAGTTGGATGGGCACCCAAAACTTGTGGGGGTAACTGTGGATTGACAGGTGAAAGGAAATAATCCTGAGCACATCCTTAACCTGCCTAAAAGGCAGTTTGACTTGTGCACACCCTGGAATAACACACACTGCTCTGGTTTTAGCTGGAACTTAATGATTCACTCCACATTTCCTTGGAGAAAGCTTGCAGTTCTTCAGGGCAAAGAAAAATGTGGCTAAATTAGGCAGCTCCCGTGCTTTATCCTGCTGCAAATCTCGAGTTGCTCCCTGTCCTTTTGAAGAAGTGAGTCAATAATACAGTTCTACAAGAAAAAAAATGCTGTACTTTCAATTTACTAAGTAAACACAAGATGAAAAAGCACACAAGGTTCGTGTAATTTGCAAGTGACTTAAAAATTAAAAATCCCGCTGTTTTTTCCATTTTCAGCATTGCTAATTTGCAGTGGGCAGATCTTGCTGCTTTAGCAATTTTCATCTCCAAAAGGGTCCTGCACTGCCCAAATGTTCATTTTTCTGCCAAAATAATAAATAAACTGATCTCTCCCTTTTTGTGCACAAGAATTTGTCACTGCTACAACCTGAGGTTTTCCAGTGTTGGTCAGAACCTCCTGAAGGGGAGAACTGCCTGAGATATATCTTCCCTAAAGGGTTTTCTCCTCTCTGCTCTTTTCTCCAGCAAATGTATCAGATCCTGCTTCAGAAAGTTGGCTGGAACAAGTAGGGCAGCGTTTCAGCATCCATTCTATTTTTCCAGCTGAATTTAAAGTTCTTTTTAGACATAAATGGCATCATTAACGTCGATTTGTGGATCTGTTAAGATGTAGGTGGTCTGATGCCTTAAATATGACTGTGCTTCATTGACTCCACCACTCTGAAAAGTGCTTCACCAGGAATTACCATCCAACTCCTCTTTTTATTTTCCTTTTTGTTTCCAAAAGCAGCTGTGTCACAGATAGCCCTCCCCTCCCCTTGCTGCTCTGACCTCTTACTCTGAAATCCTCTTGGATTCCCTCCAGGGAAGGCAAATATTCCCTCCACCTTCCCCCAGAGCTGTATGTTCCTTCAACCTCGGAACAATCTTCAGCCACTAAAAATAGATGCCCAGTTCCCAGTTTTGCCGCCTCTTGTCGTGCCACCGCTGCTTTTTGACATTCTGTTCTCCTCAGTGGATCACATGCACCTGCCTCCTTGCCAGGACTGACAAAAAGCACAACATGTCACCAAAATTTTAAACAGGAATCCCGAGGACCAGACCAAAGCAAAACAAAACAAAACAAAAAAATAAAAACAAACAAAAAACCCAAACAAAAAAACCAAAAAGAAACCGGAGAAAAAACCCCAAAAACCCCAATGATGTGTTGAGAAGCTTTTTCATAGAAAGTCCAACAGAGAAAAACATTCACAGAACTACAGACTCATAGAAACTCAAAATGGAAGATGGATTAGTTCATCCAGGCATTTTGTTTGCTGATTCAGAATAATCCCCTCTGCCACTGGCTGCCTTTAAAGCCCCAAATGAGAGATTTTTAGTGGCATCCAAGATTATTCACAACCCAAGATGTCTCTGAGAATTTCTGACATGAAGAATGAATTCCTCCTCTCAGAACAGCATCTTGTCCCTTCCCATCGTGGATCTCCAATCCTTCCATCCCATCTTCATGAAAGGACTTGAGGTATTGAGACTTTCTCCATAAGAAATGTCTGGGGTTTTTTTCCACAAATGTTTGTTGGATAATATACCTGCCTTGCATTTTATCAAAATTGAAGTACTCAATGATCTTAGAGGTCTTTTCCAAATTTAATGATTGTATGTTTCTAATTAGGATGAATTAACTTCCACCTTTCCAGTTGTCCCGTGGTTTTAACTGATTAGTTTGTTGCACAGCATAAGGTGCCTCTAAACAATGCACATACACAGAGGTAGCCCCAGAGAAAATCAAATCAATGAAGGGAAACACTCTGGATATTCCAGATTTGAGGCATGGACAGAAGGTGAAATATAATTTTAATATTATTGTCCCCTTTATCACCCCATCCCTGATTTCAAGCAGTCTCTTGGATTGCATCAGTTGCATGCATTTTGGAGAGATAAAATGCCTGTGTTGTTCAGCACGGTGAAAAGGGGGTGAAAAAAAACAAATCTGAAAACTTCATGCAGAAAGCTCTGACAGGTTGGTGGTCTGGGGTGGTTGAATGATCCCTTTCTGGATTTTCTTGCTGCTGGGGGAAAATCCTTGGGGCTAAAGGAGAACAGCTCCAAACCAAACCATTTATATCAGTGTCCTGGTAGCACCATATATCACTTTGATTTGAGAACTGTCCTCACAATCCCTGCTTGTTCCTGATCAATACTTCACTATGAATAAAAGTGGACAGAACAAATGGGAAAGATTTATTAACCCTGCTGATATGTTAAAAGCATTCTGTCAAAGAATTTGAAAAATGCTTCTCATATTTAGCGCTCAGAGACAGAAAATCCCTTTTGAGTAAGGAAAGGTATGTAAAACACATCAGTACCTCAGTGTGGAAATCCAGACCTGGCTCACTCCATACATTACTGATGAATAGGTATTATTGAAAACTGCATGTGGTTCTTAGCAGGGAGAGCAGCTCCACACAAGAATGAGAAAGTAATTGTCAGCACTCAAGGAGAAACACTGGTCACATCTTTAAGGGGGTTGAGAGAATGGGAGGCTTTAAGATGGTAAAACACAAGATTAATGGAATTGGGAGAAGCTGTTGACAGAATTTCTTGAGGGGAATGAAATTGGAAAGTGATACTCGCTGGGACGCAGCCCTTGGAAATTTGCAGCAGTCTGAAGCTATACACAGATCTCCTCACTGTAATAAAAGTATGGTCTGGGACGAGCTGAGGGTTTGAACCGCATGTCAGAGAGTCACTGCTGGAGCGGGATTCCAAAAATCAGTGCAGTGCAGCCAATGAATCCCAGACACGGGCACGGAACACGCAAGAAATGAATCCAGCATGATGCGCTGCACTGCAGGAAAATCAGCACCTCCAGCACTGTCAGGGAGAGCAAAAACCAACCCCAGCGTGCCACCTTCACCCAAAGCATTTCTCCAAAGTTGGGACAACACCTTGTGTAATCAGTCATGGCCGATTTGACGGAGAGGGAGGAATTTACCTCTGGCCAAGTTGCTTCCCAGTTTGTGTTTTGGAGCTTATGGATGGCATAAAGATGGGAGGCAGCCTGCAGCCCAGCTCAGAGCAGTGTGCTGCTGCTGGGATGGGGGAAACACAAGAAAATATATCAAGGAACACCCTGGTTTTAGATGCAGGGGATATTCTGGTCATTTCTTCGCGATTTTGCAGGGCCAAGGAGTGGCACAGCTCAAACATGAGGCAAGTTCATGGCCAGGAGTTTGAAGGCAGGTTTTTCCCTCTGTGCCTGGCAAGGAGGCAGGGAGTTTTATTGGAAGCAGACACAGTTACCACAGTTGCCTTTGTCAACTCCGAATTAGGCTGTTCTTCTGGAGAACATCTTTAATCAACTGGAAGCTGATCAACCCACTTCATGGTTGGGTTTTTCACTGGAACAATGTAGTAACACCAGAGCTGAGCTCCACTCGGAGTTCTGACATTTAAAACTCTAGATGGCTTCAGCAATGCACTTAAAAAAAAACAAATTCTGAATAAAGAGAAATGAGTAGGGCTTTGTCCATAAAGAACCTCCAGCTTTGGAAATAACTGCCCCTACTCTGGATGGAAACAACTTCAGATGTGGAGAGGATATTGGAGTGAACAGAGCTCTGCCATGAAGCTGTTTGGCAAAAGGGCAGTCAAGATCTTGAGAGTGCTCAAGGAAAGAAGACCCTTCCAAGAGCAGATCCCTCTCCTGGGATGCTGAGGGAATACCTCCTTGGAGCTAAATTTTCTAACTGAAGGGACAGCATCCACTGCAGATTGTAGGAGGTCTTCCCTGTGAGGTCTTCCAAATCCCTTGAGGCCATGTTGAGCCTACCCAGGCTGTGAAAGCCAAAACCATTTCAGGCAAGGCGAGTACAGCAGTAGGAAAGTCAGCTGGAAAGCTACTTTTACAAAATTTCACAACAGAAAGTGAATCAAGTTTGGTCATTTCTTCCACAACACTAGCCTGGAATTATCAGGGATTATAACTTGATGCAACATGAAAATTATCTCACTGTGTTTTGCGTATTTTTATTCTCTTTGGGGAGTCAGGAGGAGAATTATGGAGAATACAGAAAAAGTGTAAAATAGTCATCGAACTTACAACAAGCTGCTTGGTTTCCTAGACAAAGTGACATTGGAATACTTCACATTAAATGGCATTTTCGGCCATACCCACAAGTATGTCTTTCCTGCCTGTTTCATTATAATCCAGCACCTAGGAATACTCAGCCAGCTGGATCATTCCCTGGGCAGATTATTCCAGTCAGTCCCTCAGAAAACAGATGTCAAATCCGGCGCTGGAAAGGCTCCTGAAGACCTCCCCACCACCACACTGAGAAGAAATGTTGTTTAGAACCTCACTGAAAAAGCAAAGAGGTTTTTGGTTTCTTTTTTGGGGGGTGGGATTGTTTTCTGATTGGTTTTATACCTAGAACTAAAATCAGGGATGCAAAATCAGGGGCTGGAGGAGCATCTGAAGATTTGGACAAGGGGGTCTGAATCTCAGAACAGATATTAAATTTGGTTTCTAGCTCTCAGTGTAGACGAGAAAACATTCTCAGTGGAATATCAGATTATCAAGTGGCCCTGCAGTCTTCCATCACAACTCCTCATCACTGAGTCAAAATTGATTATTGTCAACTTTTCAAGATCTTTTCTGAGAGAAGGGTGAGCTAATTCACACGATAAGTTGTCAAAGTCGAGCGGAAAACCCTCTTCCATATGCTCTCCCCAGTTGCTGGGGCTGCTGTGGTTCCACACAAGAAAATGTTGATCACGCTAGGTTTTTTTCCATACAACTCATTACTCCATTCAAAGCCTTGGATGGAAAGTACAGTGGGAATGATTCCAGGCTGTGCCTCAAAATGGAGTTGTTTTTGCAGGTCTCACCTCTTTTTTCACAGTAGTTGGAAGGGGCATGAACTTGGAGCAATCAGATGTCTAAAGGCTTTATAGAATGGGGACAGTTTAAGGTTGTTTGGGTGTCCTGGATCCAAGACTCCTTAATCTTCTCAGAGCTTGACTTTACAACTGAAACACTTCTTTAAATGCTGATTTTCAGATATGCTGCAGAGTTTAAAAAAGGCTGGCATTGTAGGAGATTTTAACTTGGAACTGTATAAGAAATGACAAAGGAAAAGCACAGTTATTTAGGATGATCTACAGGGATTAAACTGAGCAGTGGAAGTTAGGATTGACTGTGAAGTTCACCTGACCTACAACAGAGTATTTAAATAAAGCAGATGGCCCTTCACTGTAGGAAACATTTCTCCAATGATCCCATTAAAAGGCAGGAAGATGTGCCGTTCTTCTTTCTCCTCCTCAGATAAATGATTGTATGCAGCGCTTTGACCCCCACACTCCACCTATAAAAGTGATTTTCATATCCTGGGCATTGAAGAGCATGAAAAGACATCAGGATGTGGCTCTGGAAGATTTATGAGGGCATTTAGTCAATCACCTCTACACCCTCAGCGAGCTGGGTTTGCCCCAGCACTGCCTGCCAGTTCCAACCAAACAAGTATTTGATCTGAAAATGCTGCAGCAAACCCCAACATTTGTGCGTGATTACCCAAATTACAAAGCCAGTTTGTAACATGCTCGTAACGAATTAAACGAAAAAACATGTACAATAATGAGGTCTTTATTTCCCAGCTTTTATTTTCTACAGCAAACGAATAAATTGAATGATTTGAGCACCAAACCCTCCAGTCCACCTTGCCCTAAACAAACCACGGAGTGATTGCAGAAATGGAGAGGTAATTAACTGGGAGTTAGCTCAACCAGCTGCTCCCTGGATTACTGAACAGACTAAGCCTTTGGCAACTGGCTTTGGTAACACCCCTCAGCAATTTTCAGCGTGTCTTTTCTCAGAGCCTTTAACGTAGCCAAAACCCCAGGAATCCACAGGTTTTTAAATTATCAAATCCACAATTTTGCCTGCCTGTCATGTTCATGCTGCAGACTTAGCGGATCTCTCTGAATAAGGTTTGCAGCACGTCTTCTGGATTTGATTAGGAGCAAATCTGCACTTCATCTTAACTCCTCCACTTTTTCTGCCCTAGACCTGAGGAATGCAATATTGGCTTCTCCCTCAGCAACTCCCACGTTTGTAGCAAACATTATTGAGCTGGGTTTCTATCTGGAGTGTGCTATTTTAAAAGGTTTCAATTCCCACCTGAACACCATGGCACCTCTAGCATAAAAAAAAAATCTGTATTAATTCATATATTTTACTATTAGTGATGTATCTACTTCATAGCTTGCCTTAAGCTTGGGAACCTATCATGCTCCAAACTGTGCTGCATTCATCACATTAATTAAAGACTAAATAAAGAAATACTGATGGCAAATTCCCTCCCTCCACACAGAATATGAAATGTAGATGATTAAGTAAAAAAAACTTTGCTCGTTTAAATTTATTTCCTTCGATTACCCAAGAGCTTTCCAATTTGCTTAGACATACAAAAGAATACATTCATTTTTTTTCTTTTTATGGCATTTTATATATAATGTAATTAAAAAAACCAAAATAAATTGATTTGGAACTTTAAATGAATAACCTATGACAAGCTAGTTTCTCCCTCCTGATTTTTGTTTTTAGTGTTTAGCAACGAACCCCAGTGTTCCAACAAATGCCCCTGTGAGGCTTTCAATGTTAAACTCCTCTCAGCAAGTCAAAGGAATGTTTTCCATGATTTCTGTGGCAATATATTTTGGTGACTCATGTAATCAGGGGTTTGAGAGGTTGTGTCATCCTCCATCCCTATATTTTACCTGTTATGTGATTGATCTTAATTAAGCTTCCCTAATGAATCCCCATATCACAACCCATGTAAATCACATCTTATGTGCACGGGTGAGAAAATTTCCCACACAAAAGTTCCAGACATTGGCCGGGAAGGATTTCTTTGCTGGCTGTTGATAAGAGCCACTGGAAGTGAGTGAAAGGGGTTGAGAGGAGATATTAACAAAATGCAAACAGATAAGGAAAGAAAAATGGGATGTGTTTATCATTCCTGGCAGGGGTTCAGTGGTCTGTGCTGCAGGAGATGGTTCAGATTCCAGGGAAGCTACTGCATAGGTGTAGATTGCCCTGGAAAAACAGACTTGGAGCCTTTGATTTTGGTTCTCTCCACATCCAGAACACCATCCACTCTTTCCTGCTGCAGGTGAACTCTCCAAAGCACGGTCCTGAAGCCAAACAGGTTTGGGAGCTCACTGCTCAAATTAGAATTGTGAGATTATGAACACTGAGAAAAGACCTGTACACAGCTTCAGGAGACTGAAAATGGCTTTAATTTTATTATTCAGCTGGTTTTGTGTCCCCAGTCCCTACTGCTTTTGGTTTATAAGCCCTGCTCATGGATCAGGATTTAACCACTAGGGATGGTAACGTGGAGAAGAAGGTGACACCCAAGGAGTTTTCTGGTCAACAAACCCTTTTCCCCTTAATCTGAACTTGAGAGAAACTCAAGACATGCTGGCTTTCAACAAAGAATTACTGTTCACAGAGATAAATTGATCAGTTTTTCTTCATTTGGGAGGTTTTGAAGAATTTAAAGTGGGATAATTACTTTAAAACACTATTTATTTACAAATATCACTTCGGGAATCAGGAGGATTTGCTGGTGGATATTCAGGGTAAACTCTAATTTCCAATCATGCCAATGCCAGAACTGATTACTTCACTGCAACCCCAAATTCATTGCTGTGCAGCTCAGTCTGTTGGTATCAAAAAGTGTGGAAAGATTTTGTGTAAATTTCAATTTACTTTTGGTACAGGCACCACATAACTTGGGTTTGTGTGCAAAAACGAAAGTGAAACCTCAGCTGAGTCCACATAACTTCCAACAATCCTGTTATTGGATTTTCAGTTTTCAGCAAGCCTAGAACACTCAGCTGGAAGGTCACAAACCATTCTGATGAACCTTGATTGACTCTTCAGTTTCAAAAAAAGGAAAAAAAAAGGCTGAGACTGGGGCAATTTTTACCTGGTTTCCAGTTTCATAGGTACAGCTGGTTGACATTTTTCAAATAAAACAAATCATGACCACTTGGCTTTGCTCCAAACATTCATATTTTTAATTCACCCCCCACCACCATTTTTCAAACTCACTACTTTCTTTGGAAAAAATTCAAAAAAATCCTTCAATATCAAAAGGGAAAAAAAAATAAAGGCCTTCTCAGTGGCCTACAAAATACATCTTTTGTTTATTTCTAGGCATTTTTTTTGGTTGTTTTTGGACAGCCACAGCAAGTGTTTTGCCTGGTTACCTCAGATTGTTCTGTGCTTTAAATTTCCTTCCATTCATAGCAGAAACACTTTGGGTCTGATTTTCCAATGACAAAGCCAAAAATATTCTACTTCTGGTCACCATCTTCCAGGTTTTCTGGGGCAATAAAAAATGATTTATCATAAAACCAAACAGGCTGAAAAATGTTATCACACTTGTAAATGTCCCAGTAAATCTTTAAACTCTGCTTTTCACCCTCAGCTTCTAAGGAAGGCTTTTGTAAGCATCAGTCAGGAAGGTCACAGCAGATCATTGTATGCAGCTTAGGCAAAGATTAACTTCCACTTCTCAAGGAGCTCAGTTTAGGCTGTGTAATGGATGCTGTTGAAAATCCAAAATGTGCCATAAATCCCCCGGTCCAACCCTGAGAGAAAATGAGCTGAGTGACCACAGACGGTGGAGTGAAAGGTCCCTATGTAGCACAACTCCAGCCTTGTGGAGCTGCACATTGTCAGGAATGACCTCTCCTCCTCCCGTGGAATGATTCCTCCTCTTCCTCCTCCCATGAATCTGCACATTTTATGACCGAGCTCCTGGACCCCCCAACATGGGACTTGATCTGTCCTTCACTTGGGATATTTTTCACTTCCTGGGCACTTGGTAGAGGGTTGACACCTCAGTGAGTGTGTTCTCAAGCTGTTTTTAGCCAGAGACACAGAGCTTAAGCTTTTCAACAGCTGCTTTATCTCTGCTTCTCACCCCTACCCCCACCCCAATTTCAGGCTGAGATGAGCCTCCACCACCGACGCCCATGATATCTCACTCCAAAGTCCTGTCAGAGCCACAACCAAGGCCATAAATTTCCCAGCTGGGTCACAGTACTCCCTATTCATTTAGTGAAACATTATAAATGTGTCCAGGCTCTGGGTGAAACCCAATCCCTACATTCCCTGCCTGGCCATTCCTGCGACTGATGGCGGGGTCATCTGGAATTGCCATCGCCTTATCTGATTGGAAACTCATCACCTGCGGTTTCCACACCCAGGGCTCGGGAATGCCTCCTAAAATCCAGCCCTCTGTCAGCTCTGCTGCTTGGGGATGGGAAGGGTCACAGGGGGCCTGGTCCTGTCTGGCCAGGGAGCAGCAGAGGTGAGCTGGCCCAGAGTGATGTTCTCCAACACATCTGAGGATCAGAGCTGTCAGCACAAGGCTGCAGTTGCAAGCTTGGCAAAGGCAGAGCTCTTGAGGAAGGGGCCAACGAGCAGCTGTTGTGAGCAGCATCGTTTCACTGAGGCTCATAATTTATATTCTATTTATTTCATATGGGACTCTCACTGTGACCCTCATGAATATCATCTGGTAGTGGTTACATGACATAAGATGAGCCTTTCCTTTCTCTCATCTGGTCCGCGAGAGAAGCTGGATCTGAAATGCAGCAGAGATTTTTGGTTTGACAGGTGAAGGGTTCAGATTTATTTATTTTTTTTAGTTTTTTGCTTCCATTTCACCTGGGGAAAAAGGAAAAGGCAGAAGGACTCACACCTCAGATGTCACGGTCTGAGCACAAAGGCCCACGGGGCAGCCCCATTTTGAACTGTTCCACATAAACCCACAGTTAAACCCTTCAAATGTTTCAAACACCACCCGAGGCCCTGTGCAGGTGCAGAATTAACTCCAGGTATCAGCAGACTGAGCTGCCACCCTTCCACCCCCCAGCTCAACGCTATCCATGGCAACTTCCAGTCCCAGATATGAACCAGCAAGTGCCTCCGAGCTGTATGCTAAATAAACACAGCCCAGGAAAAGCTCAAACCAAAAGGCTTCACTTCCAGCCAACATTCCTTCCCCCGTGCCAGCCATTCATTCCTGCAATATTTAGTGGATTGCAAAGAGATTTTGGATTTCCTGTCAGGTTTCTGTCCTTCAGGGAGTTAATTATGACTTGGGACTCAAGGAATTGGGCTCTGCTGCAGTGCCACGCTCGTGCACGTGTTGCTGCTCTGATTTATCATTGTGTCCTTGCTCCTCTCAGAGGTTCTGTTCAAGTCTCTGAGGAAAAAAATGAAACAGGGAATTCACTGAGCTGGAGTGATTGATTGGGAGACAGGAGGGGACAGGAGGGTTGATAACTTGGTCTGGACTGGTGGATGCTACTTACACAGCTCCAGGGAAAAGAAAGGGTTGGGAATGGAAAAAACAGAGATTTTAGTTTCCTTTTAGTTCCCTCCACCTTGTATCCAGCTCCCATGGCATAATTCAGTGTTCTTGGTGGGTGAGCCCTTCCCACGGAGCAGGGAGCAGGCAGGAGCAGGCTCCAGCCACCACCAGCTCCAGACACAGAGCAGCTCCTGGGATTGCTCCAGCCTCCCCTGCCTGACTCCCTGAACCCATTTCTGCCCTGCAGGGAGTACAAGGGGATGCACTTAACCCTGTTTTCCATGAATTAGCACAGGTACTCCTGGCACTCACCACAGAACTCCTTGCCCAAGTATTTACCCAGCGTGGCAGGTGGGTTTTGCAACCACGCTGAATTCCGTTCTACTCAGTGACTGCCGTGAATTCCTGCACTTAAATCTCCCTGTGAGGAACTTCCCCAGCTGCAAAATAGGGACAGTGTATCTCCCCAGTGCAGGGGTGAAAGGAAAATAAATACACTAAAGCTTCTAAGCAGCTTAGGTATTAAGAAAATGAGATACATCTGCGGGTAAAATTTAGAGATAGGCCATTTGGATACAATCTGATTAGATTTATCCCCCAGTAAAACGGGGTAATTTCTGTAAGTTCAAGAATGTTGCTTCTCTCCCAGTGAAGCAAAAATCCCTGGCAGCTCCTGGGCTTAGGCTATGCCAGCCCTTGGGGAAACATCTCAATGATGCAGGAACTTCATTCTCTTGCTCTCCACCCACGTTTGTGCCCATCCTCGGCCATTTGGGGGTGATTTTCCCTGTTCTGGGGTGGCAGCTCCCTGCTGGCTCTCCACACTGCAGATCCCTTCAAACCACAGATGCTGGCTCTGGATCAGCTGTGGATTCACTGCAGCATTCCTGTCTCATTCCCCAGTTTATACTGGATCTCTGCTTGGTGGGGTATGACTGTGGGGTTTTAGATCTGGCACAAAAATGAGGATAGAAAACTGTGGTTTGCTGTGTTGGTGAACCTAAGGTGTCATTGCAGGGCCTGTGAAAAAGGTGACAATTAATAAAGGACCTCTAATAACACTAGGACAGGGTGATTCCAGGGAGATAAAGTTTATTGTCAAGGCAATCTTTCTGAAAATACCGTTTTTCACAAGAGGAATGACCAATTCTCAGCGTTAGATTTTTCCTGGATTTAGACCACGTTTAGCCAAAGTCATGCCCTGGGTTAAATGAACATCCATCAGATAAAATCCTGGTGAACATTTTCATTTCCCTCTTTTCCTGGTGCTGATCACACCCCTCTGGCTCTCCACAGCCTTGCACTGTGGTGGCATTGCTGAAGCCTTGTTCCTACTACAATCATGGAACTTTTTCCAATTGTAAAATTTTACCTGTGCAGAGAACCTTCAAACTCATCCCCAGCCATGGGCAGGGACAACTTCCACTACCCCAGGGCTGCTCCAAGCCCTGTCCAACCTGGCCTTGGACATTTCCAGGGGTGGATCAGCCACAGCTTCTCTGGGCACTCTGTGCCAGGGCCTCTCCACCTTCACAGGGAAGATTTTTTATCTAATATCCCTTCTAACCCTGTCCTTTATCAGTCTGAATTCATTCTGCCTCACCCTGTCCCTCCAGACCATCATAAATTGTCAGTCTCATATTTCTTGTCAGCTCCCTTCAGGTATCAGCCATCTCCCTCACCTTCAGTTTGAGGTCAGGCTTCACATTTGAAAAATAAAATAAAAAAAAAGCCCAAACCAGCAATGAGGGACCATTTCCCACCCCAAGGAGCAGGTCTTTACACCTCCAAAATTCCTCTCCCACTTTTCAGCACATGCAAACCAGCTTTGCCATCCCAACCACGGCATCCTGTGTCCTCCATGCCAGGATTAGGGATTTGTGACAAATCACGGGGGTCAAACTGTGAAAATCCTCCTCAGGAGGCACCAGCTTGGTACGAAATTCCTCTGTCTGCAGCTGGGGAGGAATTTTGAGCAGCTCCCCTGGATCTGTTGTCCATCTCCAGCATGCTGCTCTTTCCTTACCCGTAATCATTCTTATTAGAACCCAAACAGCACTTCCTAAAGCACTTCTGTCATCTGAAGTCTTTGACCTGGTTGAAAAGTTTATTGTGAATATTATTTTCAGACCATTAGCAGAGGAATCATCATCTGTTTGGGGAAAGCAAGGTGCAATAAAACAAAAAATTTAACCAGGGCTACTGAGAGACTCATTGTCAACACTGAGATTAAACTTCCAGCGTCAAAGACCACCTCTTTTGACATGAGACCGTGTAAAAATAAAGAGATTGTAGCTGAAAGGGGGTTTGTGAGAGAGGCTGCTCCTTTTCTTAGACAATTTGTGTGTCCTTGGATCATCACAATGACAGCAAAAGGCCTCTGGAGGTCTCAACTCTGACAGCAGTGCTAGAAGGTTTGTGTGGTCTGGGAATAATCAACCTCAAGTCCAAAAATAATACAGTTTAAAGGATTATTCCCTAATTGTTTCACCCTCAGACAAAAGCCAGAAGAATGGTGCTGTCTCAAAGCCTCAGGCTAATGGCTTCATATTAGTGAGTTTAAATTGAAATTGTTCATTTTGCCAAGAAATTAGCTTAAAATTTCTTTCTTAACATCTGAGACCCAGCCTGGTGTGTGCCTTTTCCAGCCACACCAGCTTGATCAACAGGACCACATTTCTATTTCTGAAACCCTGCCTTGCTTTTGTCTTTCTCCCATCAAAGTGACTGCAAATGTTTGGTGCATCACAAATTTAGGTCACAATTTGCTCCTCTGGCATGTTTTTTCTTGAGAAGGTGATTGAGCAGGTACAAGGCACTGATACACCCAGGAGATGTGCAGCTCCCTGGGAAAAGCAGCAGAAATTTACATTTTTTTCCTTGAAAATTCCCAAGTGGGGAGGATTTTAATTTTTTCATGTCCCTGCCCTGTCACTCATCCACAGCCTGGCTGAGTTACTCCACCTGCACCTGTCCCTGGGAGCTCTGCCAGCATTCCCTTCCCTCAGGACACACAATTCCCTCAGGGAACAGCAGGGAAAGCCTTTCCATGGAGAAATCCAAAAGGCTCCTTTGGGTTTCTCAGCACCCAAAGGCTTCACTGAACTTCCACACTAAAATGAAAGAATTTTTAGCAACCCCTACATATAAAATTGAAGCAGGTGCTCTCAATAAAGAAAATTCTTAACCTTGCTCATATTTATTTCAGTTCCTCTCTGTCTGGGCATTAAGCCACCATTTCACTTTCAAGCTTTCCTGGCTTGCTGGAAAGGGTGAAGGATAACCTTTTTTCCCCCTCTTTTTCTTTTTTTTTACCCTACATGAAAATATGGAAACAGATTTTAACATCAGCCCTGGAAGCAGCTTGGGTGATTTGCCAGCAGCCTTTCTGAAATGAACTGCAAGGCCACCTAATTAAACAAACCTCCAGCATTTTTAAGCTCCTCTCTCTCAGAGTGAATAAAAGATGGATTTTGTCCTCTTGGAAGGTGGCACGGAGGGGACTCAAACAGCCTGATCCTGGTTGTCTCTCAGATATGGATTTATTTCAGAGATGAATTCCACCTGCAGAAATTATCCCTGATCCAGACCTTGATGGCAGCGTTGGAGATGCTGGTGATGGAGAAAGCTTTTAAATTTGGGTTATATTAGGCACAGCGTGTGTTTAAATTTGAGCAATTATTTTAAGCATGTCAGGTGCCCAGAGTCACATCTTTAAGAAAAACACAAAAACAGTTCCTAGTCATCCACCTTCTCAAAAAGAAGAAATTTTGTAGTGAATAAAGCCCAACTTGACAAAACATTGGTACAAGGGTTACAAACCAGCAGAGCCACATCCCCATTTCCATAATTCCTGGAGCTGCCGTATCTGCTAAACTGCTTGGGGGCACTGGACAAGTGTGGGGTGAAAAAGAAAGGGGGAAAAAAACTAATTAAAAAGAAAAAAAGAATAATAAAAAGGGCTGTCAGGGGAGAGGGAGACAAGCAGTCCATTCATAAAGACATCAGGGCTGCGCTTTCCGGCATTTCACACTCGCCGAAGGAATCACCGGGAATGCTGGAGGGAGGCTCCGTGTTACCCACGGCAGGGCTGGAATTCTCCTGCTGCTTAAAAAGAAAGGTTTGCTCCCACCCCACACCGCTCTCCTCATGAGGACCCCGCTGAGAGATGCGCTGGGTGGATTTTCCAAGGGAAAACTTTGATTTTCCAAGGAGAAACTTTGGTTTTCCAAGGGGAAACTTTGGCTTTCCAAGGGGAAATTTTGGCTTTCCAAGCATCCAGGGCATGTTTGCAGGAAAATCCTGCTGCTGTTTTTGTTATTTATAAATCATTAGTGCAGAAAAAGAAAAAGGCAGAATTAAAATAACTTTTATTTATTTGAGGTGCTGCGTATGAACACTGAGTTCCCCAGTGCTGCTTTCCTTACGGATTCCGCAGGCACTGGATTGAAGGAAAATATTTCTCTCTTAAAATTATTATTTGAAAGATTTCACAGGAATCTTTTCTCCTCTGGAATGGATGGGCAAATTCCCAAAGCCATACTATCAGCTGGGAAAGAGATGAATATCATTTGTGTCAAATAATTTATGAAAAGACTGTAAAAAATCTGCCAAAAGCATTGTCCTGTGAATTTATTCAACAGACTCCAATCACTGGTGGATCAGACAATAATCAAAATACTGCAATGATTTTCTCTGCCAAGGAAGCAGAATTTTTAAACAATTGTTTAAATGCTATTGAAAAAATAATCAGAAATTCTTTATCTGTATATATGAAACCTTCCACTTGTAGCAGAATTAACTTAATTCCCCAAACCCCACCAAATAGAAATATTCCTTAAGAAATTTAATAGAAGAAAAAATTGAGTAGTCCTACCTGAAACAGAGAGGAAAAAGTGACAAAATTAGACAAGTTTAATTCAAAATAAGGGGTCCAGCCTGTGCCACTGCCACGTTATTTTATATATATTACATATATATTTCATCTTCATCTTATTGCAATATTACCTAGGCATACAGATAACTTTTTTTCAGTATGTTAATTAAATATTAAAAAAGTTCTCACTAATAAGGACAGTAGAGGGAATATAAAGTAAAGATAAAATTTGGATAAGAACTGATTAAGTCTATTACTGTGAGGAAAACAATACTCAGAGGAGCAGGGGAAAATTCAAGTACCAGTGAATTCAGGAGATTTTAGTTACAAACATCCCATTAACAGCACTGAAATTCAACAGTGACCATGAATCATTTTTTAGCTTGTTTTCTTTTATCAGAGAGATAACTACAAGTAAGAGAATCTATTTTATCTTTCCCTTTCATTTACAATTTTCCCCCAAACTCAACCCCAGTATAACTATACTTTAATAAAGAATTATTCCATTTTGTTATTTCGTGCAAAGAATATCTCGAAGGTCTGCCCACAGTATCTGGCACTGAAACAACACTTTCAAGGTATCAACTATTTTGGTGTTGCTTTCTCTAGAGAAAAAGAATCCATGCCCTCAAATCCACCAATGCAGAAATATCTCAGCTACACCAATTTTGGGGAAAAATGTTAACTCCTTAAATGTAACAATCAGTTTCTCAGTATTTGTGCATCTCATTAGGCTTCTCCATTTTCATGGCTAGCTAAAACTTGCTCAATTGTGACTTTTTTTCTTTAATAGCAGCTACAGTTCTATGCTTGAGGAAAAGAATATCTTGAAATTATCCCTGAAAACTCAACGAACCCTTTGAATTTCACAGCTTAACTCTGAATAACCACTCCTGGGAAGCAGCACAAGGCTCGTGTGATTTCATGGAGGGGGCAGCCTGGTCATCTATTTATAGCTTGGAGATGAACATTTGCTGACATCCACATGGAAACAATTGGGAATGCAAAGTGCCTGACGCTGGGTCACGGACTGACACACATTTGTTAATCCCCACTTTTGCCTTCACCTGGAATTGGGAAGGAATGGTGCTCCCACTCGGGGCCAAACATCTCCAGCAAGATGAGAGCAAGTAAGACACTCAGTTAAAGAGGGAATTGTAAAAAAACATAATTAGGTTTAATTGTCGCGCAACGGTTTCATCAATGTGGTTGGTAATTAAGTGCAAATTATGCACATAATATATTACAGATGTGGAGCGCTACTTTGGAAACACAGAGGCTATTATGGGATGGAGGAGAGGTTGGAGGGAGGGGAAGAAATTTGTTAAAGTTGTAGTAGAAATGTTGGTGCCCCCAGAGTGAGGTTATAGATCTCGGTATGTCAGAGTAGTTTTAATTTCAGAGCTCGTCCTATCGAGAACCTTCTTTGTTGTTGGGTTTTGAACCAGCAGAAAATGTAGGAAAACTCAAGGCCTAAAATATGGGACATTGGGGAGATTTGTGATGGTTATTAGTTCCCTCAGAACTTGAGTAATGCTGTAAACACGATAAACTCGAGCTGAAAGAGCCACTCCAGTCCAACCCGCTGGGTTTATGTCTTCCCATATAACTTCCTCAAAAAAAAAAATAAAAAATTGCCTTTTTGGCTACAATTCCTCAAGTTAATCTGAATTTAGAGGAGACTTTTGTTTCTTTTTAAGCTGAAGTACAATTAGGTTGCCTACTGCAAGATTTAAGACAAGAGGAAGATCATTAGACTGGACTACCTTGCTCTGTTTATGCTGCTGGCATCATATATAAAATAAATAAAATAAGTAAAATAAATATCATATAAATAAATCACAAATTCCAACCCCAACCATGCTATGAAGGAAATAAAGAGCATTTTGGAAAAGGTTTTATCTATTTTATAATTCATCCTGGAAGAACAAAAAAACTTCCTGGCAGTGGGGTATGTTATAATGAAAAAAAGATTTTTAGAAGCTCTGAAGAAATTTTACTAAATGTAAAACATTTCAGAAGTATTTCAGAAGAAGCATGGTTCTGTTTTAAAGATCACTCTGAAGAGGTGGATAGGACTGTGTGAGCACACAGAGCTCACCCACTTTGCATCACTCGTCTGCTTTATTTCAGCATTTTTGGATGCAGCATCCTTCATCACATTGCTACTCCAAATTGCAGTCGGGTAACAGGATAAAAAGAAAATCTTTTACCAAACAGGACTGATTTTCAAATTATTTGAAGAAAAACTCAGTTCTCTCTCCTACTTTTGATCACCTGAAGTTTGCCACTGACTACATGTTGAAAAAGTGAAGTTCGATAAATCCCAGTTTACCATTTATGTGGGGAAACTGAGGCACAGAAGGAAAAAATTGGTTGATTATGGTTTCTCGAGGAGTATGTGATGGTATAAACCTAACTCAGCAAACTTCAACTATTTGATTACCCATTATTTTCCCCTCTTTTGACTCAACCAAGCAGCACAAATACATAATTCCAATTCCATTATTGGGCAGACTTGTGATTTTAAGCCTTCTGTCAAGCTCCATAAGACTTTTTCACTGGAATATGAGGTGTGAACAAAAAAGAACTGTTAAAACAATTGGGGTCAGCACCTGCCCACTGGATACGAGAATTCCTGTGGACTTTAATGGCATTATTTGCGTGAGTAAAAAGAGCAGGGATACCCCATGGCTCCCTCATTTATTTCCAGCAAATGGGAACCTGGTGTTATATGACCAGAAGAAAATGAAAAAGAGGTGATTGGAGTGTGGGAGTTCTACAGTGATTTTTGCAAGCAGCTGAAAACCCCAGAATTCCCACAGTAATGTCTTGTTTACTGGCAAACCCTCCAAACTGAACACTTTCCCAATTTTTTAACAGCTCTTCTTCGGTTACTCCTGGTTTCTGAAAGTTGAAGCATCTTCAGATATATCCATATTTTTGTCCCCTTTGGTTTCCAGACACTCCTTCTCCACAGAACCCAGCAACTAAATCATCTTAGCAGAAACACAAATTTTAGCCAAAAATTTCAGCTAGGAATAAAAAGGCCTCTTTTTTGGTTCCAAAGAAACCCTGGAAGGCAGCTCCGCTCGTGACAATAATTGGAATATCAGACAGAGGATCAAGAAGAAGAGGCTGCAGCCCAGCCCAGGTAGGGCTGTGCAGATGCTGTCACTAATGTCCCCCAGCCCTGGCAGGGAAAGGTCAGTGGGAATGGTGTCCCTGTGCCCTCCTCACTCCACAGGACAATCAGGTCCATATGTTCCCTGTGCTCCCGAGACGGCTGCGACTGCAGGAAGGTCAGCAATGCAGAATTAGGGGCGGGAAAGTGGGAAAGGGAGAAAAGGTTTAAAAAAAGGCCAAAAAGAGAGGCTTTCATTTTATATCCAATTTGTCTTTTTGCTTCGGAAAAGGGCACGGGGGTTGGAAATTATGATGGTTTTTTTTTTTTAAATTTTATTAATGACAGGCTTTGCGGTTGCTAAGGGAACTTGACCCAAGCGGGGGGAAAGGAATGGCCCAACGCTGCATTATCAGGATTAATCTGCTGCCTTGAAATTGTTGGATCTTTCTCCTCTGGCCTCACGAGTCCTTCCTGCTCTGTCTCTATCTCCACGACCACCTTGTTGACATGAGCCTCCCGCTTAATCCTTGGGAGGAAACCTAACCCTTGGCCCCGGAGAGCCGTCCCTGGGAGAGGGTAAGCAGAGTGCAGCCGTGCAGGAGGTGAACCCACCCCTCCTGAGCCGGGCTCCCACCACACAATAAAGCAGCGAGAGCAGGGCCATGCTAATTTAACAGGGGGCTTGATTACACCCTGATAGGGCCCTGCTGCTGCCTCCCAACAGCCCCCTTTGTGGTATTAGCATTTATTACACCCCATATTATAAGGCACGGGGATTTGCTTCTGTAGGGCACTTTGGCTGAGCCGTGAATTGTAATGTTTTTTTTTTATTGCTCAATAAACGCCGTTCTCTCTTTCACTGCTGCTCCAGCCCCACATTTTGAAGCCCGTTAAGCCTCTAACACAATAATCTCACAACCCAGCGATGAGAGATCACAGTTTATACCCAGTTCTGGTTACTTCTGAGGCCTCCTAGAGGCCAGATTCCAGGATAATTTGGTCTCTGAGACTTTTCCAATCCCAACCTAATTTTTTTTTTTGGAGAGGCTTTGACCTTCAGGACGGTGAGCTTCAGTGGGTTCTTCTCTTTGAACAGAGGATTCCATCTCTCCTGAATGAGAGAAGAAACCCAGTGTTGGCCTGAAGGACAGGGCTGTAGAGCCTCTGGCATTTTGTTTTCCCATCTGTGTATGTCCACACCCGGCTTTGCATCCCATGATTTAACACCCCTGCTCTGGCCGGGCAAAGTGCTGACAAGAGCCCTGCGGGGATCTCCCACACTTCCCTGCCAACAAACCCAAATCTCTTCCTGTGACATGCCCACCTCCAAGCTGGTGTTCCCCTCTGAGGAGCCCAGCGCCTGCAGCACATTTATTGACGGAGTTATGAAGGGTTCAGCTGTCCCACCACGGTCAGGAACAAGATTTTCCAGTGTTGACTTCCCTTCCGCATTAATTAGCGCTTGGAAACTCCGTCCATCAACACGCCAGACTCCTGCACTGGCCTCTCATCACCTCGGAGGGCTCCTGATGTGCCAGACCATTATCCCTCCTGCTGTAAGGGGATGCAGTGCTCACAAATGCACCTCTTTGCAATAATGTTTTTTTGCAGCAGTGAAATGGAACTGTTTTAGGCGCTGGTTGTGTGAGGCAACCGATTAAGGGCTTAAAAACCCCACTGTGCAAGCTTTGAGGGCAGGACCGAACACTGCACACAAGGCTGATGGTGAATACTAGAGCCTTTTAGCATAAAATTATGTTTTTAAATAAAATTTCACATTTTGCACTCAAGGTTCAAGGTATCATTCAGCTTCTTTTTTCCTTTTTTTTTTTTTTTAAATCATTAAAGAATCACAGATTTTTGAGTTAGATTGTGCCAGAATCTCAAATGGGATTTCTGTTTACAAAGATTTATTTATCAATGAATGGTCTGAGCTCTGTGCACTCCTGGAAACTCCTGCAAGCAAGTGGATCTGTCTCTGAATTTCTCCTTGAAGCATAATCTGTGTTTTTCCCTTCAGACTGGACTGTTACAATTCTCTTTTGTCCTCTTTATATCAGTCATTTTAAATAACTACTCTTGATCATCCATTCCCATATATTTGTAGATCATTTTCATACCCCCACTGGTCAATGCCAAACATGGCCACAGTGTGTAATTCTCATTTTTTCCCTTTTTTCAGTCCATGCAGTTATCCCAGCAGGAATCTTATCCGTATGATCACGCTTTAGGATGCTGTCCCCCTCCTCTGCTGAGTGATCATGGTTTTGTTTTAATTAAATACTGGAAGTCCATAGCCATTTTCATACCTGCCATGATTCTGGCAGTTCTTCTTTCCCAGAGATTATCAGGATATTGTGTCTCTCTTTAACTGCCAATATACATGTATTTATATAAAATTCTACTGCTATGTTTTATGCTTTTCTATAAAGAAGTTCTATTGGGGAAAATATAAAACCAGCATTAGTATAATTCAGGAAAAAGAGAGGAGAGTTAAGTTTCCATAACATGTTTTTGGCAGATGTAAATGGATTTAATTTTTAAAAAATATAAAAGATTTGTAAACCATAGTTATAGCAACAGCTTCTCTGCTTGCTTCTAAGATGATTTAGCTCTGTATAGAAAATTTTATCTTCAAACAGTGCAGGTGGCCCTGGTTCTCTGATTCCTAAATATCCCAAAGAGTCTTTAGGGGATGTTTGCTCTCATTTATTCCTCTAGAAATATTTATTCATATCTCATTTATTCCTCTAGTGGTTTGAGTCTCTATGGATCTGATTAAACCCACATGAGTCAGCTTTTACTTCCCTGGGTTTGAGCGAGCCCAAATTAATGTCGAGTTCTTTAAGTGTCCAGACAAGTGAACCAGGTTTGGTCCAAGTCCATCCATGAATGTGACCTCCTGGATCCCAGAACAGCAGCACTACAAACCCCTCCTGGCCAGAGCCAGGATAATATGACATATTATATTATATATAATATGTTTATTATCTATATATAGAGCCAGAGCTCTTCCCCTTCCCAGGATCACACACCTCTGTTAAACACTTTGTCCCGCCAGCAAAGGGTTAATAAACACCCCTTTGGAAAAGAATCCCTTTGAATGTGGCCTGAGAGGGAGCTCAAATATTTTCTCAATGGAGAGTTAGCAGAGTTTTCTGTAGATCTGGGGTGAAAGAGAAGTCTTCAGAAAGTTTCAGAAGAAAGCTCCTTTGAAATGGCCCGACTGGTGTTATGATAAGCAGTTCGATAAGCCCACCCATGGAAAAGTTATTAGGAATTTATATCATATGGATCCCATTAACCTAAACGTTTGCTTTCAAAGTAAACTTCTCGGTACATGACTACCACTAAGTCCAAGCACTTCAGGTTGGGGGATTGTGTTTTTACAAAGGAATCGAGGGTTATCCAATCAATTAGCTGAATTCCCTGTGTAATTGTGCTTTAAATGAATCACCTGGTACTAATGAGGCTGCTTACCCATTAAAGGAAAAAAAAAAGAAAAATAGCATTGCCTTTAAGGGAAACACTTTTAAATCTGTGGATAGAAATATCACACAGGTTATGGTTAATATTTGGCACTCAGTGCCTTGGGAGATACCCAAAGCAGGTAGATTGAGAAGATCAGGCAGGAGGATTTTGGTTGGATGGCAGTCAAAATATCACTCAAGCTATTTTTAATTAATTATTACAAGACCATCTGAAATCATTACTGATATCAAAGCTGCATTATTTAGGTGATAATAAAAATTTAGGCTAAGAATAAGGCTGTAGGTTATTCTTCAGAGGCAGGGAGCAGAGCAGGAGCATGGAGCGGACAGAGAGAAGAGGAACTGGGATTCACTGAGGCCAAATGCCCAGTGCTGGTTGTGCAGAAATTCAGCTTTAGAACTTGGAAGAAAACCCAGTTATTTTCATCATCTTGCAGGCCACACTCTGCTGCACTTTGGAAGGGTTTAATACATAGGCTTTTGCCATGAAACCATTTATCTTTGTGCTGTATTATTGCATAATTTAAACACATTAGAGCCCTTGTAGAAGCATAAAGGATTCCAGGCTAAACGGGCTATTTGTCTATCCCAGGCAGGCAGCACGTAGCCATCAGTGGTTTAATGGAGGATTTTATCATTAAGTTATATCGTGTTTCTAAATTAATTCACTTGAGCAAGAAGAGAAAGAGAAAAAAAAGCAATTAAGGCCCTGCTCCACACAGCAGAGTCCACAGGCAGGAGGCTGCAGCGAATTATCCAGAGCATATTTCTCCTCACCACAACTGGATTGGAACAATTTACTGGATGTGAGCATTGAAGGACAGCAGATCTGGATGACTGATGGGGGAGCACCCTCAGCCCTCCTTCCTCCTGCCCAGCAAACACTTGATTTTCCTACTGGGAAATGCTCCACGCCTTGTCCTTGGTCTGCTTGGTCACGGTGGGATGGGTTGTAATGCCTTGGATGCAAAAAGGGCCTTCAGAGCAGATATTGAGCAGCTTGTTGGAATTATTGCTGGGCTATTTTTGGTTCGTTCAGAGGTCAGTGCCTTTCCGTGAGCAGGGAGTTATGAGACATTCCCCTGGACAAACAAAGAGATCATTGCTCGGCAAAATAAAAGAGTTTGCTCAGGAGCTGGCAAACCAGAGAAGGTTTTTGCTCTAAGTCAGAGAAATTTCTGCTGCGTGTATCTGGGATTTCTGGCGTGTGAAAAGAGTCTGACTGAATGTCTCCCCAACTGTTTTCAGTGAGGTGGAAAAAAATGAGAAACACACAAGAAGTGCCCACTTTTGATCACCAAGGTGTTTTGATCTCATAAATTATGTCTGAAATTAGGCATGAACTGGAAAGTGTGAGTGTGTTTTCCCTCGGTCTGGGAGCTTCTTGTTTGGAGAGAAGGAGCGCTGTGCCTCCACCTTCATCAAATACCTTTTATTTTTCCACCTCTGCTCTCTAAGAAGGAGGTTTCTGCTGCCGTTTATCAGAGGTGTCATGAGTGTAGGATGGCGAAACACCACATTCCTCCTCTTTTCTTTCTCCTCTGGGACTTCCTCCATTTGAACCTCGTGCTTAGCTCCAAAGAGACCTGAAAATGTTCCAGGCTATGGAGCAGGTTGACCTGCAACCTAATCTCATCCCAATTGTCATAACACTGCATTAGCCATGCACAGCTCATAAATCCCAATAACGCAGAGTTAGAGGGGAGGGCTTTGACAGTGCCAGGATTAGAAGGGCACACAATAAACAAAGAGTGTCTGAGCTGAGCAGTGAAAAATCACCAAGTGATGCTACAAATCTTGTGCTGGTATTTCCACGGGCCTCTGGGGGGGCTCAGTTCCCTCCCGTGCTCCCTCTTCGGACACACCTTAAGGCAAGGCAGGGGAGGAGGGATGGTGTAGGAGCTCAGCCTGGTGTTAGGTGCAGCTGAAGGGACAGGTCAGACTGTCTGGGAGCATTTGAAAGGACTCTGAGGAATTGTCTTCCCTCAAGCAGCAATTCCCTTCTCTGGAACCAGGATTTCTCACCAGCAAGGCTGGGAATTCGTGGCTTCTTAAGGAAGAGCAAAATCTGTCCATCCGAGACAAAGCACTGCAAGCCACCAGGTTCAACTTATACAGAGCAAGGAGAAAAATCACCCCAGAATAAGGTGTTCCTTTGTTAAAGGTTTCAGAATATCTAACTGAAAGAATTTTCCTCAGAACTTCTACCACTTCCACACCAAATGCATGGACAAGTAGAAAAGCTGCAGAGAAACTTATTATCTTTTTACAAGAAAGCTTGTGGTGCTGAATTGTGCATCTCTTAGATCCTGAAATAGATTTAACATTGTTTTCTTAACCCTGGCATGGGAAAGAGTGGATTTTCCAACCTTTGTTAATGATGGACAAGCCTGAAGACTTTTGATAATTTACTTCACAATGGGTAAATAGCCAAAGTAACCTTATCTGAACCAGCCAGGATCATTTGGTGTGAATAAAGAAGCTGAAAGACTCATGAGAATGGGATTTCTTACAAGATTTCCTTGATTTCCTCTTTCCAGTCGGAAAAGTGACACACAGAGGATATCCTATCTTTCTGTATTTCAGCACCTCTGCTTCTCCTCAGAGTTGGACTAAAAGCTGCAAAGTCATGTGAAAGTAGAGATTGGGAATCATTCCACTGACCTTTCTGGAAAGATTAAATGTGACTCTAGGTTTATCTGCATAATCACGTAGTGGTAGAGAAACAACATTTCTTTGATGCTTTTTTCTTTTAAGTCTTTTAATTTCATTGGTTTTATTTATTCTCTTAACATATTTTGTTAGGCAATGGATCAGATCTGCCTTTATCCCCTGTGCTTTACAATATTTTCTGTTGGTAAAACTGGGGATTTCTTAGCTGAGGAGAAAGTTTAAATCCTCTTGGACTCACCCAGGGAGGTGACAGAAAGATCTTAGGTTACAAGTTGAAAGAGTAAATTGTCAACTTGGAGGAACTAATCTTAAGTCTAAGTGAGCAAAGTGTGGTTTGTTTTTCAAATGTGAACTTTTAGGATTGATGGAAACATCCCTTTGCTGCAAACCCTCTATTTTCCAACCAAAAAATAAAAACAGTACAGGACCTGACTAATGGAAACACACTATGGTAGAGGTCTGAGCTAAAAGAATAGAGAATAGAGAAGCTGATGTCAGTAAAAGTCTGCATCTCCAGAAAATAAAAGCTTTAAATACTGTGTTTCAGAAATAGAAAAAAAAAAAAAAAAAGGAAAAGTAGGAAAGAAAAACCCAAAGGAAGAGAAGGGCCATGGTCCATGCTGATGCCTGCATTTCTGTTATTAGTAGTGGCCCTGTCCCAGCCGGGCATGAGTCACATGCAGAAATCAAAACTAAACCTTGAGCAATCCTTTGGGGGGCTGGGGGTGGAAATTGCCACGTTTGGGTTTTCTCCAAGAGGAGCAGAATGGTGGGATGTGGATCCTGCCTTGCTCCAGGGCTTCCAGCACTGCTCACTGAGATTTTGCTTATGGCACCTGTCAGTGTGGCCAAAGGTCTTTGAAATGAGCAGCTTCTGTTGTCTTCCTTAGTTCTGGGCTTTGGCTCTTGTGACTATCTCTGCCCATAAACATGGATATCTCCCCCCATTCCTGCAAGGAGTCATCAGCAGTGTGATGGCTGTGAAGATTCGTAAATTCTGCTTCAGGCAAATTGGTAAATATCTATTTTCAAATTTTGTTTGTTTTGTTTTGTTTTTGTTTTGTTTTTGGTTTTGGTTTTGGTTTTGGTTTTGGTTTTGGTTTCGTTTTGTTTTGTTTGGTTTTGGTTTTGTTTGTTTTTTTTATTATGTGTGGGACTGCTGGAGGCTAAACCCTTGGATGTGACATCTACCTTTTCCTGGGTCAAACTCAGCTCCTAATATTTGTGGATGCTCTGTTTTTCAGGCAGACCCCTGCTGGGCATATTAGTCCAAAACAGCTCTGCCTCCTCCCAGAGACAGTCAAGGCTCAGGTTGAACTTCATGTAGTAAATCCCAAAAGGTTTCAGCCCTGGAGGATCCCATCCCCTGATACCTTCTCTCATCCATCCACTGCTTGGGCACCTGGTGAGTTCATTGCCCATTTTATGAGCTATTGAGTGGGATGAACATGTGACTTGACTATAATTGAGTTATAACTGCTGGAAAAATATTTCTATTTGGGTACCGTGTTTACTGGTTTCTCCAATTTTTATCAGGGTTTTTTTTCTTGGTGGCTTTGCTGACTCAGAAATGGGAGAAATGAATTAGGAAATGTAAAAGGGAGGAAAAGTAAATTAGCGAGGTTCTCTTCCTTCATAAATAAATATTTATGACTCCACCAATAGGTTCTCCTGCTTCAGCCCTGTGCAAACACTGTCTGCAGCAGAGGTAATGTTGACTTTAAGCAATGTGCTCTCAGATGCAGAATCTGTTCCTCAGTGCCTGCAGTGGGACTTAGCTCAGCTGAGTTCCTCACAGACGCTTTGATGCTTGGAATGCATGTCCAGGTGCTTTTTGGGCAACTGGGAACCTGCTTTATGCATTGTAATTCCCATGGAATCTCCTGGACATTTGTGGCATCAGTTTTGCAGTCTTTTGCAATTTTACCTGAGCTATTCAATAAATCGCCAAAAGTCGCTCAAACCCCTTGACTCCTGTTCCCAGCACAGATGTTTATTTAGGAGATCCCATCCCTTCAGGCTGTCCCTCTTCTTTCCTGGTGTTCCAAGTGAAAGGGGGCTCTCCTCCTGCTTGGCACTCTGATTTGGGCTGGGAAGAGGGATGTTTTCCTGCGAGCGCTGGAGTTTCCGAAGGCGGCCGGTTGACTTTGTTTATTTCCCCAGCATTTCAAAGCCTGCCTTGTCCCGTGGCTCCTCGGCTTTTGGGCATCTTTAGTGTCTGACAAAAGCATGGAGGAAAACCCTCCTGAGCACGGGGTGTTGCAACCTCCTGGACAGGAGTGGCCAACCCCCTCAGCCTGCCAGTGCCAGACCACGCCGCGCTGAGATGCTGAAATTTGTTCCTTCCTGGCACCTCTCAGGAAGGGCCAATTTCGTGGGAGAAACTCTGTAAAGACTTCAGAATAGCCTGATTTTTATCAGAAATGACAACAAAAGGAGAGTAAGCCAAGGGTGCTCCAAAAGCTTCATTTGTCTGCTGCCTCCCTCCGCTCTCACCAACGTCACGGAGAGAATTTCCTTAGGATTTCTCCAGGAGACTCCCTATGGAAGAGTTTGTTCCTGTTGCTGCAAGTCCTTATGTTTCAAAGGGAAAAACGAGTGGTTTTGGGTAAATTATTGACAAAACAAAAGTGTGACTGCTTTGAGGTCGTTTCAGTGCATGAGGCTACATTCTTCCTCGCAGAGCTGGTGAAAGTAAACAACATTATTATAGATTTTGGTCATGCCCTGGCATCAGGCAGTGCAGTTTCTGTGTTTGCCATATGCTCGCACTGAACTGGAACAGCTCTGCGTACACAGGGAAATTGTTTCAAGAGCCAGCTCAGCCTCAGAACTCGCTGTCAAAGTTACGATGTACACGACGCGTTCTGCCAACCACAAAAGGGTTTTTGTTTGTCGAGTGAAATACCGTGCGATTTGGGATATCATTTACGAAAGCTTTTTTTTTATTATTATTTTCATTTTTTAGAATTTTTTTCTCAGTTTTTCTTTTTGTTGTTGTTGTTTTGGTTTGTTTTGGTTTGTTTTTGGTTGGTTTTTTTTTGTTTTGTATCCCTCCACAGGCCTGGAGACTGTGGCCTGGGATTAGTGGAGAGCATCCTGCAGCTTCCTGCGACGACCGTGGCTCCACGTGAGATGGGAGACAGAGGAGGCACAAGCCAAAACTTTAAACTGGGATTGCAGAAGGCAACTTGCTGAGCCAAGTAAAGAGAAGAGGGGAAAATTGACACCGCACAAGACACGGACAATTGTTGCCACCGGCTGGGAGGCCTTAAATTACAACCCCACTTTGTATATCCAAAAGCTTACACTTTCTATTTATATACCCCACTTCTTCTGCGCACCAAAAGTTGGATTTGGCAAATGCAGCTATTCCCCGCAGGCACATGGGTGGGGTTTGCTGCAGAGAAAATAAACTTGATTGTTGAAAACCTGTGTTTGCAATTACTCGGGGTTTCAATATTCTGAGGTCAAAATAGATCCTTTCAAATTCATAATGCTTTGAAACAGATTCGTGTTCATTCTGAAATGGTTATTGGATTAAAATGAAATATTGGGATATTTTTGGTAAGCCAGTTATGAAACCCTTCAATAGAAATTATGAAAATGTGGAAAGAAAGAAAGAAAGTATTGAAAGTGTTGGGGGCTAAAGAAGACTTCTTCTGTTAAAAATAATTAGTTCTAAAAATGACAGCTACCTGTATGAATCAGTTCAGCTACACTGAGGAACTGGCCAATACAGTTTTCCAATACAGGTTTCCAATACATCTTTTGGGAGATTATTCTATGGTCTGAAAGATCTTTTCTTGGCAAAGGAGAGGGTATAAATAGTAAGAGACATTTTCTTTGGGGACTTTGGGGGACTGGATGAGAGTCTTAGTTCATAAATATTGTCTCAGAAAACCCTGTGACTGTCTTTGGACAAAAAGCCAGATTTTGCAGCGTGTTTAATGTGCCTTAATTTCCTTAGGAGTGAGGAACACAGACTGGCATTTAAAAATAAATTATATGTCCCACCAGGACTAAGACAAGGAGGTCTCCTAAGTCAGGAATAATCCTTAAATTCTAAAGCAGCCATTCAAGGGGACAAACTATTTTTAATCATTTATTTGCTATTTATATCTCAATGACATCTCCAGAGCATTTCAGCAGTGCTTCCACCTTGGACAACCAGCTCGAGATAACTTCTGAATGGAGAAAGAGAACGGGGCCTTCAGGAGCAGGAATAAAAAGCAAATTCAGAAAAAAAAAAAACAACAAAACAAACAAAAACAACCCTCCTAAGTAATTATTTAGGTCCTGGAGCTGTGGCACTGCACTGCAAAAGGGCTTCAATAGGTCTGAGAGCCGGAGCCTTTCTCCTCCACCTCGGACTGGAGCTACATCTGGCATTTCCCCCCCGTAGGAAAACAGTGAGGGGCTTGTTCCAAGGAAGGTGCAAGGAGGGGAGCCAGAGCCCGCTCTGCATGCTCCTTGCCTTGAAATATTCCTTCACTGCATGCCCACTTGAAGGCCCCTTTATGCTGAGGAAACTCAGTGTAAATAGGAATCAGGCTCAAAGAGCCTGGAGAGCCGGAGCACGAGAGTTCAAACCTTTTCAATTCCAGCCCTTTCAGACCAGAGCAGCCCTGAACCTCCAGCCAGGTCTCACCCCACTGTACAAACTGTGCTCGTTAGGGCTGGCTGATGAACTCTGCTAATTACCTCGTGCTTGGGGCTGCCACGTTATGGATGGCAAGAGCTCCAGGGAGATGTTTTCGGAGAAGGGGAGGGGGCGTCTCTTAGCTCTCCTCAATTCCTTGAGAAGAAAAAGCTTTTATTTATTGTTTTTTTTAACCTTAAAGTGTTACTTCTAAATGGAGGCCAGAATTTAATTTCAGATAGTGTTACTCCACCTTGTGCAAGTGATTTCTCTTGACACTGCACTGACTGCCCGTGCACAAAAAGCCCTTTATGACTTACGCCAAAGAGCCTGAAGTATTTTTTGCCTCTCCAAAAATGACATTTCATTCCCCCTCGATTTTTTCTTTTTTTTTTTCTTTTTTTTTTTTTTTTTTATCACCTGAACATTGGCCTTAAAACCACAGCACGCAAAGGCCCCATGTGAAGTAGGGAAAGGCATTCAGCATCTGCTTATATCCCCAAACTGAAGCACCAGTGTGCCTAAAAAAGCTTGTATTTAAAGGCATTGCAGCTGCATCAGCTCATATTTCATCCAGCCACCAATTTCCTTTTCCCCCTGACAAACAGGCCTCAGAAAGAACCCAGGCCAGAAATTCTCCACGTTAGCGAAACATTTCCTCTTTCCCGTTCTCCCTTCCATTAATGTTATTACGCTGCTCCTGGGAAAAGATGACTTTTCCAATGCAGGCAGCATATTTCTCTCTTTTCTTTTCTTTCTGTCTGTTTTCTCCTTCTCCTGGCTAAGGGTAAGGGAAGAACAGGGGGAAAAGGAATATTGGGGTGAAAGGAAATAGAGTGTTTCTTCAGGAAGGGCACACTAAAATGTGCCTCTCTTTCTGCACATGGATGCAGAGGAACAGCAATTCCTGGCTTTTCCTTCCTCTGGATGTGAGACACAAAGAGGGAAAAAGCCACAATGAGGGTGACAACGTTCAGGTGCTCAAACACCACCTTGGTGACAGCACCCACCGAGGGTCAGGCGCTCCCTATGGAATCAAAAACTGCTTCACTGGACTGATCCAGGGGTTAAACTCATCTCAGACCTGGTTGTGGCTACTTAGAGCTTGTTAACAAGTCAAAATTTGCAGTTGTCAGGTTATTATTCTTTTTTATTTTCCAGGTGTCCAGCAGCTTTCATGTTGTGTGCAATCCCACTTCTGCATGTCCACCAAAGATCTCCATCCTCCCACCTTTCAGCATCAACCTTTTAACTCCTGGGTCTTCCCTGACTGACTTATATCAGGACCAAAGTTCAACCTACACCAGACCAAAACCAGATCTGATACCAGAATGAGGAATTATCCTGGCTATCAGGAGAGCTCTGCTCTCATCAAATCTGAATTTACCATGTGCATCTTCACTCCAGTCTGCCTTTATTTTCCTTCTCTCCCAGGACGGGAAGGCAGAGCCCCAGAGGACACAAAACATCTCATTGAAATGAGTGGCAAAGGACAGCCAGGTCATAATTCCTGGCCTCAGAGCGAGCGTGGCGTGACTGAATCATAAACTTTCTGTTACGCCCATAAAAAAGGTGAAACAGCAGCATCTGCTCACTGAAAACCCCTTCCAGCACTATTTTAAAGTCATTTTACCTTATTCTACACTCAGGAAATCCATCCTTGAGGCAGCTTTTGTAAGTTCTTGTACAGAATTGTTTCCTCATTCTCATTGTGCCTAAAAGCCACGAATAATCTAGGTTTGTCATGTTTGATTTTTTGAGAAGTGAACCCAAAAATCAGGTAGATTTTATGAAAAAGTAGCTTACAAAAGGAGCAATTTTCCAGTAAAGAATGGGTTTGACAGAAAATTTCCTGCAGGTACTGGTTGTTTAATCATGTCCTCGTGGCTGGACCAGGTATTTTCAATCAATCCTATTTTATGTAGTGTTTTAGCACTTCTTGGCAATAAGAGCTCCATGTGGCTTCGGAAATGGGTCAAAAATCGTAATTTAAAAGGGCCCAGGAATTGTTCGTTTCTGGAGATCAGGCTGAGCAAATGTCTTTTCTACTGTTCTATTCCACTTGGACTTCGCAGTTTCATTCTAAAAACCTTCTGCAGAAATTGCCATTTGCAGTGAGAAAAGCTGGAGTCACATCCAGCCAGACCCCTGAACTTTTCCTCCAGGATTATTGGGAAGGGGCAGTTTCTCTAACCACTCTTTGTTTCCCTTTTTAAATTATTTTTTTGTGTTCTTACTCGCTTTTCTGCTTTTTCTTTCCCCCCCTGAGCTGGGGAGCTTTGTTCAGACAGACCTTCCCTTGTGAATGGTTTCAGTTTCAACAAATTGCCATTCTGTGACACCCCGCCAAAAAAGTGCCTTGGAAAATTCCCAACCACCTCCAGTCTGTGCTCTGGAGCACATTTCATTCCCAAATCCTGGGCTAACCATGGACCAAACCATCCATGGGCGTAGCTCCTTCCACTCCAGGGCATCCCCTCTGCCAGGGAGCTGGCCCCAGGGAACAGGGAAGGGATTTGTACCCGAGGAGTGCAATCCTTCTGGAGGTGACAGCCTCGCTTCAGAGTTGGGGAGGGTGTTATTCAGCCTTTCTGACAAGAGCAGAATAATGATGTTGTGTCTGGTTTTGATTTACAGCGAGTTGCGGTGCCACACTTACAGAAAAAAAACAGCCAAAAAAAATTATTCCTATTTTTTAGGGCTTGAAATGATCAATTTTCTCTTTCAGAAGGTTAAGTGCGGGCAATCCTCCCCATTTTTTGGCTTTGTCATCAGCAAATAGAGAATCCTGTTGTATTCAACAGTTCACAGAGACAAGAACTTACCAAGTTTTGAAAGAAAGATGAAAGTATTGATAATCCCACCTTTTTACAAAAAATAATTCAATTTTCCATGAGTGTCTAGCAGTGATAACATGAAAAAGATGAGATGAACTTGTATTTTTTTTTCACTAGTGGTTATTTTTACCACTATAAAGTGCAGAAGATGCATAATGAGATGCAAAAAAATAATTGCAAATGGACTCCTTTAGACAACCCAGGTCAATTCTTTGCTGGCATTGCAAAGATTTTGTTTTTATTATGCACCTCTCCATGATTGATTCTCCTCAGATCCCCTGAACGTGATCCTTGACTTCATTTTTCTTCTCTTTCAACTTACACTGCAACAACTCACACAAAAATTTTGAACCGCCTTTTGACTGAATCTTATTTTTTTTCACTCTTCCCCACCGTGGTTTCTCCGAGCTATAAGAATAACAAAAAAATAACAGAGCCAATATTCCAGCTATGCCTGGAGAAGTTTTTATTTCGTTTTTCACTTCCACCCAATGTCAAAATACCACTCGGAGCAGCCTTCATTCCCTGTCACGTGCTCGCAGATTTTTCCTTCATGCCTTTCTGCTTAGAGACGTCTTGTTGGAGGATTTTATTTTGTGCATGTCAGAGAACAAGTATGTTTTTTATGACATTTATGAATGTGACCAGTCTGGGAACATGCTGTCTGTCTGGGCCTGCTGCAGCCAAACTTGAAGTCATTGTGACCAGAATTTCCAATTTTGGGGATGGCTGATCCATCAGCTGGGGTCAATAAATTGGCAGAGTCGTCTCTTCTAGTAAGGGAAGGGGACTTGGAGGGATTGTCAGGGCGAGGTTTTAATTATCTGGGATATTAAGCAGGGGCTATTCCTTCCACCTTTCTCTGCCTTTCCTTTTGGCTGTAAAACCTACATTAACTGCAGTGTTAAATAAAAAAATAATTTCGATTCTGAATGCCCCTTACAGAAACCAGTTTTCTCCTGAAGTGCAAGGATCAAGCCTGTAGCATCAAAATATCAAAGAATTTCAGTTTTTTGCTGCATGAAGCCTGCCTGCCTTATTTCAGCTGCTCCAGCCCTCTGAAATCCATGATTGAGAGCTGCTAACTCCCAACGATACCCTCCTGGCATGCAGGCTTGAGGTTTTTTTAATATTTTATTTTAATTATTTTTAGTTTATAGCTCAGCAACTTGCCTGACCCAGGGGAACACTTAAACTAAATTTGATAGATGTCAAGTCAGGAAAAAAAAAAGAAAGACAGCAGTGTTCTTTCTCCCTGCAATTACAAATGTTTGCTGGAGACTTTTCTGACAGGATTAAGCGGAGCAGAGACCTGGGGGGAGCAGAGCCCAGGGCTCGGCTCAGCCTGGCTGATGTTCTCCAGAACATGGAAGGGCAGCAGGACACCTCCAGTAGCATTTTCCAACCCCCAAAACAGCGGGTTTGCCTTTTCTCCCCCTTTTCCCCTCAATCCCAACGTGTTTTGCCCCAGCTGGGGCAGCTGAAAAGAGCATCCTCCTTTTTTCAGCTGATTTTGAGGTGTGGGGATGCCCCCAGGCAAAACAAAAACCGGAGTTTAACGAGATGCAAAGGAGGGGGGAAATGCTCCGGCAAATGATGCCAAATCCAGCTTTCCACATCTCTGTAAACAAATATCAGAAACATCCAAACCAAATTTTTATAAAAAAGAGAAAAAAGTGGCTCTACTGTTTTCCAACCCATTTCTTTTCCTTGCAGACTAAATTTTTGAAGATACTGTAAAACAGACCGATGCAACCAGTGACAAAGAGAGAAAAATTAAACTCTTTGAATTTCTATAGGAATTGTTCAGATGGGAAAAATGTTGCATTTCTCTGGTACAATGTGCTGGCTGCATCAGGGAAAAGGAATGGGCTCTCCAGTTTTGTATCATTACATCACTGGCTCAGATCTTGCCCAGGAATTTAATCCAAAACTCAGTGGAATCAGTGGGAGTCTCATTACTGGGAATCCATACTCAGGTACACACACACACACAAAAAAAAAAGAACAAATAGAAATTGTTAGGGAAAATACTGAATTGTTATTTTGAAAGTGTTCAGAGTTTTCTTTCCAATGGAATAAGGGAAGAAATTATTTAAAAGTCTGATCTTTCCATGTTTCTTTTCAATAATAATTTTTGGGGTGATCCCTACTCCTTAGAGATTTATTTCTTACATCTCATCACTGGAAAAGAAGGGGAATTACAGGGTGGGAATGAATAACTTAAATACATCAAAATTAGTTTATGTTTAATGGTTGGAAACACTCCTTTTTTCTTCTTTTCTTTCTATAATGAAGAAATCAAAATAATGTCTATGGGACTGGATAATTTTTCCCACTGAAAGAAAAGGCTGACAAAGAAATTTTGCACAAATGTGAAAGCGCTCCATGGTTTGTGTGAAACCAGCTGATCCTGGTTCAATTTTGGGAATACCCCGAGTGAAATAACATTGCCAAAGCAGTGCCCAGGGCACTCAAAATAAAAATGCTCTGAAGTTTAACATCTTTCTAAACCTGAGTTACATTTTCCTGTTGGAAATACCCTTTCCATTGTCGGAACCGAGGGTGGTGCTGCCCTTGCTCATGATTTAAGGTGTTTTCACTCTCGATTTTCCAGTCTTAATAATTAATTTGAAGGAAAAGTCCTTAATGAATGGGCAGGTACTCTTATAACTTATTCAAGAACATGTACTTAGGGTGAAATCCAAGCTGATTTATTTCTCTAGCTGTGGAATGCAAGAATATTCCCTCCATATTTTTCTTCCCAGCTCTCAGACAAATAAATCAGCACTCATAGATATATTTACAATATTTGATAACAAAATGAAAATAAAAAAAAAAGAAAGAAAAAGCGTGGAGGTTATCTGAATGAGTTCATAATCAGCCAGGTAAAGTGGTTTAGCAGATTATGAAACCCCAAATTGTTCCTGTGCTGATAATTATTTCAGTTCTGCAGCTCGGGGTGGGCAACGCCGCTTTTCCTCTGTCTGCTGGAAAAACAAGCAGGATGGCTCTCCCTGTGCTTTTTGGCTCAGCTGCACACATCTGGGTTTCGTATCAAAAGAAATAAATATCGGCCCTAATTAATCCTGTGAGGCTGCTGGGTACGAACTCCTGAGCAGCCCAGGCTTCAATTCCAGCCCCAGGCAGGCCCGGGGATGGGGTGGGCTGTGCGGGGCTGGCTGTTGATTTAATGCACGATATCATGTCCAAAAGGGTCTGGAACAACACTGATTTACATCAGCTGAATATTTGGCTCATTTGAGGCTCCCCTGGGAAGGAGAGGGGGGATCCCTCCACACATCCATCCCCCCTGCTCTGCTCAGATGTGCTGGGGAGCAAACTGCATTGCGAAATGCTCAGGAAAGCCAGGGAATTTTTCATAAATGCAATTTGCTGAGGTGGTTTAATTGGGGGAAAAGTATTCCTTCAAGAAATGCAAACTGCCTGATTTACTAGACCTTTATGTAAAGTTATTTATAATGATTTGACCAGAAGATAAAAATCCTGTATTTCAGACAGAGGAGTATCAGGATGGCAACACTCTGATTAGTTTTACATCTTTCCTAATTCAACTAATTCAAAGATAGACCTCAGGGATTTCCTTGAACAGCAATAAAACTTGTTGAGAATGGGCTCTGTTACATGTTTTACAATTCAAAACCTGTCTGTCTCTTTCTTACTCCCTCTCTTTTATTTTTTTTTTTTCTTTAAGAAAAAACTGTAAAATGATTTTGATCCAAATATCTGAGTGGATTCAGAGCAAATGGAAGTAAAGGGAATGTTAACCCTGGCCTGGGTACAGCCAGGCTTTGTGCAAACTTCTCCCCCTTCCAATGCTCCTCAAACCTATCCTGCAGTAAACCTTGTTATTCCAGCCCTGGATTTACCCAGCAAAAAGCTGCCAAGGGCCCCAAATCGTGTGGCTGATTTCTGTAACGAGTGCTAACGAGACCACCACACCCATTTGCCCAGATTTATTATTTTCCTTCCCAACCAGAGCCCAAACTGGAACCCTCACCCCCAGAGGCTCAAACCTGGTGGATTAATTCCCTGCGAAATTCCTGCTGTCTCCCCACAATGCCATGTGAAGTCATTCCCATGGATCCAGGCTGGTTTTGTTGTGCTAGGCAGCAGTGTGTTTGCATGACTATCCATCTATTAAAAGATATTATTTTTTCCAGTGGAGAATATTTCAAATATTTCCAAAGAAGCCTTTTTTTTTTGCCCCCCCTCAGATTATTGAAAGTAAAAAACCGAAAAGAATAAAATCATGCAAAAAAACCAAAAGAGAAACAAAAAACAAAAAACTCTCTAGTAAGGTCAGAAAAGCAGGGGAAAATTGAGAATTTAGAGTTATGGAATCATTTAGCTTGGGAAAGACCTCTAAGACCATTGAGTCCACCCATTATCCCAGCACTAATCCATGTCCCCAGGTGACACATCCACATCTCATAAATCCCTCCAGGAATGGTGACTCAACCTCTGCCCTGGGCAGCCTTTTCCAGTGCTTGACAAACATTTCAGTGAAGAAATTTTCCCTAATATCCAACCTAAACCTCCCCTGGCACAACTTGAGGCTGTTTCCACTTGTTACTTGGGGGAAGAAACCAAATTCCACCTCACTCCAACCTCCTTTATAGACGAAGCTGATGCTGACACTTGATGGGCCTGGATGAAGTCTGGAAGATTTCAGTCAGAAGTGCAAAATTTTATGAAATTCCTCCCATGTTCCTGAATTTTGCACACACTTTCACATAGACCTATCATATAAAGGCAAAGCAAGAAGATTCTCTAAATAAAGAAAATCAATATTCTAATTAATATCAATTTCCAGTCTTGATTTCTGAAAGCATTTAATGAACACAAAGGGCCAGATTAATAAAATAAGATTCGTAAAGTAAGGGCCAGATTCATTGCTGTAATGGCAGGAAATCAATGCCATAAAAATCAGACTCTGTTGCACAAATCTCAAGGAATTATTGCTTTCTTGTGCCATTGTTTTGGGGACAATCCAAGAACTGCCACCAGCTCTGATTTTGTTCAAATCCTTTGATAAAAGGAAGAAGTGAAATCACAACTAAATAAATTATAACCCCTGCTATTGTTGGGCAAACAGAGCCCTTGTGAAGGAAAAGGAACGGCTGCAGGAAGGTCATTGCCAGGAAGTATTTGAAGACCATAAATCCTCCTCTATCAGTCCCTCCTGGGTGATAAGAGACCCCTAAGTCAAGTTCTTCTTACCCTGATATCTCCAAGTGGTCCCTGACATGTTCCTGTTTTTCACAGCTGGCTGAAGGTTTGGATTTCTCTCCCAGTTTTCCTCTTTTCTCTGGAGCCAGGACAAGGTGGCTTTGTTGTCTGGGCTCTTCTCCATTAAAAGTGAATCTTCTATCAGCAAAAAAAAACAAAGGGCAGTTTTAATAATTAAATTTTTAATTTTTAAATATTGAGCGTGCAACCTCCATACTTTTATTTAAATGCTCATTCTATATTTACCAGTGATCTGTAAGTGCCTGGCTGGGCACATACAGAGAATACAAAGCCTCTTTCCTCCATGAATGGCATCATTAATTTGGATTTAATCTTATTCTCACCTAGAAATCCATAGACAGAAATGTGTGTTTGGGCTCCAGGGAAAAAGGTACCTAAGATTGCAACAATTATTTTGGGATTTGTATTTTTATTTATTTCTCCTGCTGTTTATGGGGTGGCACAGTCCATGATAAAAGTGAATAATATGGGTCCTGCAGTGGCTCACTCCACCTCCTCTTTGTCATTTTGCTGAGTTAAATGGAAACTTAAATAAGCTAAGGAATAACTTTATTTGGATTCTTTCCAGCTGAGCATTACAGCGATATCTGAATCCCTTATTGCTCCTAAACCTGTATTTGCCTAAGGAGAGAGCTGAAATGACTCCACCACGGGAGAACTGGAACACTGGAAGTTACAAGGAAGGGAATTCAGCTCAGAAATAGACTTGTAAATGAATTATCAGCACACAGCACAAATACCTTTATGAAACCACTGCTTAAATCCTTGTTTCATTAAGTCACCCATCTTCTAAATTAATTTTAATCCTATGTTTTCACTTTGTCTTTACCTTTCACAAGCAATATTTTGAGCACTTCCATGCAGTAAAGAAACAATAAAACTTTGTCTTACATAAGAAAAAGTTATGTTGAGTGCAGTGAAATATCAGAGACAGCTATTTAAACAGCTCAGAAAATCCCACCTGATTGGGCACTTTGACATAAAACAAAATCTTGTTTGTCAAAATTGTCTTTTAATGATAAAATTGAAGATGCCTGACTCGGAATTGTACACAAATAAATATCTGTCTCCTTGCTGGGGACAAATTCCTTTTTATCCAACAAATATTATTTCTGGTATTGCTGTTGAAGAAGTGAATGGATTTATCCTTTTGATTTGGAGCAATGAGGGCAGCACCAAGAGCATTTTCTGGGCTGCAGTTTTGGGCAGGGGATGGGATGCAGGGATGGGTTGAGTGCTGTGCACCCTCGGCACCAACCCTGGAGCGCTGCAAGGGCTGGGCTCTGCCAGCAGGACTCAACCACAGCTCCCATTTCACCCCCTCTGCTCAGCCAGCAAAATGCAGCTGAGGTGGGACTGGCTGTGAGCTAATTCTGCTGGGAGAGAAATGCAGAACTGCTGCCAAGGGAAGCAAGGAGAGGCGTTGTTATCGCTGGGAGCTGCTCAGACCTTGGAGGGTCGCGCAAACATCTCCTCCTGGAGCCAGCACCGATCCGGGTGGGTGCTGGCTCCAAAGGTTTAACAGCTCCCAGGCACACATCTGAAGCTTAGAGACAGGTTTAAACCATTTGCCTGAAGTTAAATAAGTACTTAAATAGTTTTCTGCGTTTAGAATCCCAGAGTGGCTTGGGTTGGAAGGGATCTTAAAGCTCGTCTTGTTCAGCTCCATCCATGGGCAGGGCCACCTCCCACCACCCCAAGCTGTTCCAAGCCCTGTCCAACCTGGCCTTGGGCACTTCCAGGGATCCAGGGGCAGCCACAGCTTCTCTGGACACTCGTGCCAGGGCCTCCTCACCACCAAAACTCTTTTTTTCCCTGAATTTTTAATACCATAATGCAAATGCACAATAAGGGGGCACAAACAGAGTCTTTCAGACTTTGGTTGTGTTATCCACATAAAAATTCATCCCAACCAGATGTAATTTAGCAGGTGGAGGAGGGATTCATGATTATTGGTTACATCATCCAAACCTACTTGAGGAACTGTTCATGAACGTCAGAGTTTGGCACAGATTTGGAAAATTTCATTTTCCTTTGGCAGAGGAAGCTGCCTAGAAATACTCAGTGATCAGATTTTCGAAGATGTTGAACCTTTGCAGCTCTTCCCATTCCCACAGCAGCATTCCAGGGTTTGACACAGCCAAGCCTCTGTTTGTTGTCATCTATAGATTTCTTTTAGAACTCTTTTATTAGAAATGAATCTTTGTAAATGCATCTTCCAGAGAAGAAAATACAGCTTTGCCCGTGCCCTTTTGGGGTGCACACAAATCCCTACTCATGCCAGTTTATATGTCCTGCAGCCCCAAACCACTGACTTCACAGCCTGGACCAGCCTGAATATGGCAGGTCTTTCACTCCTTTATTATACTGCATATTTGAAACCTGCAGTTTTATGAGAAAAATTAAGGATTTGTGCTGTGAGCCTCATCTGATGCCCTGTGGATTTGTGTATGATTTTTACAGCACAGACAGGCTATCCAGCTTTCCCTGTAAGGAGGACATTTAGCCAAATTTCTGCCTCTGAGTATTTTATGAAACATGTAGGAAGTTAATATTTAGGGAGAGTTTGGCTCATTGATCCCATTTGACAGATGGATACACAGACACAGCCCAGACATGGGGACTGCATAAGCCTCAGGTCCCTAAGGAGAGCAGCTAAAGTCCATTTTGTGAGGAGCAGACTCACTCCTTTACAGGCAGTTGCAGAATTGCAGGTGGGATTTCACATGGACCCTGGAGCTTTGGCTTCAGCCAGGGGTGGGTTTTCTGTATAAATGGAAAACAAAATAGACATTAAAAATGGGTGAAATGGGAAAATCAAAGCGTTCAGTAATTAATAATTAGGCTAAAAGAGATGATGTCACACATCTAATATTCCTGCTCAGTGTGCTATGGGCTCCTCTTTGTCTTTGGGATGGATGTTTGGAAAAAATCCCACCCCAACATATTTAAATGTCCACTGATAAACTTGCTTTCTTAGATTTCCAATTTTTTTTTCCTTTTCATCATAATCAATTCTTTCTTTTCTATGATGACTCGATTATAAATATGGCATTTTGGCCATAGGTGACAGAAGCACTCTGGGCCAGATGTGCTGGCTGCCTGTGAAGGGCTTGGCCATAGGATGCTGGTGGTTTAAAGTAACAGGAAACCTGAGGAATATCATAAATCAGCCTTTTCTGACTGGGTTTCTTGTACAGAGTAAAACAAAATGTATTGAATAACTTAAGTATGTGTGAGCCTCCTGCCTACCAAATTACTGGGGGCTGCCAGTGGAAAACACACTAATTTGATGTTGGCCTCCAAGAGAAAATTGTTAAACGAAAATTAGGTTTCAGCGTTTTAACGCAAAAATCAACTTGGAGCTCAGTGTTAACAGGAGCCTAAGGATTTAACTAACTGCAAGGAAAACAAGGAGAGACAAAATTCCTGACTTACTAAACCCCAGTCCTGAGAAAAAAAGCCTTTCACTTCTGGATCCCAACACGGCAGGAGGGACAAAGCGTGTACCAAAGGGTGGTTTTCTTTCTTTGCTCTCTCCTGCCATGGATTTCACAAGGTCATAGGTTGACATTTTGTACTTTTCCACAATTCTATTGACTTTCATTAACAATAAACAGAAGGTGCTGGGCCAAAGTCATCCAATCCATGACAGAGTGTTCAAAAATATTAAGCTTCTCACATTCAAGGACATCAGAAGGGGCTGGGCTCAGGGATGCTCTCCCCTGGTGTCCTGGCAGGGCTCTTCAGGAGAGATATGAGAGCCACATCTGAGCTGTTCCCCTTCAAGGAGCTGTTTCCAGCCCTAACTGGGGTTGAAGCAGTTGCATTCCAGGGATATTCCTGTGGATAAACCCGCCTAACCAAAATAAGTTATTGCAAATCGATTCATCCCAGGCCTTAATTAAAAGCTGTTCTTATTATCCCATTAATGAACATTTTAAAACCATGAAGAAAGACCAAAAATGTGGCCTGTTTCTCTCCCAGCATTTCTCTGCTCTACTTAAATAAAATAATACTGAAAAACCAAATGTATTTTTTTCCCTATCTCATTACCATTCTTTTGGGTTTATTTTGAAGCAATAATTCTAAAGGTCTTTCAATCTCCTCTTTCTGACCATTTTGTGGAGACAGGCATGGCCTGGCATTCAGATCACTGAAGAATGGCTCCCACATCAATGCTTTAGCACCCACACCTTCTCAGATGCCTGTGTTTTCCCTTTCAGAAACCACTCTGAAACAACTTTTAAATTTATAAATTAATGGGCTTACAGTGGATTGGCCCAACTTTTACCATTTCCTCCACACTGGAGATGTTTTTTTTTGGTCAGCCTGGGACATTTTCTTTCCTGCAGAGTCTCTCCCTCTCTCCATGGTGTTGCTACGTGATCTAATTGAACGTGGACCTCTTCTTATACGGAATTCTTATGGCTGAGAGACATTAAATATCAGAGAGGGCTCCTGCTTGAAATGCATCCTCAAACCAAAGTCCTGAGCCATATTTCTTGTTCTCTTTTGAATCTGTATTTTGGGTTCTGGCAGAGGGACAGGAGCGAGTGTGGCGTGCAGCGTTTCCCAGACTGTGTAGCTTGGCACCAGAAAATCATTTCTTCAGAGTTCCAAACCTGTCAGGATGCTCTCTCGAAACTGCTCCACATTTCAGACGTGTAACACCGAAATGTCACTTTTGGAGCTCAAACCAGAGCGCCTTCAGCTCTCTGATTGGCAGAAAACTGACGGATAAGCTCCAGGGAATTTCTCCTACAGCTGTAAACTTTCAAAAATACTTTAGTGCTGCAAAAACTATAGAGTGTGGTTTAAATGAACAATATGCCCTCTTCATACCTCAGCAGCAGCGAGAACACGCTTTCCACTTCGGCATGAACAACCCAGGGCTCAAATTCTGAATTTTTTTCACCCGCACAGAACAGGTTAAGCAGCTTTTAACTCGTTTCTACCTGCCACAAAAATCATATGATATTCCAGACATCTCTGGGAGGAGGAAGAGAAGATACAGATGGTTGTGCAGATGTTTGGATCCTGTTCTCTTAATGCTCTAGGCAGGACAAATTTAATCTCCTTGTATGCCTCACAGAAGACCAGATCACGGCCCTGTTCCGTCCCTGGGATCCTGGAGAAAGCCAAGTCTCCAGTTAATATGTTTATGTGACATTCGGAGCTTGGCTCTGCTCTGCCCTCGTGGGCCAAATCCTAACATGACCCAGTGCTCTCTCACATCAGCTGGAGCTTTGCCTGAATAAAGTAAAAGTTAAAAGTAAGCGATGTCTCCAGGTTTCAGGCCAGGGATCTCATTTCACAAAAGCTCTGTGTGTTAGAAAAAGATACATCAGCTTCAGCCCGCTGCAGGGTCATTGTTTTCTGGAACTTTTTGTGTTTTGACTTTTAAAAATCTGAAATATGAGGAGGAAGGTCTTGTCCTCCCACTCCTGGGGCTACACCCTTCCCTGAACAAACCTGTGCTCAGCAGGAGCTGAATCCTTCCCGAAGCATTTGTGTCTCCAGGGGCCAGAGCTGCTGGCACTCTGCCCTGATGTCATCCATGGAAAGTTGTCTCCTGAGATTATCAGCGGCTGCCTCACCTCCAGCTTTATTATCCAAAGAAGCTGTGGCTGCTCCAGCCCTGGAAGTGCCCAAGGCCAGGTTGGATGGGGCTTGGAGCGACCTGGATCTAGCAGTAAATGTCCCTGCCCATGGCAGGGGGATGGAACAAGATGAGCCTTAAAGTCCAACTCAAACCATTCTATGATCCTATAATTTTATGATTCTATTTGCTTATGAACAACCCTGCTTTTATTCTGGTTTTATATTAACATTTATTCTGATATTCTCTCCCCGCCCTTCATTCAAACCAAAGGAATGCCTGATGGTTTTATAGGAACAATTCTGACAACTGGAAGGGCTGAACAGTCTTGGAAAAGGACATGACAGGTCTCCATCTGCAAAAAGACAGCTGGAAAACACACAGGTTTGGGGAAAAGCCTTGAGCACCAGTTCCTGGGGAGGGTTGCATGCCTGGGTTTGGGTTTACCTGTTGCTTCCATGGTGTTCACACCTTCCCAATCAATTCTGGACATATATCCCATGGTTCCCAATGTCAGTGGACAGCTGAGGCTGCTGTGGGACATCTGGGATGTCCTTTGCAGGGAACATTAAGGATATTTGCTGGAGGACTCCCTGCTCTTTGCACGATACATCAACCCCAGTCCAAATCAGCAGAGAGGCCAAGCTTGACCCCACTGCCTGGCTGAGCTGCTTTTGGTTGTAAGGGGTAAGAACTTGAGGTGGTATCACAGAATCACAGGCTAACCAAGGTTGGAAAAGACCTCCTGAACCATCCAGCCCAAGCTCTGACCTGTCACCACTACACCATATCCCCAAGTGCCAGGTGAATGTGCTCTTTGAAGGCACCCAGGGCTGGTGACTCCACCACTCCTCCAAGGATCATCACCCCTTTGGAGGGACCATGGGCCAGGGATGGTTGTGTGCCTGGAGATGTCCCTGAGGGGCTGGCTGTAGCCTGGCTGTGTGACCTTTTGTGGGAAGATGTGTGCCCTTCCATGGGGGCTGGCTTCCCCGGGGATGGGTGGTTTCTCATCTCCCTCTCCCCAGCAATACTTGAAATAATTACGAGCCCAGTGAAGACCAAAAATTCAGCCAAATTCGTCTGTGTTGTCAATCTTCCCTACAGATGTTCTGGAGGTACTGTTGAGTCTCTAACCACAGCGTTTGGGTGCTTTAATCCTGCTTTGGGAGCAGAGGCAAAGGGGTGAGTAATCACCACAAACCCATGAATGAACAGTGAGATTGTGCATGGAGAAACTGAGAGAGAGACCACACAGCGAGGGGTGGGAGCCGTGGGATCAGGAGCTGGGATTTCTTTTTCTCTCTGCACAATCCACAATCCTGCTGCCCTGTGTGATCTCATGGAAGAAGTATATTTTCCATCTGTGAGGAACTCCTCGCAGTATCAGCTAAGTGCAAATTAGTAGGATCATTAGCCACTCTTTGAGGGAGACGGCTGCCAGGAAGCCTGAGTGTATGTTTGAGGAAGAATTCCTAATGTCTGTGTATCTGGAGGAGTATAAATTCTTCTCTTCCCCTCCAGTAGCCTAATTAGATTTTACTCTGTTTATTAGAAGAGTTCAGTTGCTAGCTTAACATGAAATAAAATCTGCATGATGAAGAAGTCACGAGCAGTAAAGCTTACAGTGTGCTGTTAGAAATTTTCCTTTTGGAACAACAGTGATGAAATCCTCCAGTGTTAAATAAAGTGAAAGCAGGAATGTCTTTAGATCCAACAGCCAGGATCAAAACAGGGTGTCAGGGATGGAGGGAGGGTTGGGAAGGAGGAATAATGCCATTCAAATCGTGCCTGAAATGAGAGAGTTTCTGGAGAAATTGCATTTTTATCCACATAGCAGACTGGATCTTCACTGGAAAACAAGGATAGGAAAGATGCTCTTCCATTTGAAAATATATTCTTCAGTTCTCCTCAATCCTTCACAATATATCAAGAGTCAAGGGCTCTAAAAAGATGGAGTAGTATCTAGATCTAATTCCGTTCAAACATCTTCAAGTTTTTCAGGGCCTGACGGCCTTAGTGATGTCAAACAGCTTCCAGTAGAACCTGGATCCATTAATTTTTCTAAAATGAAGCTTGGCCTTGGAATAAAAATCCATTGAAGATAATGAGATGGAGATTCTTGGGGTTAGGATTAGATCCTTGCATGGAAAATGATGAACAGCCAAAAAACCCTGAGATTTCTGAAGTTCAGGATTTGTCCCCCAGTTTCCAGATCTCTGGTGACATCCCTCAAAATTTCCATGTAACATTTTAGGAACTGGAGTCTGGGGAATCAGAAAAGAAGACATATATTCTATTTCCTGGGAAATAGAATGGGAATATCCCTGTCACACACAAAGCCACCAGCAACCTGCAACAGGGAGTTTTCCAAGTGGTCTTTGAGTTGGTGACCCCAAAATCCTACTGAAAAAACGCCTCTGTATTCACTTATCTCTAGAAATAAGAGCACAGTGTTTTTTCTTTCTCCAAATAAACTGAGAAAATAAACTGTAATTGCAAACAAATTTATTCTTTTGGAGGACCTCCAAGAGCTGTGTCTAATGTAGATTTTTTTTGGTGCTAGGCTGTACCTAAAACCTCTGAGTCCAGCCCACTCTGCTGGTGGGGGCAACCTGATCAGACACACAAAATCCTGTTCCTCATGGATCATTTGAAAACCCATCAGGGGCAGAGTCAGGGTGCAAATCTGAGGATGAAAGCTGGAAGCCTGGTGTAGAAAGTAAGTTCTGGAGCCTAAAAAAAGAAAAGAGCAAGCTCAGAGGAGGTTGAGTCAAGGGAAGGAGACTCGAAACCTAAAACCTTCCCAAAAAAGCAAAGGGATTTGTGAAACCCGAGGGACTAAAAGTACATTTTGGCCCATGCTCTGGTTTTCCTCAGCACGTGCCCAGCCACAAGAGCCCATGTGGTCCTTCTGTTTTCCCAAGTCTTTTGAAATATAGATGCAAGAGTCTCGAATCCCTGCACTTCCCTGCATTCCTGAAGAAATTGGCCCACCAAGTCGTTGTAATTCAGGATACCACCATACACCCACATGTAAGATTCCTTAACAACTATGCACATTTTTAAGCTCAAATATTTTAGAATTGTTTTCACTGTGCCTGAGCTGTAATTGGCTCAGTTTCCCAAGTGTTGGATCATCTAACTGGAGTGATTTTTGACTCCGAGCCCAGGCACCATATCAAAACATTTATCAATTAATCATAAAAAGTAACTAACATTGTTGTCCACCCAAGAAAAACTGTCACTTACAGACTCATGTATGTTATTCCTTATGAAAGAGCTGCTATATAGAAGTTGATTTCCTGCACAGACCAGGTGGAAAATCTGCTAAAGGCAGAGGTCAAATTTAGTTTAATTTTATACCCTTTGTTAAGAATGTTCTCTCTCTCTCTCTCAAAAAGAAAAAAAAAAGGAAAAAACCCACCCTTGTGTTCCTTTCCAAGTATTCTAAAGTTAATTCATGTGAAAGAAAAAAAAAAAGATTAGGATAAAATTTCAAATATTAAATTCAAATGCAGGATTAATGAGTTTTATTTCAAAGCCCCAGAGGTTGTCTGGAATTTAGGACATTTTTTTAGTAGCAGACACAAGACACAGCCAGATGCAGTCGTGTTTTGGACCAGCTCAGCACAAATTTAGCACCTTGAAGGAGAAATTTTATGTCTTTTTTGTAAAGCAAACATTTCAACTTTTCCAAAATCCCTTGTCCAAAAGATATTATTGTTGCACTGGATGAAAGAAGGGGTTTTAGCTAAGGCTGACTTGTTGCACCAGCACAGAGAAATTGCCACCCCATCTCCATCCTTGTAGGTGATGTAGGTCTCCTGCCCCATTCAACAGAACCATATAAATCATATCTTTATTTTTTTTAATAATGTGGAGCAAGATATATTTAAAAAAAAAATAATAAAAAAAAGAAATCATGGAACCATTTCCTGAAGCTAAATTTGAGACAGTCCTTGCGACACTCTGCAGGAAAGAGCTTTTTGCAGCGTGGTTTCTCCAAGAGCAGCAGGGAAGGGCTTGGCAGAGGTACAAACACCATTCTTCTCACGCCCTCCCAGCCAGCATGGCAAACCCGGGGCTGAGGGGCTGCTCCACTTCACACCCTCTCCCCGAGGCAAAGCCCCTGCAGGCCAAACCCCTCCCTTTCATTCAAAGATTTTGTTGTCATCCCAAAAATGAGCAGCCCTCAGCTTCCTCCCTGGCAGGGCTGCTCCCAGGGATCAGTCGTGTTTCAGGTCACCACAGTTTGTTCAACCCAGGGAGAAATTCCTGTTCCCAGACAAGTGATGGCTTGGGAAGGGCTGGTAACACCTGTGAAGCTCAGCCTGAGGAGCAGGTGCTTGGACCACGCTGTGTTTTGGGCAGCCAAAAGTGCTGAACATTGTCCTGACTGGAATCAAAGAATTAAATCCCCAATGAGTTCAGTGGGAGAGGAAGGCGGCCAACGTTGAGTTTAATATTTTATACATTAGCATTGAAATCTTGATGGGAACGGACCAAAACCTTGCAGCAAACACCTTCAAACGTTGGAATCTTGTCTTAAAAGATTCCAGTTATAGCAAGAAGCAAACACTGGGGTTTCAGTTTCACATTCTGGCATTTGATCAAATGGACATACCACAGTCTGTAAATAGATCCAAAAACTGAAAAATCATTCCAATTAAATTCCTTCGTTGCCTTAGAACTCTGACTCACCTATGGACAACCAATGGAATTAACATCAGCAGAAAATTAGGACTTGGTGATAGGCAAGACTTCAGACTAATTATTCCATTTAGAAAAATGATCAAAAATTATTTTTTTTGTTATTTCTTTCTGGGATGAAAATCCTACAATAACAGGTTTTCCACCTTTCATGCAGAACAAAAATAGCCCATGGAAGTAGCCTCATCTCACAGTACTTATGGTTTTGGGCCCCATCAAAATCAGAAAATGTGAAAATATAACAAAATATTATGCAAAGTAGCAAATATACTTAAAAACTACTAAATGTTTTCTCTGAATTGCAACTAAATTTTCTGGTCAGCCCCAGTTTTATCCCATCTGATTGCTCATAATCTCATCCCATCACTAACCCTTTTCAACAGCAATGGAATTTTGGATTTAAAGCTTCATTTCCAAATGGATTTCTCGGCCAGGATGGGAGAAGGTGGATGTAATTGTCAGGAATTTCAGGTTATGACTGCCTGGAGCTGATCTGAGTGCTTTGCTGAGCCGCCACCAAAGGAAGGGAAAAGCTGTGCAAGGCAGTGGCAGCTGCTCTGACTGCAACCACATCTCACTCATTTGAGGCCAAGGCCTCTTTTGGTCCTTCTCATCTCTGAACTCAACCCCTGACACGGCTTTTAGCTGAAAAGTATCTTAAAAACCAAAAAAATTCACCAAAATTCACTGAAGACTTGGTGTTTCACAGACAAAGCCTTGCTATCTATATGTTATCAGTGGCACAAGTTTATGCTTCATCTTGGATATAATAAGAAATGTTTTATCCCTAGACACTGATTTGCACATGTTCAATCCTTATCAAAACCGCACAGTTTGACACTTGTGTCCAAAAGTCACCCCCAAATCTGTTGCATCACTCTGAACTATTGTCCAAAGCCAGCTGAACTGGAGGCTGAGCCAAGGGACGCGTTATCCAAAGGAAAACAGCAATAGCTGAAACGTATCTGAGGCACCAACAGGATGTGAACCCTTCACAACATCTTCCTCTGCTGACAACCCATGAAAATACTGGGCCCTGCTCCCACCTGCACCACGAGCACGTCCCAAGGCTGCTTAGCTGAAGAGATTGGATGGTTTTCCATTCTTGGCTTGGCCTCTGGTGTGAAATATTCCCTCAGCTGGAGGTGAACAAAGAGTGAGGCGTCCCAGTGACTGGACACGAGACTGGAGCCAAGCCCAGGCCTGGGTGGAAGCCTGTTCCATGACCAGTTGCTCCACACCTGGCTCGGTGCTTGGGGATGTCCTACATGGAGCCGTCAGGTTTTATGGGCACTCCATCTATCATTGCATCCAGGGGGAAAAAATAAAAAAAAACAGCAAAAAGAATAAAACCAAGATTTTTATGGGCCTAGGAGGAGCTAACCTGGAAATATCACTGGCACAAATAGAGCTGTTGAGCAGACAATAGCACTGGGGTATTGCCATGGGTTTGTTTACCCAAACGTGGCCATCCTCGTTGTGAGGTCCCCACCCTCCTGGTCCCCAGCCTGGGGAGCTGGTGGAACACAAGCTGTGATTGCCAGGCTGACAGCTTTACTGCCTCCCTGACCCTGCTATTTTTAAGGGAACAGGTTATCTCCGTGATGTAATCAGGTCTTCCTCGTGCTGTTAGGTCATTCCCACCGCAGGGAGCTGGAGCCTGTGGTCCTCACCCCGCTTGGAATGCCGAGTCAGCTGTTCCAGGTGTCCAGGAGTTTGACTGAAAGCTACTGAGACTGATTCTACTTTCCCAAATCAGTCAGAAAATGCAGCTTTGGTTCCCTTCTTCAAACCTATTTTATCCAAATTCATAAAGAGAATTTAAATACCCAGATTCTGAGGCTTGAAATTTAAAACAGCATCAATGAGATTAATTAAATGTGTGTTTGTGCTAGGAGTGGGAAAGGGCAAGTGCAAGTTATAGTTTGCAAGTGATTTCTGGAATAAGTGCAATAAGTAAATAAATGACAAAAAATGTTGTTGCACTTCCATTTTGAAAGTTCTCATTGCAAAACAAGTGGACAGAATGACCAGACCTTCACTTAGGGAAAATAAAATATCCCAGTGGGCTGAATTCTACAGAGTTATTAAAGGCTTTATGTCAAGATTATCTTTCTGAAGAAGACACAGACTTGATTTCAGCAAATGTTAAAAATTTGGGTCAAATTAGAAAAGCATTTAGTGATTTAGCAGCTACTTATCCAACATTATCTGTATGTAAACTATTTACTCAGAATGATATGACTTCAAACCTCTCTCCCATTCTAAAATTCCTGCCTCCTGTCCTAATTCCATGAGGAAAGAGACACCCACAGCAAAGGCTAGACAAGCTCTGTTAGGAAGCCTTTTTCCAGCTCCCATGGGAATAGAATACCTTTTCCAGTCTCAGCTGGAATGAGAAAATGAAAAATAAAAATTTAAAATCAAATCCTATTTGAGCTAATGCAGTCCAAACACAGCCAAAGGTATCCAAGGTGCTCCAAAGCATTTCCCCACTCCCTATTCTTGTTGATCCCAGTGTCAGGTTGGTTGTGAAACCCAACCACAAAACTGCCTGGAAGGTTCCCTTGGCTTCTCTCAGCCTGCAGGCAAACCTTGAAGGATGCATTAAAGGAAATGCTGGCCCTCCACAGCTCCTAGGGAATGGGAAAACGGGCTTATGTGTCATTAAATGGCTCCATTCCTTCAGAGGTGGTGGAGTGGGGACATCTGAGACCCCCAGGGAGCAGCCAGTGGGTGTAACCTGCACAGGGACACAGTTCCCATAACGTCACAGCAAGAAGAGGTGAGCTGGAGCAAAAATAAATTCACTTTCTCACCAAACACCCTCCTATTTTTTCCGAGTCCAGATAAGCAAATTAAAAATGATGTCATGGCTCCCCCAGGACACTGCAACACGCTGCCATTTGTCCAGCCAGAGTACAACTCCTATTAGTGTGATATAACCCAGTAGTTGGGAACTTAATAGGAAAAACAGAACTGGAATTTAATAAAAAAGTGTCTACAGCTTTTAACTCATTGCCCTTAACACGCAGAGCTACTGTGAGTGCCTCGACATGAACACTCTGAAGACCAAAGAATTAAAGTAAATGCAATCAGCAGATTACTAAATACCAATGGGAAATTTAGAGCTATAGAGCAAAATCCCAGAGCATTAAAGGATTTAGTGCTTGGCATTGATGAGAAGCAAATCTTTGGATTTCCATTTCTATCCTTAATTAGCAACTGAGGTTTATTTTAGTCTAAACTAAGTCACAAAAGATAACACACCCTAAAAGAAAATAGATAGCAGTGCAATAAACTTCATAAAACGTCTTATTAAAAATTAGAAGAAAAAATAACAGATTCAAATGGAAAATCAATTTCCAGGACTTCCATTTCCTTTTGTTTTCTTGTCTTCCCACCCATGCTCAGCTCTTTTTTAATAACATTCAGCTCTTTACTAGCAAGGCTAGCAAGGGTGGTAACAAAGATAGCATTTGAAACCCAAAAGGGAGGCTCCCTTTTAGAAGGGACATTTGAGGAGTGTTCTTGCTCCTTCACAGCTTGGGGTTTGGGAGTTTGCTGTCTCCCTGCCCAGTTCCCAGGGCCTCTCCCTGGAGGTAGGATTGAAAATGGATGAGTTGTGTTGCTCGAACAAAAGAGCTGTGTGACACTCAGTGGGTTTCTTGGATTCTCTGGGGCTGGGGAAAGATAAAGCTCTCCTGGTCAACGAGGAGATCCCAGGCTGGTTATCCCCTGATCCCATCTGCCATCTGCACTGCTGCTGATGTGCTGCCAGCAGCTGCTTTGGCAGGGTTTGCTGGGGCATTCCTGGTTTGCTGGGGCATTCCTGGTTTGCTGGAGCATTCCTGTTTTGCTGGGGCATTCCTGGTTTACTGGGGCATTCCTGGTTTGCTGGGGCATTCCTGGTTTGCTGGGGCATTCCTGGTTTGCTGGAGCATTCCTGGTTTGCTGGGGCATTCCTGGTTTGCTGGGGCATTCCTGGTTTGCTGGGGCATTCCTGGTTTGCTGGAGCATTCCTGGTTTGCTGGAGCATTCCCAGCTGCCAGGGTGCACCAGGGGTTTGGTGTCTGCTCTCCTGACCAGGTAACAGACTCCCACAGCACCATTTCGAGCACAGCTCCTGCCGTGGCTTCAGGAAAAGCTGTAAAATACAAGCAGCTGCTTCAGAACAGGAGAAGAGGGAAAGTCTGGGAGTTAAATCTGAAGAAATTCAAAATAACGACGCCAGACCCAAACAAACCTCATGTTCCACTGAGAAGAAAGCTGAGGTACCATCTCTGCTGTTAATCACTCCCTACTTTTCTCCCTTTGCCAGAGAGCCCAAGAACTCATTTGGCCCACGTAACAATTAACTATGGAGTGATCTGAGTGTGATCCAGATCCACAGATCCATCCCTCCATGGCTTCATAGTCCAGGATTCAAATCAAATCCAGCTCCAGCATCAAATGGCCCATCTAGGCCTGTGAATCATTTAAGGAGCAAAGCTCCATTAAGTTAAATCAAACCTAGGAGTTGCCAAGCTGGTATCTAGCACTCAAAAATTATTGGATGGCTTAAGAATTATTAAAAATCTGACTTTGAATTATTTTGTCTTGTAGTTTGCAGTCCTTTGGGTTGAAAACTGGACACTTGTTGGACATTGACAAAGTTTTCCTTGTGTGCTAAAATAATTAGTTATGCATCTGCAAATGCATCGATTATAGTCATAAAACTGCAGGAGCTGAGCCCTTAAAATAAATTATCAAATACCATGCAAAGTAAGGTTTTCATTCATAAAAAAATAAAAAGGGGGGAAAAAATCCAAAACCACAGCCACAATCAAAGAAAGCAAAACTCCACAACCCTTTTAATGAATCACTTAACAAGCGATGACACTTCAGTTTATGGTCATTCATTACATCCTGATTCTCGAGGTGAATCCTGAATGAATACAGTTTGCAGGCACCGATGGATATCTGCCCATCCCAGTCAGCAGCTCCCTTTATCTCAGAGCCTGAGCAGATGCTTTAATGCATTTTGGGTTTGTGACACCTCTGCCGTGGCCAGGAGGGACAGTGACAGCGGGAATGTGATGGACGAGCGTGGAGGGTGCCCTGCACTAGCTCAGGGAGAAGAGACAAAGCAGCTCCCTCCCTGGTTTTTTAATTTGTTAAAATAACAGCCCCGTATTCCCAGGGGCAAATGTCAGGAATAATTGCATGCGAATTGTGCTAAGGCACCCAGTGCCACCCAAGGGCTCCTGAAGGGTTAATATCGAGCAGTTCAGTTAATTTACAACTGGAGACCTTTATCGTCTCCCGGTGACATTGAGGGCTCACATTTCGCACTTAATTACTTGTTCAGCAATCAGGCCCGCGAGAGATAGATGTGTTCTGTGTTTAGCCCTCGCAGCTGTGAATTGTTTATTTACTTATCGTCAGGCCGGGAATGGCTGCAATTTAAAGGTTCAGATCTCTGCTACCCCGAGCGGGGCAGGTCTTCCTTTAAACACTTCCATCCTCGGCGGTGGAATTCGGCTGGAGATGCCCATCTTCTCCTCCCGTTCCGGGTAACGGGGCCGGCAGGTGGTCCTGGTTAGCGGCCACCGCCTTTATCCACGCCAAAAAACCTCTGCCAAGTTCGCAATCGGGACCAAGCATCTGCGGGGATAAATTCGGGAAGGTAAAAAGCGGGCCAAGGAGATGAGGAAAGATGAATTCCAGCGCCCCGGCTTCCGTGGAATGGCTCGATCCCTATCTGGGATAGCTGGATCACGGCAGCTTCAAACAGTGGCTGCCAGCAATTCCTAGGCCAAATGGTGTAATTACAATTTAAGCTGTCAAATGGTGACCAGATGGCTTTATCTTTCACACCAGAGGCCTAAGAAGTTGGTAGGTGTGACCTTTCCACATACCAATCCACCTGCAGAGCACACCAGGGATTCCCGGGGTGTCCAGCCCTGACACCCATCCTCATCTTTGATAACTTTGGAGCAAAGCTGTGTAAAACCATCTGTTTCCACAGGGTCCCGTCACCCTCAAATGCAGCACCACCAGCAATGCTCTGGGACTGCTTCTGGGGCTGGACTTGTTGGGGATTGGAATTAAATAATCCTTAAGGTCCTTCCCGACCCAAATTCTGTATTTCAGCACACGAGGGTTACTGGGTTACAAAGGAGGAGGGGATGATCCCTGTTATTCCCTCGGGGCACACAGCCTTCCCATCTACCCAGGAAAGAAAGAGTTGTGCAGGGGAAGAGAGCCTCAGTTCCATACTTGGCTGGAAAATGACATTTCAGAGGGAAAATTGGTGAAATTCCCTGCCAAGAGGGAAAAGGCAAAAGGGTCTGACCATGCAGGCACCGCTGCTGTCCTTGCGATGTGCCTGATGGAGGATGATGGAGGAGAGGATGGTGGTGGAAGCAGGCTGGACACACCCCCTAAAAAATGCCGAGGTAGCTCCAGGAGAGGGGCTCAGGGCAAAGCCCAGCCCAGTTTCCCAGCAGAAGCAGCTCGGGGGGTCAGGGGCTTGCTGGGAATATCCCATGAGCCGTCCCACTGCCACAGGCAGCTCTCTGCAGCCGCCGGGAAAGCGCAGCCTGTTCCCACACGGCAAGCACCGAGCTCTGCAGCAGCTCTCAGATTAGAGCAGTATTAAAAGTAAGGACTTTGGGGTCGGTATTAACCCCAGAGAATTCTGCCTGTGGGCAGGTGGAGGGGCTGACAGACATCAACAGCAGCAGCAGAGTTTCTGCCTCCAGGCTCTTGCAGCAGCCAACTGCTTTTGATTTAAAGAAAAGGCTTTCCTGTCCTGTGCTCTTATGAGAAACACACTTTTCTCCCAGTCCCAAGGTTATTTCTATCCCACAGATGAGGAGAAGGGGATGCAAGCTGACAGGGAACATGGCAAGGAAGGCTAAAGCACAGAGGTGCTGCTTCCTAATATTTTTTTTTATTATCATCACCACTGCTGTGGGAACAAGATACCAATCTCTGGAAGTGATCATTAAAGTGGTATTATAATATGTAAAAAAATATTTTTAATATGTAAAAAAAAAGTAGATCAGAACTTTCTAGTCTTGAAGAATTATAAGAGGTATTATTGGACATACACAAAGAAACAAAAATGCAGATAATTCCAGGGTGATTTTTATTTTCTAAGAAACAGATCTACAATCGTCTGTGTCACTTCAATAAAGCCAAAGAAAGAAGAAAAGAGCCTCCATAGGCATAATTGAATTAGACAAAATCCTGGAATTTGATGAGAGATAAAGTTACCACTAATTCTCTTAAAAAAAAAAAAAAAAAAAGGAGATGAAATTAAAATGTCAAAAGAGCAGCGAGCTGCTAAATTGAACCTTCAGTTTTGGGTGCATTCACGGTTGTGTTGGCAGCGCATCCGTGGCCAAGCTGAAGGAAAAACACTGCAAATGAGAAAGAAAACACCCAAAATGCAATTTTTAAAAGGACTGTAATGAACAGCACAGAAATAGTTCAGGATTTCCAAAAGAGAATTGCAAGGCAGAAACAAATGGAAGCAGAACCTGGACCAGTAACAGCCCCGTATGTACAAATGTGCTGGGGTTGGGATGAATTCCGTGGGCTGGATCGATGAGAGGGGTACCAAAGACATGGACCCAGCCAGATCCCAGGCTGGCCTTCACCCTCTGACACAGAAAATGGGAGAAATATTTGTTTCTTCCAGTATTTTGTTAATTTTCTCCTTTGTTTTAGGTTTTGCTCCTGCTGATGTTGGGCTGACAGCAGCAGCGCGGGGGTTCAGGGCCACAGCCTCAGCCCAGGGATGTGGGGATTTTCATAAAACTATGAAAATCTAGCTGAAATGAACCCTGCCCTGGTTTAACAGACATAAAATGACAGGAGGGAGCTTCTCAGCTTCTTGCAGATGAATTATTGCAAAAAATCTGTGTCAGGGAGATTAGAGGCAACGGCACAAGGAGCTGTTTCGAAGGTGAGCGCACAGGCAAAGGGGAGAGGATCCCTGGCGCTGGCTCCCCAGCCCTGCTGCTTCACTCAGCCTTTTCCCACACTGAAAGAGAAGTAAAACCGTTCATAGAGAGCCAGAGGGAACCCAGAGAACAAGGTGGGCTGGAAAGGATGTGCCAGGATCCTGCTCAGGACCACAATGTTGCCCCAGATGTGGAGTACAGGCCCCCACAGTGATGTGACTCCCGTATTATTTTTGTGCTAAATACACAAAAGGCTGGCTATTGCAATCAGCTAGGAATAATCTCAGTCCCAAATGCCTTTTTTAACCCAGGAAATTGCAGTAGAGCACTGGAGAGATGCACTTCTGCCAGTGATGACGATGCTTTTGCAGCGCTGCAACCTGGGGGAAAAGAAAATCCTATTTTCTGACTGTTGCTCGTCACCCTCCCACATTTCAAAGAGATTTTATCTGTCTGGCATGGAAGATTTCCCAAACTGTTTTTATTAAGAGGAGTTTTGTATGCCAGCAATGAATATTACTCTATTACTGAAAGGAATCAAAAGCTAAAGTGCCTGCGTGTACAGTTAATCTATCCAAACAGAAAATGTTTCTTAAAAAATTACGGCACTATTTTTATAACAAACCTCAGCCAAACTCAAAACTGAATAAATAGAATGTGTTCTTTTAAAACCAATTTATTTTTTTAATCATGGGCAAGAAATACTTTCCTAGCTTTCATTCATCAGGTAATGCTTCAGCCCCCCTATATTTGTGTGAAGAGATTTGCCTGTGATGGGATTTTTGCTTTGGAGGCATGGGATTGAAACATTCCCAAGGCTGGGAGGAGGATGTGAGCCTGGGATGGCAGCACAGCCAGCCTGTGCTTTCTATATCTTTTTAATAAAACCATGAAGAAGGCAAGAAAACGCCTCAAAGGAGCGATGGGGAAGTGCCACCCTAAACCCTGATCCACCTACAGGAAGCATCATTTTAGATCCATAGGAATTTCTATAGGATTACACAAGGGATCCATTCCTGCTGTGAGGGCAGAAACACAGAACCACTGGCTTTAAGTCATTTAAGACCGGCCTGCACCCTCATTACCACAATGTAATTATCATTAGGGTTGTTAAGGCAGATTTTGGCCTTTCTTAGTTTTTACTCCCTTATAATTATTACTGTTTTACTTTAACTAGAAGCCCGTGCAGAGCTTTTCCTGCAGTTTTTCACTATTTATTTAGACTTGCACCACTGCCCAAGACCACAATTTAAATGTCCCAAGCCTCATCCCACGATCTTTTACTCCCCAAAATGCTGCGCATTTTTGGTGCCGTCACCAAGAGGAGCCGAACCAAATAATTCACAGCCTGGGAGGACTCTAAAATGTGGTTAAACATTCCTAAAGGAGACGGTGATGAATAAGCAAGCAGGGAAACCCGACCCCCAGGGCTTACACATCCCCTTTTTGTTTGTTTGTTTGTTTTTTTTCTCCTGAGCTTCCCAGGAGTTTCAGCCGCCTTAAGAAAAATAAAAATAAAAATAACAAAAGCCACGAAAACACTTAAATTCCTACTTTAATTCCTACTTTAATTCCTACAACCACGTCGCTCGTTTGTGTTAATGGTTTTAGAGAGGGGAGTGATTCCCGCTGCAAGATAGGAAAAAAAGTAATTTGAAAATTTGAATTTCTCCCCTCTGGTTTCTGTGTGTGAAACACAAACTCAGTGTGGGTGCTGAGCCGTCCCAGAGTGTTTGAGCACTGATTTTTCTGCTGCCCTGCCAAAGGTCAAAAGCAGGTAATGGATGGTGAAATTTCCACAGAATGGGGTAAACTCGGAGCTTGTTGACTTTGATATCGGTTTTCTTCCACCGCGGGGAAAAGAAAAAAGAAATAAAATAAAAAATCACTCCAGCTCCTCATTGATTTTTCATGGAAATTCACCGATTTTTCCCCAGTTTAAGATGTGGTCTCTGATTTCTCCCTGATTATCATATCCCTCTGCCCCCCAGATGAAGCCCGGCTTTGTTTCAGCTCGGGGTGGTGATATAATTATTACTGCACGGAGCAGAAGGAAAAATCCCAGTGTGCTGGAGCTTGGTGCTGAATGACAGGAGCTACCCCCGAAAAAAACAAACACAGCCCTCGAGGAAACCCACCTTGAGAAAAAGGAAAAAGAGCGGAAGGAAAAGTTGGAGAAAGCTGGGAATGGGAATGCGCCCGTGCCTTTGTGCAGGGAGAGCTCAGCGTGACAGAAGGAAGCAGAATTAAATTTGAAATGTGATTTTTTTTTGGGAATCCCACCCAGCAGAATTAAATTTGAAATGTGATTTTTTTTGGGAATCCCACCCAGAAGAATTAAATTTGAAATGTGATTTTTTTTTTTGGGAATCCCACCCAGCAGAATTAAATTTTGAAATGTGATTTTTTTTGGGAATCCCACCCAGAAGAATTAAATTTGAAATGTGATTTTTTTTGGGGAATCCCACCCAGCAGAATTAAATTTGAAATGTGATTTTTTTGGGAATCCCACCTGGATCTGGAGGGGTTGGGTTGAGCTCCGTGGCCTCAGCCCTTCAGCTCTCAGCTCCAAACGGAGGCAAGGGTGGAAAAATGGTTTGGATTTCTCCAACTTTCCATCAAAAATGGATGGAATGAACCAAGGAAATTTATGGTTGGTGTGTCCCAGCTCTGCAAGGGGGGAAAATGACCTTTAAAACCCCAAAATGTTAGTCATCGTTGTTGTTAATTGCTGCAGGACTGGATTGGGATGTTCCCAATGGACTCCCAAGAGTTGAACCACTTTTTTTTTTCAGATATATCAATATAAATGTTGGTATTAATTTGCCTTCTTGAGCTCTTGTGGCTATTACAGGGTCAATATTTAAAACTCACATTTTAAAGTATATCTGGGACACGAACACCCATTTTGTTATTGCTGGAGTCTAGAAAACCGAGCTATTAAAATGATCATTTTTTACTAATTACCATTGAGTCACACATTGAAATAAAACTATGTGCCCACAGCATTAAGAAAAAATTGAAGAAAGATGTGAAAACATCAGTTGTCAAAATAATCAGAATATTCCCTCCCGTGGGAGCAGAGGAAGGGTCAATAAAATTGGTTCAACACATCAGGCTTTGAATATTTCCTCTGAAAATTAATGCAGGTAAAGGAATGTAAAAACGGGCAAAAATTGTACAATGAAAAAATTCTGTAGCCTAAAATATTTTTTTTTTTTTACTAGATAAAACAAAATAAATGCCTTAACATATATTTTGCCATTAGTACATGTATGTATTTAATTATATATATATCTTCAGGTAACATTTCTGATAGAACTTGTCAGTCATAATTCTCACAAAAATCATACAGTTATTAATTATTAAATCAGGAGGGTTTAAAGCCATTCAAACACAGTGCCTTGAAATTAAAATCCAGATTTAATTCTTCAGAACGTTTTCCCCAAATGAGGATAAATGTGGAGTCTGCCCTTTAAATTAAGTAACAGCAAGAAGTCAAGGGGAAAAAAAAAACCAAAACAAAGCAAACAATAGCAAACAGTTTGAGACTGATTCTGCTCATTGTAAATAAGGGGCTGGCTCTAATTTAGTTAATGAGATTTCACCAGTGTAAATTGAATTAGGTTCATTATCCTATGATTAAAACGATCTCTATCTTTGCAAAAAAAAAAAAAATAATTAGCAGTTAAAGGACTTTTTTCATAATTTAACAAAAACTGCTGGAATGAGCCGTAAAAGCAGAACTCCCACGAAGTTACACGAGCAGAAAAATATTTTTCCTAATTAATATCGAATTTTATTTTGCAAGAATTTTAAACTATTTTTACTATTTAAAGCTGATCCGTCAGAACAAAATTACTTCGTGCTATACACATTAAATTTTTTTTTCCTTATTTTTATCTTTTCTTTGCTCAGCACACAACACCCCCACAAGATGTGGGTAAAATTCCTTTGCCGATGAGTGCAGCAAGACACGGTTGAGTTCTCAGGTGTTTGAACCTCTAGAAAACAGGAAAGGTTTGTGTATAATCTGCTCGACATTATACCTTGGCTTGTTATGGTTTTCAAGTGTTGTACAGCAACCAATTATTTTGATAACGCCTTTAATTGACTAAAAAGCAGCGACAAGGCGAGGGGACAGGCGAGGCTCGCTTTTCACCCCCTGATACAGAAAGCGAGCCGATAAAATGATTAAACCGCCTGTTGATAAAGCAAATTGTGCCGTGAGGATTTAACAAGTGCTGAAAAGATAAATACGCTCCCAACGGCGAGGCAGAGCCGGCTGCTCCCTGTCCCTCCACCAAACTTCCAATGCCACCTAATGGAGAGCCCGCACCTCGCAGCGATCCCGGCTGGGCTTTTCCAGCTTTCCCAAAGCTCCACGAGCCACGCTTGCCATGGGAGAATAACAAAATCCCGCGGCGGAGGATGCGCAAATATTTGGATATTATTGGGTATTGCCTGGCTGGATGGCAGAGCGGCAAAGGAGGTCCCTGTCCCACGCCCCTAAAGAGGGATTTTGGGGTTTGTAAGGGGTGCACGGCTGGGATTTGGGATTGGGATTTGGGGTCTCCAGTGAAATCCCGCGTTCCTGTCAGGCGGAAAACGCGGAGACGGAGGGTGCAGAGGGATGTGAGAATCCCCCGGGATGCGCAAATCCCCCTCCCCGAGGCGTGGTCGGGGCACTTCTGCATCTTCCCCAGGGCTCGGCTCGCACGTGGGGACACCGAGAGCGGGGACAGAGACTGAGGATAAATCTGTCCTTGCCTCCAGCTGCCCTTGCCGTGTGGTATCTGATTTCTGCGGGACATCCAAACATCTCCCCGTGCTCGCACATTCCCGGGAATGCACTGCAGACACGCACGGTTACCTATGCACACAAATAAATACGGGGCTGAACCACCTTTAGGACCGACTTTTAGGGCTGACTCCCAAGCCAGGCCCTAATTTGAAGATAGTTTGAGATTTCCCATTGAAAATGGCTGGAGATTTCCCACTTAAACACCGCTGGAATCAAGCAAGCAGTTGGGATTTTGCTCTGCCCTGTCCCCTTGCAGCTGAACAAAGCCCCATTCTCTCTGACCCCGATATATTTCCCTTTACACCCTACCTAGGATTTCCCCCTGATTTATTTCTCTAGGGCTGGATCCAAAGCTCTCCCGCTGATCTGGGGAGGTTTGGGGTAGGGCCCTGCACTTCTGCAGCTCCAGACCTGCTGCAGCCAGGGTTGAATCTATGCTGATTTGAATGATAAATCTCGGACAGCACAAAAAAAAAAAAAAAACAGTTTAGAAAAGGGGCTTGGAAATGAGGGAAAGCCAATAATTTTCTATAAATCTTGCTCTGCTTATGCCAAGCTTTGCAGCCCCATCACCAATTTTGAGCATATTCTGGTATGGCAAGATTAGGGATAGAAAATAACTATGAGAAAGATGCAGACTGCAGATTTACAGGTTTTTAATTGCACAGTTCTTGTGCAGTTTTTACACTTTAAGCAGCGGGATTAAAGACACTAGAGCTGGGAATAAAATGCAAAGGGAGCTTTGCTGCTCTCAAAAAAAAAAAAAAAAAAAAAAGAAAGAAAGAAAGAAAATTGAAATAATAGTAAACCAAGCTCAGACAAACCCCACAACAGAAAACCCGAAGCAAATAAAGACGAGTGGAACAGATTTCCGTGTTTACTTTTCTTTCTGCAGTTGGATCCCTCGTCGTAGCCACAAGAACTGCAAGGAGAGGGTACGGAGTGGGAAATAAAAGACAGGAAAGAGAAACAAAGAATAAAAAAAAAAAAAAAGTAATTTAAGGAGAAGGAAACAAACCCAAGAGCTCGGAGTAGCTCTGCAGAGCCGCTTGCCCTGCTCAGGCTCCGTCCCTGGAGCTGGCGGAGCTCTGCGAGGCTGGAGCTGCGAGAGGGGAAGGGGACGGTGCAAACCCCGGGCTCGCAGGGGAGGAAGAGGAAGAGGAGGAGGATTTCGGGACAGGGAGAGGGAAGAGAAAAAGCCCAGTACCTACAGCTCGATGCGTCCACCAGCCCCCAGCCTCCGCTTCTCTCTCTCTCTCTCCCTCTTAAGTCAAAAAGGAAATGCGGTCCTTTTTTTTTTTTTTTCCTTCTTTCTTTCTTTTTTTTTTTTTTTTTTTTTTTCGCAGAATCAGAAAACGAACCGTCAGGAAGTTGGCAAAACCTCTGACTAAACAATCAATTGAGGAAATGCAACAAATTCGCTTTGTCGTTGGGGGGAGGGTGTGGAGAGCGAGGGCGGGCGGCGCGCAGGGAGCGCAGGCAGGGAAAGGAACGCAGGGAGAGGAGGAAAAGAGAGCAGGGAGAGGAGGAAAGGAGCGCAGGGAGAGCAGGAAAAGAGAGCAGGGAGAGGAGGAAAAGAGAGCAGGGAGAGCAGGAAAAGAGAACAGGCAGGGAAAGGAAAGCAGGGAGAGCAGGACAGGGAGCTCAGGCAGGACAGGGAGCTCAGGCAGGACAGGGAGCTCAGGCAGGACAGGGAGCTGCGCACCGCTCCCAGGGCTCCGAGCCGCAATTCCCTCACATTCCTGCATTCTTTCACCCCACGGACACCCAGCGGGTGTGGCAGAACCCGGGGCAGGGGTGGTTGGGTGTCCCCCACCCCCGGCAGAAATCCCTATGTGTGTCTGCAAAAGGAGCTCCCCGTGCGCCCGTGCGGGATGCAGATCTATTTCCCAGGAATTATCTTCCCTTCCCACGGGCTGGGATAAGCAGGATGGAGAAATGAGCGAGTTCCGTGTTGGTATTTCTGCTACAAGTGCAGTTTGTACAAGGACGAGGGTAGCAGGGAAAGGATTGAGAGGAGGTTTTTTTAGTATTTTTATTTTCACAGCTATGGTCCCGACTTTTCCTAATTTTTCTAAATTCACCCGTTCCTTCCTCATCTCGGAATGACGGTCTCTGCCTGCCGGTACGGAGCGAAACGCTCACATCCCCCTCTGTGTCTTCCTCAGGGAAAACAAACAAATAGGCGCATCCTCGGAGCTGTGCGGAGCGGACCTGCCCTGTCCTGCCCCCCGCGCTGCCGGGCACCGAGGGTTGCGGGGCTCCTTTAGGCTCCCGTTGGGGTGAAAATCCCCCCCCTAAAGCCCCGCAAGGGATTTTCTCCCAGGCCGGGCTCCCCCAGGGGCTGCTGAAGGCGGCCGGGGACCCCCCATCTCCCTCGGGTGCGGGGCTGGGAGCGGGGGAGCCGCGGGCGAGGGGAGCCGCCCTCCCCCAAAAATGCGGGATGCGCTCCGGGGTCAGTGCTAAAAGCAACACGAGTCCGTATTTTTTAATAAAGAGCGTTCTCGGGCGAGCTGGCCGCCTTCCACCCGCCCCACGGATGAGCTGGCTCTGTAAACAGCGCAGAGAAGATTAACACCGCTGTTCTAACCTGACAGCGAGAGCTCTGCCTTGAGAGAGATCTCGCTGCTGCTGCTCTGTGGGCTCCATAAGAACCTTTTTGTTTTAGGGGTGACAACAGCCCCCAGCCCGGTCCTTCTCCATCACCAGCCATGCCTTGCTGCTCTGAGTCTCCCCCAGCTCCATCTCTCCCTTCCCTGGATGTCACCAACGCTTTGGATGCTCCTTCACTCCCTCGCCATCACCATCTCTCCCTGTCCGGGGCTCTGGTGTCCCCCCATCCCCTCTCCATCACCATCTCTCCCTGTCCGGGGCTCTGGTGTCCCCCCATCCCCTCTCCATCACCATCTCTCCCTGTCCGGGGCTCTGGTGTCCCCCCATACCCTCTCCATCATCATCTCTCCCATGCCTGGGAGTTACAGAGACTGCGGTTTCAAAAAACCCCCCCCAATGTTAAAATATATTTTTTATTATTACTATCATGATGATATCTTTAATTTGGCGGCCGAGAAGAGCTGGGAACAAATGACAGAGCGAGCTGCCAGCGTGGTTTTCCAGCAGCCACGGGCCCGTTGGCAGGAGCGCCTTTCCCGACCTCCCGGATCCCGGGACAGGGAGAACCCGCTCTATCTGCTGGCTGTTATTAGGGAAACTCTGGGAATCGAGCTCGGTGTTTGTGAGAAAGAAGAGGAAAACTGGCAACGGCAAGGTCATTTGCCCAGGAATTCCATAAACGCACCAATCCCGGGGGAAGCGGAGCCCGGGATGAGCCGGCATTGGGAGCCGGGGGTGGGGAGATGCTTGTTTTTGCTCCTTTGCCAAAAGAGCGCCAGGCTGGAGGGGGAGAGTGAGGAACAAACCAGGGATAAATCAGATCTGGAGGCAGAACTGAGTGTCCCGGCCGGGGCAGAGCCCAGAGGAGCCGGGGGAGCCATCGCTCCCCTCTCCATCCCTCACTGTCACCCACCCGAGCTCCCAGCTCAGCCCCAGACAGGGCACGGAGCTGGAGAAAAGGGGCTGAAATACCAACAGTCGTGGAAGAAAAACACCAAAAAACCCAAGAACAACCAATAAATAAATAAATGTTAAAAAAATAAATAGAATGGGGGTAAATAAAAGGAAAATTAGGGGAAATAAAAACAAAAATAAAGGAAAAGAAAAGAAAAGGTAAGGAAAGAGGAGAGGAGAGGAGAGGAGAGGAGAGGAGAGGAGAGGAGAGGAGAGGAGAGGAGAGGAGAGGAGAGGAGAGGAGAGGAGAGGAGAGGAGAGGAGAGGAGAGGAGAGGAGAGGAGAGGAGAGGAGAGGAGAGGAGAGGAGAGGAGAGGAGAGGAGAGGAGAGGAGAGGAGAGGAGAGGAGAGGAGAGGAGAGGAGAGGAGAGGAGAGGAGAGGAGAGGAGAGGAGAGGAGAGGAGAGGAGAGGAGAGGAGAGGAGAGGAGAGGAGAGGAGAGAAGAGAAGGCATTAAAAAAGGAAACGACAATAAGAAAAAGTAAAGAAAAAAAATAAGTAAAAAGGGCTCAGCTTCCCCTGCTCCATTCCCAACAAGACCTTTACACAGGTTATAAATTATAAAATATAATATAATATAAAAAAATATAAAATATTTCCTTGGATAAGGATTTTCCCCCGTATCGTTTTCGCGTCTGGATCCCTTTTAGTAAATCCCTGTAAAGCACGATAGGATTGGGATTTTTCCCCCGTTTGCCCTTTCCCAGTACCACTGGCATGAGCTCGCCCGGGGATGCTGGTTTGACTCTCTTTTCCCACAATCCCTGTGACAGCGACATCGGGGAGTTTGAAAACGACATAAAATGGGAATAAACCAGCAAATCGGGGTTGGAGCGCCCGGAAAAGTGTCAGACAAAACACGCTGGAGCCAGAATGGGCTTCACCTTTATGAAACGCTACAAATTGCTGCTATGGACACTTTGGAGACCTCTGAAATCCCTTCATTAGCTGCTTGATGCATTTGACATCCGAGCTCATTGTACCCCCGAGGCGTCCAAACGCTTGGAAATCAAGTTTTATTAACCTAATAAAACGCACGCACGCAAAATTCGGGGGAAAACTCAAGAATTGAGAAAGCCTAAAAAAAATCCTCTGACGTGTTGCAGGAGATTTTTCAAAGCTGTTTGAAATGGGGAGGAAACAAACTATTTACTTGTCAGAATGGGATTTTTCTTTTTTTTTTTTTCCAGACGATTAGTCCTGTAGTGGGATTTCTTTATAAAAGAAACCGAGCATTCATTTGCGCTTAAAACTGACGGGCTGCCTTCTTTTCCATCCTCATGCTGTATTTTCCCTCTTCCTCGATTCCTGCATTATGCAATAACTCAGTCATTTTTTAGGAACAAAGGGGAAATATAATGAGAAACATTACAGCGGCAGCGCGCCTTTGCTGCCCGCTAGCAGAGCGCTTTGCGTGTAATATATATTTTATTTCCAGCCAAAACTAACGATCCCAACGTCCTACATGATGGGAAGGGACGGATTTACAATGTGGCCATTGTGCGCCGGCATGAGGAGATTTTTCTGTGCCTTCAACATCACCTGGGAGGAGATGCCGGCTCCGCTGCCCACCCCGTGCGGGCAGCATCCCTCCTCCGGCAGCACCAGGGACACGGCTGCAGGGGCTTCTCCCTCCTTGTCTTATCCGGAAAAGGATAAAAAGAAAAAATAAATAATAATAAAAATCACCTTCGTGATGGCTTTGACCCAGAAATCCAAACAAACTCCCGAACGCGGCTGAAATTCAGCCGGAGCCGCGCAGTGCTTTTAACGCCCAGGGCAAAATTTGCTCGCTTGAAGCAGCGTCTGGCGTGAGCAAAACACCTTTTTGGTTTTTGTTTTTTGGTTGTTTTTTTTTTTCCTAGCAGGTCCCTGTAAATCGCTTTTATTTAAAAAAAAAAAAAAAAAAAAAAAAAGGGAAAAACTCCTGTTCGGGGCCGTTTGGGGCATGTAAAATCGGGCTACCTGGCCCAGGTCACTGTCCCTGAGGCACGAGTGCCACCGAGGTGGAAGCATTTGCAGTTGGTAAATAAGTGTAAAGTGAAGTTTATCCTTTAGATAACGGCTTATCTACACCGCAATTAAAGCCACACTCACCTCTTTAGCATACGGAGAGGATGGGGGTGTCAGCTCCCAAAGGGAAATATTTATTTAGTCCCTTTTGGAACGGGAGGATTTAATCCCGATTTGATGTGCCAGGAGAAACCCTTTCCTTGTTTTTGTTTGGTGGGTTGCAATTCTGTGGATTAAAATCCTCAAAATCTTGTTGTTTGCCCAAAAAAAACAAATAAAAGATAAAATGGGTGGAGTGGCTGAGGTCTTAATATACATTTTTAATACACCTGGGTGCCTTTTCTGTCATTTCTTCTTAGTGAAGTTTATCTTTTGACCATGTACACAGGCTGTCCATAAAAGGAAGTTTTTATATATATATATATATATATATATATATATATATATATATATATATATATATATATAAAATATAGAAGATAAGAGCCAATCCTGCCAATTGCCCCCAAGGCTGGAGCATGCTGAGTCAGGGCTGTGTGGTCCAGCTAAATTCAAAGTAAAGTCAGGAGGGATCTGAGTGTATCTGATAAATAAATGTATAAATCCAGGATCAGGCCCTGGAGATGGTCACAGCAAGGAAGGAGCTGGGAGGATCCCTCAGAACTGGCACTGCTGCCACTGCTCCTCTAATCCATGGTGTGGGGCTGGATAATTGCAGGGATTAAGTAGAATTGACAAGATTTAAATCCTGATCCTGGATGCTCAGTTTTTCTCCTTAGTAGGGTTTTATCAACTTAAGGATGCTCGTGCAGGGAGTAGACACCACAAATACCAAATTTTAATAAATTAATAACAGCAGAAAAAAAAAAAAAAAAAACCAAACCCAGGAGGTAACTAGAAAGATTCTTCTATTTTACCTAATTCTTTTCTGATTTTGAAGTCCAATATGAAAACCAGCAACATTTGTTTTCATTTTTCTAGGGAGGAAAGTGAGGCACTGGAGAAGAAAAAAAAAAAGGAGGATTATTCAAGGTGCAGCTTGGGTAGAAAAGTGCAGGATTAAAACACAGCTTTATTTACATCCCAGCCTGCTGCGTTTAGACCAAAACCACGCTGAGTTGCAGGTAAATCTCTGGTTCTTGCTGAAGTCGATGGAAATTTTAGCACTGCTCTGGAAGGGAAGGCTGAGCAGCCTGGTAAAGGATCTCTTGTTATTGATCCTTTCTGAGCAGCTCTCTGTGTTTTGTTTTTATTTAACATAAGCAAAGCTCCCAGCCCTGTCTGGGGCCTGGCCTTTGGAGTGGGGGGCTGGAGAAAAATGGGAGCTTTGCTTTGCTTTGGTGCAGGAGGAAGGAAAATAATCAGTGTTCCAAGCTGCATTTTCAAATGGGGACTGCTGCAATCTGAACCTTTTCTCTCTGCTGAAACTGCACATTTATAGGAGGGTGCACTTTTTGATCTGTCCATAAAATATGACAATTCTGCTGGCTGCAGAAGGCATGGAAGTAGCAGAGTGAATTATTCCTGTGCAAGCCAAGTCATAACTTTCCATGACATGGCACACACAGATTTCAGGGTTTAGGCAGGAGCAGAAATCTTACACGCCTAAACTTAATCCCAGTGTAATGAAGCCACATTACAAGTAGGTTTTCCTCAGTAGCTGTCAGCTCTGAGGATAAAGCTGTGGATATCATCTCCCTATCCCCACGATGAAACCAAAATCCAGAGCCCCAGAAAGCAGGGGGGAAAACTGCCACTGAGTTAAGCGAGAAAGAGATGAAATCTCTCGATAAAACAACAATATTCCATTGCAGTTGTTTTTGGCCAGTTGCTGTCCGGTGTTTGCAGCCTGCCCTGCTCCAAACCCACTCATTTTGGGGGCAGGAATCTCCTCAGCCTCCTCAGCAGAGCCGTGCCAGGCAGAGCCGCAGCACCCGGGCATCCTCCAGCTGCAGGGGCAGGGGGGTTCGGGGACAGTGAGATTTGGGGACAGTGAGGTTTGGGGACAGTGAGATTTGGGGGCAGTGAGATTTAGGGCAGTGAGATTTGGGGACAGTGAGGTTTGGGGGCAGTGAGATTTAGGGCAGTGAGATTTGGGGACAGTGAGGTTTGGGGAGAGTGAGATTTGGGGACAGTGAGGTTTGGGGCAGTGAGATTTGGGGACAGTGAGGTTTGGGGACAGTGAGGTTTGGGGACAGTGAGATTTGGGGACAGTGAGGTTTGGGGACAGTGAGATTTGGGGACAGTGAGGTTTGGGGACAGTGAGGTTTGGGGACAGTGAGATTTGGGGACAGTGAGATTTGGGGACAGTGAGATTTGGGGGGCAGTGAGATTTGGGGACAGTGAGATTTGGGGACAGCGAGGTTTGGGGGCACTGAGGTTTGGGGCAGTGAGGTTTGGGGACAGTGAGGTTTGGAGCAGTGAGGTTTGGGGACAGTGAGATTTGGGGACAGTGAGATTTGGGGACAGTGAGATTTGGGGACAGTGAGGTTTGGGGACAGTGAGATTTGGGGACAGTGAGGCTTGGGGACAGTGAGGTTTCGGGCAGTGAGATTTGGAGCAGTGAGGTTTGGGGACAGTGAGATTTGGGGGCAGTGAGGTTTGGGGACAGTGAGATTTGGGGACAGTGAGGTTTAGGGCAGTGAGATTTGGGGACAGCGAGGTTTGGGGGCACTGAGGTTTAGGGCAGTGAGATTTGGAGCAGTGAGTTTTGGGGACAGTGAGATTTGGGGACAGTGAGGTTTAGGGCAGTGAGATTTGGAGCAGTGAGGTTTGGGGACAGTGAGGTTTGGGGATAGTGAGGTTTGGGGACAGTGAGGTTTGGGGATAGTGAGGTTTGGGGACAGTGAGATTTGGGGATAGTGAGGTTTGGGGACAGTGAGGTTTGGGGACAGTGAGGTTTGGGGGCACTGAGGTTTGGGGACAGTGAGGTTTAGGGCAGTGAGATTTGGGGACAGCGAGGTTTGGGGACAGTGAAGTTTGAGTTTCTGCACATGACATTTTCGGGTCAAACCTTCGGAGGTGTCCCCTGAGAGCTCCGGGCAGTGAGGTGCCAAAGGAGGTGGGCACAGAGCGAGGCTCTCCCCAGATTTGCAGGCGGCTGCTGTGTTACCCCACCTGTGACCTCCCCGTGTTTATTTAACACCCCCAGGGCTCTAAGCCGGGTGATTGATCAGGAAAATTGAGCTACAATAGGGTTTTCTTGCCCAAAACATCATTCCCGAGGGCCTTTGACCGCTCCCTTCTGCGCTCCCATAAAAGCCACTCTGTTTCTGGTCCTCTCCCGCGTTTGGTCTTGGCAAAGGTGCTAAAAAGGAAAGAATGGGCCAATAAGTGTTTGATTGCAGTCCAAATTTGGGCTCCACAACCACCCTGAGGACCCCCTCCCGTGTTAGCTCGTGTTAGCCCCCAGCCTCCCACAGAGAGCTCAATTTCAGATGATTTTGTGTTTTCCAAATAAAAAAGAAAAAAGTGAAAAAAAAAATATAAATTGAGGTAAGACATCAATTTTGCTGCCAGTCTGCGTTTCACTTGTTTCACTTGTTGAGTGCAGCACAAGACAGCTGGAATTCCAAAGGCTGCAGGTGATTTTATATATATAGATATATAGATATATAGATATATAGGTGTATATCTATATATAGATATATAGATATATAGATATATAGATATATAGATATATAGATGTATAGATACATAGATATAGATATAGATATATAGATATATAGATATATAGATATATAGATATATAGATATAGATATATAGATAGATATACAGATATATAGATACATAGATATATAAATACATAGATATATATAGATATATAGATATATAGATACATAGATATATACATAGATACATAGATATACAGATATATATATATCTATATATAAATATATATAGATATATATATAGATACATAGGTACATAGATATATAGATATATAGATATATAGATATATAGGTACTTAGATACATAGATATATAGATATATACTTAGATATATAGATACTTAGATACATATATATATATATATAGATATATATGGTTTTTTGTTTTTTTGGTTTTTTATCCCTTGAGTTGTAAGAAAAACGTTCCAAACTAAAACAAAACCGATTTTTGACAGTCTAGAGAGCTTTCTAAGGAATGAGAAGGGAGAAGAAATGAGCAAAGCCAAGGAGCAATAATTCTGGTTGCCATAAACGCCCATCTTGGAATTAACTGAAGCAAGGAGCAATTGACCTTTTATGACGATCACTGGGATAAATTTCCAGCCTGATCTCCTCCTGTTCTCCACCCGCAGGTGTTCCTGGCCCGGGGATGGAGCAGGGAGGGCTCTGCTCCACCTGCCTCACCCAGGGCACTGCTGGACCCTCTAGTGGACTCCCAGAGCATTTTCCTTTGGAAAAAAAAAAACCGGGAAAGGAGTTTTAAATGCAACTTCCGTCTTCGCCAAGCATTTTCCTTCACAGGTTTATTTAAAATAAATTTAAAAAACACGACACAGAGCAGAAGCTTTCTGGAGCAAACACCTTTTTCCCTCCTGGAAAGAAAGATGAATGAATTTTTAATTTTCCAGGCATGAAAGGGCAGAGAGAATTCCAGCCTAAAACAGACTAAAGAAGAGTTAATATATTTTGATATATTATGTTTTACAACTCATGGATCTTATTAAAAGCAATCTTCCTAAAATACTTCCCAGGTTGAGCAGTCCTTTGGGGGGGGAATATAAAATGAGAAAATAGCCTTGTGAACAGGACCAGCTCCATTATTCAGGGGTATGAAACTTAAACTATTAATGAAAAAAAAAAGAGGAAAAAACATCTCCAGTTTGCTTTCTACCATCCTCACTCTGAATTTTAAGCCAGTCACAGTTACAAAACAAGTATATAAAGTTACAAAAACTCTGTCCAGATTTAAAGCAATGATAGTGACAGCATTTGCTTAGAAAAAGGAAGTCCAAGGTTGAGGGAAATGTTTCTATTATGCCTTAGAATTTCAAACAACTGTTTTTTTTTTGTCCTGAATAGCTGTGGATTTTTCTTTCTTTTCAATGGAGTAAATGACACATCTGAGAGGTGTGGGGAAGAACAGTCAAGAGCTGAGTGTTCAATGATGTGCAGTGGGGAGAAGAGGAAAATAGTGATAACTTCTATCCAGATTAAAAAAAACCTCATCAAACAACACCACAAACAAGTGTTATTAGTTCTCTACTGATCCCAAAACAGAAAAAAAAACCCAGCAAACTGTAAATGCCTCATCTTGTGGATTTATCCACGTAGCTCTGCTCCACAGCTGTTCCAAAGTGGTGACAGCTCAAGAAAAGGTCACTGTTGAATTACTCTGGGTCAGGAAGACTCAAGAAGATTCAAATCAGATTCAGACACTGATATGATTTTCCAGGCTCTCTGCAAGTCCCCAGATCAGCCTGTGACCATGTGTTGGGATATTTTTAGACATTTTTTCTCCCCTTTTTTGTCTTTCAGTGTCAGGTTTTCACTCCTCACAGGAGGCCATGTGATGGGCACACTGTCCATGGTACCACCCCTGGGGCTGCCACAAGCTCCTGAGAGCCCAGCCTGGCAGCACAGCACCTCAATTCCACCTCCCAGCCCACACCAGGCACCAAACATGGCTTTTGTTGGACACCTGCAGGAGCTGGGACAGTGGCCAGCAGCTGAGAACCCAGCCCTCCTCCTCAAAAGCTCTTTGGCTTTGGAGTCAGGAAGGGAGGAGGAAAAGTGTGGAATCATGGAGTCATTTGGGTTGGAAAAGACCTCTCTGGTCATCGAGTCCAACCATTCCCCCATCACTGCCATGGCCACCATTGACCCAAGTCCCCTCCTGTCACACTTTCACAACCTTTAGATGCCTCCACCACTGCCCTGGGCAGACTATCCCAATGTTTAATAGCCCTTTCTGACAGGAAATTTTCTTTATATCCACCCTGAGCCTCCCCTGGCCCAGCCTGAGGCCGTTCCCTCTCCTCCTGTCCCTGTTCCCCCTGGCTGTCCCCTCCTGGCAGGGAGCTGTGCAGAGCCAGAAATTCCCCCTGAGCCTCCTTTGCTCCAGGCTGAGCCCCTTCCCAGCTCCCTCAGGAATTCTCCAGCCCCTTCCCATCTCCCTCAGGAATTCTCCAGCCCCTTCCCAGCTCCCTCAGGAATTCTCCAGCCCCTTCCCAGCTCCCTCAGGAATTCTCCAGCCCCTTCCCAGCTCCCTCAGGAATTCTCCAGCCCCTTTCCCAGCTCCCTCAGGAATTCTCCAGCCCTTTCCCAGCTCCCTCAGGAATTCTCCAGCCCCTTCTCAGCTCCCTCAGGAATTCTCCAGCCCCTTCCCAGCTCCATTCCCTTTCAGAGGCTGCTTCTCCTCTTCCCCAGCTCCTCCCCACTCAAGGGAAGCTCTCAGAATAGCTGGATGCACCAAGCTGGGAAGATGCAGGACAGCAGTAGCAGAAACAATCCTGTTATAAACCCCTCACCTTCTGTTTGCAAAGGTCTCCAGTCCAGAGCAGCTCTCCTTCTGCGGGCTTTTGGCATTAAACATTCCCACTCATTCCATGCTTTGTTTGTTTAGTTGTAGGAGGAGAAAAACCAGTGTTCTTCCCCATTATCAGAGGAGAAGGAACAGTGGCAGGAAATTAGGTCACTGAAACTACGCTGCTGTTTGGAGCAGGGGTTCTGTTCCTTAAGAAATTTCCACTGGAGGAAAGAAGTATCCTGAGCAGCAGAGCTGCCTCCTTTGTTTCATCTCAGGCCCCCTTCCCAGCTCTCAGCCATGGATCCAATTACCCTTCCCTGGGAACAAGCTGTGGCTCTAAATTAAATCAAATCGTTTATTTGTCTGGGGCAGCTTTGCTCAGAGACATTGAGGGGTTTCAGGAGGAGCTGCTGCCATTTGAAAGGACACCTTTGTCACTGTCACTTCTGCCAGGAAAAAGCGAGGCATGACTGTGTCAGACCAACGTCCCTGCTTTGGGGCCATTTTTTAATCCATGCTCCCATCCAGGATGTGTTTTCTTTTCTTTATTGGTGCTATTTTCCCATCTCAATTCCCAGTCTTGTGAAAATTCTATTTTTCTATGCCAGAGACGTGCAAATTTTCAGGTTCCCCAAAACATCTTCCCAAAGTTTGACTTTTTCCAGGCCTCTTCAAAACAGAACCCTGTGAATTCACCCGCATTTTCTGCCAGGCTGAAAGCAAGGAGAGTTTTCCATCCATTTTGAGACTGAAATAAACCCCTCAGTGCCTGTCCAACCTTTCTCCAGCAAGGCCACTTCACTGGGGACATGCCCCAAAAACACATCAGAGCTTTATTTTGGCACTTTAAAACTTCCACCTTCTTCTTTGTGTGCTCCATTTTTGATGAGGACTCACCCACAATGATCTTTGGGATTCAAGTGTTGGGGTTGTCTCCCTGTTTATAGCCTAGAATGGGGTTTATTATCTGTGTTTATATATAGAATGTATATTTTAAAAAAATATATATATTATATTTATATAGATATTAGATATACATATTTATAAATATATATTATATTATATATTATATAAAATATATAATATATATTATATTTATAAAGACATTATATATATATTATATAATATATAATATATAATATATATTATATGTATTTTTAATATATATATTTACATATTATATATATATTTACATATTATATGTATTTTATATATATATATACATTTATTTACATATACATATATTTACATTTTATATGTATTTTATATATATATACCTTCCTAACAAGAATTCCTTAAAGAATGGGATGTAAGGAAGCAATGGAAGTTTCTGAGGATGTTATTAGAAATGAAGCACTGCCTGTGTCACTAAACAAGCATTGAGACCTCCTCGAGAATCCCCATTTTTGAGGATTGCAGCAGTTCCCATAATCTGTCATTGAAAAAAGCAAGTGCCACCAGGGCAGATGGAGAGAGAAGATCCAGACAGGAAATTTCCAGCAAACCTGAACCATCCTTAAGGCAAATGTAAATTTGAAAGCACAGAGAGCTGCAGCCCCAAAGAAGCTGCTTGAGGAGGTGATCGCCCTCCTGAGCAACAGGGAAAATTAGCAGCACACAACATCCAGGTTTGCATTTGTTTCAGTGATTTTCCCCATCCTAAAACAGATTTCTGGAACTTGCAGCAGCGGGACCCCCTTCCCCTGGCAGGTCCGTGCCACAATCCCAGCTCCACACACCATCCATTGTGCTGCTGGAAGCACGGAGAGATGGAGAATTAGAGACACATTTTGGGCACGGGCTCCTGCTTCTGTGTTGGGTTAATTAGTGGTTTGTTAGTATGTTAAGTGCTCTGCACATTGACCTCAGTCTGGTTGTCTCTAATAAACAAAAGCAGCTCTCCAGCACCAGGTAACCGCTGATTTCCCAGGGACTGTAACTTGGCTAACGAGCACTGAGGTACCCAGGCTCCCATCTGGCCAAAAAGTGAGAAAATCCTATTTTAGGAAATAAGAAAAAAAGTTATTAGAATGATCTCGAGTCTAATTTAAAACCTGAAGTCTGGGATAGTTTAAAACTTTCCTTGTTTCTTTTCAATAAACTCCCCTGAAGCTGAAGTGATTTTTTGGACCGTGGGCTGATGGCAGCAAATTCTGTTTCTATAGTAAAGTTCATCAAGAAAGAATTCACCTTTTGTAGGAAAGCCCATTTTGATCAGGAAATGCATTTTTGCCAGTGTTAAGTCCAGCTAGACAGGCTCTTGTCAGGAAGTAGGATAGGGCCAGGCTGAAAATCCAAGACTTTTTCCCTTTCCTGTTAGGATGTCCTTGCTTTGACAGGTTATAAAGCTGAAATACGCTCTGAAAAAAACCCTCAAAAACCAACAGCAAGGCACAGAGATGGCTCTTGGGTGACCCAATGGCCTGGCTCTGATTTTTTAACATGGGATTTAGGAAGAATTGCAAAGGCTGCGAGCTTTTGCAAAAGAACTGCTGTAAGTTGCGAGCAAGGCTGGCTGCGTTGGCTGCCAGGAGTTTCGAGAGGATCCCTGGAAACACATTTGGTTTTAATCAGGCCCCTGCACTGTGGAACATCCTGTTTGTCTACACTTATTATTACTGACAAATTATCCTCCTCCAAATCTCAGGGAGCATTCACTTTATCCTCACATTAAACCTGATTGGAAACAGTAGGTTTAATTGGACTCAGCATGAGGCCCAGTCGTAAACTGCACCAGTTCCTTGTTTTATTGTGGCATTCCCTGGATGTGTGAAAATACCATATTTCATATAGAGGGCCCAGCTTGCTACTGCCAGGGCTGTCACAGACAATGCACAGATGCCCTGGGCTACAGGAGCACCCTCTGCCCACTCCCAGCTGGGAAAAGTTGGCCATTCCCAGAAATCTCTCTATAAAATACGTCATTCCAGATCTGGCCCCAAATTCTGAGAGTTTTCAGTAGTCAATAACTGAGCCCTGTGGTCTGCAGGACTCAGAGTCTGCTGTGCTTCAGCTGGGCCTTGGAGTTTGAGAGGGATGGAGGAGCCAGTGCAGGGTGTGGAACATCCCCTCACTGGTCCTGCTGAGAAATGTGAGCGTCTTCTTCCTCTCATCATTTGGAGACTTTCCTAGGAAAAGCCTGGGAAACCTGAGGGGTTAAAGGTGAATTCAGTCTGATTTGTCTGGAGCTTGTGCCAAGGGTTGATTAAATGGGAAAGAGTTGAAAGCTCTCAGCCATGAAGGAGCCCACCATGCTTGGAGCGATGGTGATTGTAGGGTTACGTATTTGCCTGGTGCTCTGAGATCTTTCCAACATCTCTGATTTTCCCTCGCTGGGAGTGACCCTCCAGCAGCTGTGCCTCATCCAGATGTGCACTGCAGGCAAGTCCAGATGTTTCCCGAGCGGGGAAGTGTCAGGTGGTGGCAATCTTGGGTGGAAGCCCTGGAAATGAGCTCGTGCCCGAGAGATTCCGGCAGGAGCTGAGCTATTGAACAACTTCTTTCCAATGTCCTGGGTGTGGAAAAGCATGAGACAGCGTGATGTGCCTGGGGTCCAGGGGAACGGGAAAAAACAAACCAGCAGAAGACAAACAGACAACCCAACCACTTTTCTATTCATGTTTACACAAGTTGGGATTGTTCATTAGGGCCATATTTGTGATCTGCTGAAATTTGTCTTTTCATGAGAGTATGGTCTCTCCCAAGTGGGTAAAATATCATTCAAGGGATTATCTTGGCATAAATATTATTTTAAACTCAACTTAAATGGCATTTACATTTGCCATGCCTGTAAATGCCTTGTTCTGAAAAAAAAAAAAAAATCTAGATTTCTGCATGTCTCCAGTTTTTGAAGGTGTGTTTTACAAATAGCAGCTTTTTTTAAATGATAAAAACCTCAAAAGGGTTGTTGATAAAGGCTCCTTACCAGAAAAACAAATAAACAAAAAGTCGACTACAGATAGAAAAGGAATTGCAAAAGTTATAAATATCTGCAGGATGGAGACTTTTGTTCCAAACTGTGCTAGAGCACAAATCTCAAACTTTTCTTCTGAATCGTCTTTGACAAAATCTGTGCCTCACGTCGTCCGGCAAACAGCATCACTGTGATGCTCCTTCCAGTGACACAAAATCGTCCACTCATCACAAAATATTCATCACCTTTGTCCTGTAGATTGCATCTTAATCAGCTTCTCTTAGTTTGGTTTTTTTTTTGGAGACCTGGATTGTTATTTTTTAAGGGAACTTTTAAGGAGGTCAGAGAAGAAGGGTTTCTTGCAGGTGTCTGTGAGGCTGGGCATGTTCAGCCCATCCAAAATCCATGTCCATCTGCTCTGGTGTTAGATATCAGCCTGGTGAAGGTAGAAGCAGCTGTGTCTTCCTGGAGCAGTCAAACCTCAGTGCTTTTCTGGAAGCATCATGGAAGCAGCTCTGGAACTTTCTGCTGTCCCTCAGATCTTCCTTTGGTGCAGGAAGATGCACAGCCAGGGTCACTCTGCACTCATCCCACCAAAGCAGGGTCAACAATCCCAAAATTCAGCTTCTTTACCCCTTTACCTGGAGCGTGGATTTCTCCTGTGCCAGTTTTGGGTGCTGTCTTCCTGGTGCACCTCATTTCCTTCACCTTAATTGCTGAGGCACTCACACGACTTGTGCTACTTTGGGGTAGCGTTTAAACAAAATTTTACAAATCTGCAGGAGAGTTACTACTTAATCTATTAAATTTACAGGTCCAGAAGAGGCTGAGATACCGCTGCCCATCATGGAGTCCAGGCTCCTGGCTTTCGCTGAAAATTCCCCCTATCTTTCCCAAAGCAACAAGTTTCCTTTATGGTATTTTGAAAGAAAACACTCTGCCGTGGTTGGGAGAGATGTGGAGCTTCTTTAGCAGATGGAGGTGGCCTGACAGCTTGTAAAAAACCCTTTGCAAACAGTCAGCAGGAACGACAACTGACCTCAATTACTGCAGCCTTTCATTTCTCCATCTGGGGAGGGCACTGGGACTGTGCAGCACCGGGGTGAGAAACAGGCTGGAAAACACACGGGAACAGCCTGGCTAAAACCAGAGTGCTTTGGAAAACATATCCCACAAAACAAGTCCTTTCTCATGCTGTGTTTTTTTCCCCCCCTCTAGTTCAGCTTTGGTACTGAACTTTCCATTTTCAACTGACCAACATAAATTAAAGGCAAACATTGGCATGGAGAGGAAAGATGGAGAAAGTTGACCATTTCCCTCAGGAGGTCAGCCACAAATTCCTGCTGTTGTCTGAGAAATGATGAGCTACTCTTTGGAGACATGACTTAGATCATTTGGTGTCACAGGGAGACTTTTCAGGCGTTTCAGCAAGACTTGAAATATGTAATTTTTTTTCTCCCTCTTTTTTTTTTTATAAATATAGTTTTAGATGATGTCCTTTTTTTATTTTTTTATTTTTTTCCCTTTTAATATAGTCTTCCCTAGAAAAAGCCAGTTGTTCACGGTGCTATTTCCTTTGGGCAATCTTACAAGAAACATTCCCAGCTCGCTTCATGCCACTGCAAATATCTCTTTACCTCAGAGAAAGGGGCACATCACTCACTTTTTTGCAGGCCTAAACTTATTTGACTGCCCTGAGCTCAAACAGCTCTGGGTGACAAAGTACATCAAGGAAAATGTGTCACTCCCACTTTGTCATTCACTTTCACTGTTCATAATGTAACATAAAAATCTCTTTACTCTAAAAGAATTATCTGTTATGGAAGTTGGCGATCCCAGCCCACCCCCCTGAGTTTGGAGACAAATTTCCAATCAAATGCAAACCCAAATTGCAAAGGATGGAGTATTTAGAAGATCTTGTAGGTGACATTTCCAGACAGAAGGAAAACAAGCTCTCAATTCCACCCAAAATGATAAATAAGGACTGGCTTCAAACCTTCAGCAGAGGCTTTTCTGCTTTTCACATTTACGGCGGCTCCTCGCTGACGGACTTAACAGATGCAACCCCAATTTAACAGGGATGAGTAAAATGGTTCAAAACACCATCAGTGCTCATCAAAAACTCACACGAAGCCTGAAGTGAGCTTTCTGCTCAGGTTCCTAAAGCTGACTTTTTAAATTCCTCCTCATCATGTAACGGCTCTGGCCCCACTTTCTTCCCTGGATTTCGTCCAGGGAAAGAAGTCAAAGAAATTTCTTCTGCTGAGATATTTATTGCATTTGCTGTTCGAGGAAGTATTTGTAACTTGTTCAAAGTTCAAAACATCACCTCAAATCTTGCAGACTGACCTATGAACCTGTTGCAGATCCACTTCTGAGGGCGTAAAATCCAGGTTTGAAGCTTTTACAGTTATTTTGGGGGAGGGAAGAAAGATATAAATAAGCGCCATTACCACTAATTCTAATTTTTTACAAATGTCTAAAACCAAATAATTCCCGCAGGATAGCGATGCTGCGCTGGTCTTTTGCTAAATTAAATCAAATCTTTCTTTTCCCTGTCTCCTGTAATTACAGCAGGCTTCCATTTGACACAAGGGAGCTGGAGGCCAGTTGGGATCACCTTATTTTTTATCTGTTGGTGAATTGTAGGAAATCCCACTGGCAGGATGCTGTTGGATTAGCCAATAACCTCAGCATAGTTTTAATATCCTTGACTTAAGTAATAACCTCCAAAGCAAGCTCTGTAGAGGGTTTTTTAACAGATTTATGCTTCACTCCTCACATTTTTCAATTACCCACACCCAGGGCTATTTAATGGTATGTAAATCCACCAGCAGTTCCTGAGCCTACAGATTATTTAATTGAAAGAAGCATCTGGGGACGAGGGAAAAATCCTTCCATGAGCTCCCAGGCCCTGCTTCCCTCTCTGTGACATCCTTTGAGACCCAAAAGAGAGGTGCTGAAATAGGGAAGAAAGTGTCAGGAGAAGGTCTCCGAGCACTGTGGTGGCTGTCAGACCACCCTGTGTGCATCCAGCGGTCAGGGATTCAGCCCAGCCACTCAGAGCAGAGCTGAGCACATTCCCAAGCAGAGAAAACTGGCAAGGACTGCATTTTACCTGATTAAAACAAGTTTTTTTTCCTTTTTTAGGGGGAGAGAAGTGTTTGGATAATGCTCCTGGGCACAGGGTGTGGCTCTTGGGGATGGTGCAGGACCAGGACCTGGGTTTGATGATCCATGTGGGTCCCTTCCATCCCGGGATATTCTGTGATTCTGCAGTTTTATTTAAATGATAGGAGCAATATTAACGATGGAAACAGCACCTGCAACAGCAATTGTGGTCACAAATTACTCATGGTTCCCCAAATCCCAGTTTGGAGCACAAGTCTGGAACTCGCCTCTGATAGCAGGTTTGGAAACAAATATTCATCACCATCACTGCAAGGAGATCATGGTCCTGCATCCTTCAACATGGATATTTCCTGGAAAGGGTTTTTTTCCCCACTCATTAATATTTCCAGTACATTTATTTTACTGAGGAAAGCAGCATTTTCTGCCAATAGTATTTCTAGGAATATTTTCCAATGGCTCAGCTGAGCATCACTGAACAGACAGAATAAGGAAAATGGATATTTTCTGTACCATTTGTGAAAAAAATTATGCTTTCTGTGTCATTTTATGCTTTCTGTGAAAGCTTAATCATAATAAAAATGCTTTTTTTAATGGACATATAAATGAATGACAGAGAGCGAGCCTGTGGTGGTCAACAGCAAAGCCATCAGACGTGGAGCCCGCTTGTTTTTTGGTACAAGAACAGACACAAACCCTTCTGCAAGAAACCTTTATTCATTCCCAACACGACTCCTTGGCTGGGGCAATATGGCTTCAATTTGTTTTAAAGGTGCATTATGAAGCTGGAGCTTGAAATTACGCATTTACAGTTTGAAAGCAAAGCCATCCTTGGGCGGGAAGGAACTTGTAATTTTGTCAAATTACACAGAAAATGAAATTGGAGGAGCAATAAAGTGCCTGAAATGAGGTAGTGAAAAGTTCCACAATGAAAAACCCCTATTTGCTGCACATGCAAAAACCACGTTTCCGTTGCCTTTACTTAATTTTGCACATTTCTCCACGAGCAATAATGACAGAGTCTTGTTTTCACTTTTAAATACATGGCTCTTTGTTTAACTGTTTTTATATTAAAATGGGCCATTTCTCAGTGGCATTTTCATCCTTAAATGTTCAAATTCAAACAACGTAATTTGATTCAGACAGGTAAGTAATTCTTATTCTTAAAAAAAAGTATAAAAATCAGCTGTCATGAATTAAAATCCATTTTTTCCTAACCCCAAATAAACATTAGTCAGTCTGCATTTGATTGTAATAACACACTTGTCATTTCAGATATAGTATGTTGGAGGGTTTATTTTTTTCCTAAAGGCTTTATTGGAATTCCTTGAGCTAAATTTGCTGTGGGTTTATGATGGCTTCATTAAAAATCAGAAACCAAAAGGATGTGGAGGACTCTGAAGAGTTTGTAGTAACATGAAATAGAAATAAGTTGCAAGATTTTTCATTTTAAAGCTGCTCCTGTTTCACATGCACTCAAATCTTGTCACACAGTATTAATTTGGGGCCAAATGTGAAGTATTAAAGCACTTAGTAAATATATTTCAAGTTGAGATTTGTGTGCAATGATGTTTCTCCCTTACTCACCATAAACCTAGAGTAAATCTTCTCAAATGCTGAAGTTTTCACTGATTTTACACTACTATAGAGGAGATCCCAATCCTTAAATATCAGTGACAAAGCTCCAGAAAAAGGGGTTTATTTCAAGTCATCGCAGCTGGTAATTCAAACTGGCCTGATGCAAAGTTATGGTCACTTTTATAAAGTGTGACTTTTCAGTTCTTCCTTATTTTAATTGCAGAGCAGAGCCCTGAGGGACAAACATGGGCAAGAGAATCCAAAATTCCCGTTTCTGGTTGCCTGTTTCTGGTAACTGTGGAGTAAGAGCAGGTTTCAGGCCTTGGCTTCATCCTGAACCTAGTTAAATTCATAGTAGGTGTTCGTTAATTAAAATGGGACTATAATTAGGCTTTAGGTTTTCCATGTTTTTCAATGTTTTAGGTCTGAAAAGCTAAAAACTGCTTCACAGAGAATGAAGTGGTGTCTCTTCTGAATCCTGAGGCTAATGGGGCAAGAAAAAGTGGGGTTCCATTGCAGCAAGAAAGGCTTAAATTAAAAATGGTATAAGTTTCCAAATAGTGAGGGTGACACAGTTGCTGCAAAACTCTAAGGAAATGCTGAATAATTCTTCTGGAAAAGGGAAGGAAAGGAAGATTTGACAAGGGCATGGAATGGTAGGAAATGTGGAAATGGCTTCAAATTGAACAGAGGTAGATTTAGAAGGGATCTTGGGAAGGAGTTGTTCCTTGTGAGGGTGCTGAGGCCCTGGCACAGAGCAGCTGTGGCTGCCCCTGGATTCCTGTCAGTGCCCAAGGAATGACTGACAGGGCTTGGAGAACCCTGGGACAGTGGAAGGTGTCTCTGACCATGGCAGGAGTGGGACTGGATGGGCTTTAAGTTCCCTTCCCCACCCAAAACATTCCATGATTTTACAATTCTGACTGAACATTTCCATGTTGTCATTTATGGGTCACAACTTCTGTCTCTGATCATTTTGTAGGTCAGTTTTTTACCTTGTTTTCCCATTTTGTAATGAAGTGGCAGAACAGTACCCAAATACTGTCCAAGGAGGAGGAATATGTGAGCTGTAACTCCCTGTAGGTATTTAGATGGCAATTGGCCTTGACACAAAGCTTTTGAGGCACAATCAGTAGAGGTGAAGGGGAGCAAAAAGTGAACAGAATTAAACACTAATCTTCTTCCTCAATCACCTCCCAAATCCATCTGCCAGGTATTCCCTAGCCCTCATTTACACTAGAATAGATCCATTTTACTTTCCCTTTCATATTTTACCCTGCTGGAAGGTCGCCCACTCTCTTATGTCAGACCTGACAGGATGTGAGTTATCTCCATCCAGCCTTGACATAACTTCATGCATGGTGATGTAATGCCCCAAAAAGCCTGGTTCAGGAAAAAAAGAGACGGGACTTATTAACAGGAAAGGAAACAAGCCTCTGTTTGACAACCAGTGGCTGGATATCAAGGAGAGCTTTCTTAGGGGAAAAAAAAATCGTTTATGACCACATGAATTACAATTATTTATTCAGAGGGAAGAAATGGCCATTGAATTTTTAACTAGATTCAGCTGGTGGAGCAACCTACAAAGATCAGGTATTTGGGCATGGATTCCAGGTAGATTCAGACAGGAAAGGCTCAAGTCTGCTCCCTGAGGGATCAATAAAACCACCAGAAGTTGAGCATGAGCTGTTGCAAACACAGCCAGCAACATTTCCCTGCACTCCTCTTCCCCTCCATTGGGAGAATCCCACTCCAGTAATCCCCTTTTCTCTTCTTTTTCACCATCTCCTGTGGGTGCAAAGAGCTGGAGTGAAAGCCTGGCTCTGTCACCCCCTCATCCCTTCTGCTCCGAGTCTTTGCAGCCAGGGCTGCATTCCAGCAGCGTGATCTGAAACCCAATCCCTCTAAGTTCATGAAATATTCGGCATCTGTGCGTGTGGACTTGTGAACTTTTACCTTTTACCTATCAGCAAGGCAGCTCCCTTCACCCTTTCCTCCCCTCAGACTCCCTGGAAGTGTTGGAGTCCTGATCTCCACTGCACCATGGAAAGGTCTCCAGAGTAGTCCCATGGCAAAATACTCCCTCTCTACCCCATTTGCCTGCCGTGTTTCTCATCCCAGGCTGACAGTGGGAATGTTGGAGGGCATTGCAGGGAGCTCACGTGGATTTGCAGATTAAAGCACGTTTTGCTCACTTTTAGGGGTGAACCTGGCAGCCCCAGCAGCTGGTGGATGCTCCATCCCTGGAAAATTCCAGGATTGGACGGGGCTTTGAACAACCTGATGTAGTGGAAGATGTTTCTGCTCACTGCAGAGGGCTGGACTCAGTGACCTATAAAAGTCTTTTCCAACCCAAACCATTTTGTGATTCTGTGGTGGTCCCAGGGCTAAGAGGAGACAGGAGACTGCCCAAGAGTGGTTTGAAGGGTCAGTAGGGCTTGTGACGAGCCGTGGAAGTGGCAGGTGACAAACAGATTCTGGAAATGAGACACCCCAAAGTGTCACTGCACATTAAAAAACCCATCTTGAGCTACATTAAAGGCATTGACTGCTGGAAAGTAATGCAATAGTGTGTGTTTGTGTCCCTGTCTTTAACAAATATGCCAAAAATGGTTTTCAGCTCAGTCCTTTCAGATAAGTCTATTGCTATTCCAGGATGTGAGCAATGAATCATGGACAGCTATCCCCACTCTTTGTAGTCACCCCATACAATTCCACTTTTTCTGAACGTATTGATGCTTGCAGATGTGTGGGTTTTATGGAAGGAGTGGCGTGTGTACCTACATATACTCATTTTAGATTGGACACTGGGCTTTTTCTGAGCTGCAGAGCAGATGCCAGTTTCCTTTTACTCTCCCCTGCTTAATTACACGCTGGATTTGGCTCCTGGGGAGGTCGGTGTGACTGCAGTGGCCGTGGCCAGACAGATCGCAATGTCAGGCTTTCCCACGCACGGCTCTGCCAGCACTTCCCAGCCCCGACCTTGGAACACCCTCTGCCACTCCAAACCCTCCCTAAAAAATGTGCTGACCCTGAAATCCCCACTCAACACAGGCATGCCACATCTGGGGACCCTTTGGAACAATCCAGAATGTGCTCCAAGGCTCCAGGTGCTGTGATAACCCTGTCCTGTCACTCTGCTGTCATTTACACCCTTAAATCCGATTGAATTCTTTTTATCCCCACTATAATCTGGTTAAATCTCCGACCCTTAATTCTGGTTCTTTTTGATCCATGGAGAAGTAGAAGAGCTGCAAGTGTGCTCTGGCTCCAGGGTGACTGCAGTGATTTGGGAGCCTGGGCTGTTATCTCTTGTCAAATGCATCTGCAATCCCAGGGTCCAACTGGAAACATTTGTCAGTGCCCCTTACATAAAACCGGGTTTCATGGAAAAATTGAACCCTCCAGTAACTGCAGAGGAAATTCCAGAGTGAGCCTACTGACAGACATGTCTTGGAAGTTAGCTAGCTATTTTGGAAGAGATCCAGGGTTATTTTTTTTTTCCCCCTTTGCTTCCCCACTACCTTTTAAAAAATATTAATAAAAAATAAAAGGATAGAATCTGTTTGGAGCAGAGGGTCTTGAAACCCAGGAAACCTCAGTGGTGCTTAACTTTCAACCTTCTTGAGGATATTTGGGAGTCGAAATAGTGCATGGAGGAAAACTGCAATTTGTGAGACAACAGGTCAAGAACCCTCTTTGGTCTTCAATGTATGAAAATGATGTGTTTTTTTCATTGAATTTAAGAGTCATTAAAACATTACAATCTGGCTGATAAGTCCTTGGCAGAAGTGGGTTATAACAATTCAGTGTGTGCCTTCAGGAGGGCAGAGATCTGGTTTTGCTGTGCAAGAGAAGGAGCTGCAAAGCCTGTGAGCCAAAGGCTCTCAGCTGGTGTTTAACCCAGAAGATGAATTGCCACAGGAATGAAGTGAGAAGAGCCCTGGGAAATTGGGAAACTGGGAACTGAGTCAGCACCAGCTACAGACAAGATGTGCACTAAATCCTTGTGGGTGGGTGTCCAGGAATAAAACAGGGAATAAAGCAGGGAAAAAGGTGTTTTCCAGTCCCACTCCCTGCAATGGGACACCTTTCCCTTTCCCAGGTTGCTCCAAGCCCCATCCAAGCTGTCCTTGGGCACTTCCAGGGATCCAGGGACAGCCACAGCTCTTCTGGGCACCTGTGCCATGGCCTCTCCACCCTCACAGGGAAGGATTTCTTCCCAATATCCCATCTAAATCCACCCTCCCTCAGCTTAAAGCCATTTCCCCTGGTCTGATGAGTCTAGGTCAGGCTCAGGAGAGTTTGTGCCTGGAAGTGGAATGTGCTGTAGGTACCAATGACTTCCAGCTGACAGGGACATTTCCTGTTCTCACCAGCTCCTCACCGTACCCAGGAAGGGTGAAAGCAGCTTTGTGTCCCCAGCCAGCCCCTGAGGTGACACAGCTGTGGCTGCGACCCCTCTGCTCCTGGTGCTGGGCATCCAGTGCACACTGGGGCCCAAAAATTGGCAGAAGGCATTTTTCCCAGATTCCTTGCTCCCCCACTCCAGCTCTGATCTGTGGCTGCTCTGACTCATCTTGTAAACACCAATCTCTGCAGCAAGCAGGACTGACAGAACAGAAAAAGGAAAGGGGAAAAAAAACCCAGAGAGAAATGGAGAAAAACGACCCCCTCCTCCCTCTTCCCACCACCGCCCCTCCTTTGTTATTGCAGAAGATCTTCCTGGCCAGACTTGACCTGCAAACAGTGGTCACCAGTGAACCATCAAAGGCCTTTCACATCTCCAGCAGCTGCAGGGAGGGTTCCTGTAAGCGCTCCTATCACTTTGACACCTCCAGAGCCAACAAGGCCAGTTGAACACTGTCATGGGCCGTGTTTCAGGGACCACCTTCAATGCTTTGGCTCCAAAGAGCTGCTTTTTTCCAATTCATTGACACAGGGGGATATATATCTCCAAACTTGGCTGCAGCAGCCAGTGCATGCCTTGAGGATTACATAGCAAGTGAACTTTGTCAGTGTAAGCCCCAGTCAATAGGAGGAATTAAGGAGAAAGACCTCTATTGTTCCAGCCAGCCTTCTGAAGGCACTGATTGGCAGTAAAGTATCTTCAGTGACAGATGTAAAGTAAATATTGCCTATGCCAAGTCTCTGTATTACTTTGATTACCCACCATCAATCAATTTGTTCCTTCCCTTGCAACAATAGTGGCTGCTGTTACTCTTTGGACCCCTCTGATGAAGCCCAAAGTGTAATTGATTAACAAACTGAACAGAAAGGTTACACAAATGACAGCAAAATGTATCACAGGAGAAAAATGAGAATATTGTCTCTGTGCACTTGAATGTGCCTTAAGTATCTTGCCGTTAGGAACAGAATGATACAAATAATGAAATGTATATAAATATTATATATATATATATATATATATATACATTCACTCTCATCTATCCCCTCAAACTCCCTTATTAAGCATTAGGTCAGTATTTGCAATATCCCCATGGCTTTAACAGTGGCAAAATGTCAGGAATTACAAGGAAAACCAAAGTACTGATGTCACCTTTTGAATGGAAGCAAAACTGGAGGTGAAGAGTCTGTTTGAGCAGCAGATTTCTGAGGCAGGGGATGCACAGCACAGCTACAAGCATTATTATAATTTCTTCATTCCAGGGATTGAGGCCAATGCAACATCCTTTTCCCCCTTAATTCATTCTAAAATTAGCAGGTGCTCCCAACAATAAAGGTCCTTTTGTTTCACTTACATCATTGGGGAGGGCAAAGAATTTTCATCTCCCTCAAGGTGAAGGAAAACAATTTTTTTGGAAGGGAGGGTGAGTTCCTAAATGCCTCTAGCCCTAAATCCTGTTCTCACTAAGCAGGACAGCACACTTAGGGCTCAAAGCATTTATCCATGTGCAAAGTAGGAATGGCCACACAGGATCACGTCTGCTTCCTCTGACAGACAGTGACAGGCACTGAGGGAAATACCACAAAAAAAGACAAACTAAGAGCAGTGTCCTGAATATTCTCCCAGCTTCTGGTGAGTACCAGCACAGGGATTTCCTCGTCTGGAGGCTGCTGGTGTGTCCTCGCTGTTCATGGTCACTGATGGATACATCCCACGGGAATCTCTCTAAATCCTTTTCCAAGACGTGTCTACTCCGATATCCTGTGGCAATGAGTAGCTCAGGGGCTGAGCAAAACAATCCTTTCTGGATTTGTGCTTAAGCCCTGCTGATGGCCCTGTGTGCCCCAAGGTCACCACGAGCCTGTGGGGTCCCTGTCCTGCTGCTCTGCCGACCCAACAAGGCACAGCTGCCTTGGCCCAGGGCTCTGCCCATCCTTTGGGCTGCCCACAGAAGTGTGGGACAGGGAGCTGTGACTGCAAAATACAAGGACAGGGTGGTAGAAACAGTTTTTGAAAGGCTGCTCCGTCTCAGAAACCTCTCTGCAATATTCTGGTACCAAATAGATTTTGACCCTGTATTTTTGTTTCTGATTTGTTGAAACCTTTTATCACCAGCAAATCATGAACATCACATGCCATGCTTAACAATGCTGAAAATGAAGTGTATTTCAAGATTAGCTTTCTCATTTCAAGTCCATCTCATGGGTTAGTTTGGGAGGAGCCCTCACAGACAAAGGGACCCAATTTATGACAGTGATTTTATACCTCTTCTCAGCCCCGGGAGCCCTGGTTCAGTGTGTGCCTGGGTAATGGAAATAAACCCTTCATTTTTCAAGGGGTTCTGGCTCTTTCCTCAGCCACTATGTTTGTGGGGCTCACATGAATGTCTTGGATCAGTTTTCCTAATTTTCCCATGAGGGACCAAGCCAGTGACAGGCTGAGGAGAGAGCATAACAACAGAAATAGAAATTTGGGAACACAGAAATATCTAATCCAGGCTGGATGGGGTTTAAAACAACCTGGTCTAGTGGAAAGTGTCCATCTCTCCATCCCAATATCATCCCTGCAATAATGGGGGGCATTTTCCAAGAGGGAAGGAACTCCAGATAACACCTGAGGGACCTACAGCACGAGCTGTCTCCTTGGCTTTCCCTCTGAGAGGAGGGAATGTTGGGAATTGCACAAAATCCCAACTTTCCCCTTGATTTCAAACAAAGGCACCACACTGGCACTTGTGCCAAGGCAGTTTTAGAAGTTTTTAATCCTCCTTCTCCACCACTAATAACTGCCTGGTTGCTGGATATGTTTTGGTTCATACTTGTCAAATCAAGCTGCAGAATTAGCTGGAGTGCCTGATATGTGTATTTTTGGAATTACTTTTATGGTAAAATCATTAAGGCCACCCACTAACCAACATATGATCTCCCTACTGGCTTGGCTTTGGTGAGAGGTATTACCAATAAGAATTTAAACATTTTCCTGAAATAGTTATTTTTCAGTGACCTTCAGCAGCAGATGGCCACGGCAGCAAGTACTTATTTATGGCTTCTGTGTGGTAACAATACTTAATGAATTTGTTGAAAACTAGTTTTCCAGCCAAACTGGAAGCCCAAATGACTCTAAAAATGGTTGATTAGGTGGCCCCAGCCCTGCTTGCTGGTAAATGGTTTTACTGCTGCCTGGCTTGTGGGGCAACCCAGAGAGATGTGGAGTGTGAAAAAAGAAATTGCTGAATAGTTTTCTTTTAGGCGGGTGGGTTACTTCTCACCATTTTGGTGGGTGGCTGCATTTTTCTTCTGGCCCATATACCCAAGGTGAATTAGGAGAGGGAGGTAACATGACAGTTTTCATCAAAGTTTGGACAGATTTCCTCTGAAGGAGACTCTCCAGGGGATGGCCCCGCACAGAAAAAAAACGGCTGCAAGTTCACATAAATAAAAGGGCACTTTGCCAGAGCAAACAGACTCACACAGCTCTGCCTGTGATGAGAAATTCTGCCCCAATTCCTGTCATTCTGCTGCCCAGGCACCAAAATCTGGTTTTGTCTGGCAAATGCCGGAACTGAGCATGGTGAACGTGTTTTGCCACAATCAAAGATGTGTCTGCACATGGAAAAAGGAATAAAAACTCAGCTTGGGTGTCTTTTCCCCCTTTTTTCCCCTGCTGAAAAATGAATGGCTCCAGAAGGATGTTTCTTTGTGTCATATGTGATATTTTCCTTGTTTTTCCCATGAAAACTTCTGGCAAAGTGGCACAAAGATTCCCAGCTGTAACTCTTGGTGCTCTGGGGGATTTTTAATGACACCTGAGGATGTTGGAGGTGACAACAAATGCATCTGAATTACAAAACTGGAAGGTAAAGACCAGTTTTTGAGCCTGTATTTTTACTCTACCCAACACAAGGGTGTCTGCAGCCCTGTCTGAGGCTCTTAGCGTGCCTTGGGACAGGGAAAACATAGTTAAGATCAACATCCTGATTTGCTGACATGAAGCACTAAATCACTCACATGCACACTTCTGAACAGGAGTGTGGGGAAGAACATTCATTGCCAAGATTAAAGGCCAGAATTGGTGCTCTTTGGGAAGGTTCTGCAGTCACAACTGCTCAGGGAAACTTTAGCACCTTCCCAAATCCAAGGAAAATAATGTATTCCAAGTAGAGCTCAGCCCTAGCAGATGTTGGGCATGAGCATGAAACAGATTTTTGAAATAATAATCAACCTTAGATCCAGAAACCATCAGAAAGACCCTCAGAAGCTGTAATCAAGCTCAGATCCAGGGAGCCTACAAGAAAGATGGGGAGACTTTTTCAAAGGGTGTGTAGTGACAGGACGAGGGAGAATGGGTTTAACTGAAAGAGAGCAGGTTTAGATGAGATGTTAAGGAGAGATTTTTCCCTGTGAGGCCCAGGCACAGCTTGCCCAGAAAATCTGTGGCTGCCCCATCCCTGGAAATGTCCAAGGCCAGGCTGGATCAGGGCACTCTTGTCTTGACCCCAAGTCCCTGCTGGGCTTTGGGCTGTGCTATTTCAAATCTGTGCAGATCTACTGGGAAGTGAGGAGAGATTTGGAGAAAACCATCCCAAAAATTGCAGATTTTGTAGTTGTGGGCAAGTGAGCAACCAGGTTCTGACTGTAACTCCATTACACTGCGGCCTGCAGCAGTTCTCAGCCTTCATTTTGTCAGCCAGCAATCTGTTGATTTAATTTTATGTTACAACCATTGGTTATACCTAAATATATCAGGAACATGGACCTCAGCATTCCAGAGTCATAATTCATGTTGAGCTAACCAAAGGCAGCATATTTAGCTTCTGATGGCCCACAGTCCATCTCAAAGGTCACTGCAATCTCCAGGGTCTGAGGAAACCCACAGATGCTGCAATGCCTGTTTCCTTTGAAATACAGAAAAGCTCTTCTCCTGAAAAAGAAGCCTTTTGTTGTTATTATTTATCTATTTCCTTCTTCAGATCGGGTGATCTGTAATCCCAACTTTTTGAGGGAAAGGAAGGAAAACCAAACAAACAAGTGTCAGGTAAGTCAAGCAACCTGGTCTTCACTGAGCAAACACAGTCCACCAAGTTCCTCTGGTTGTGTCTTCTCCATGAGGGAGCTGGAATTCTGAAGAGGAGGCTGGAAATGAAATACAAACTGTAATTTTACTCGTGGTGCCAATCAGGGAAATTAATGCAACCTGACTGGTCAGGATAGTGTGTGTCAACAGCAACATGAAAATAAAATTTTGAGTATGGAGCAGAGGCTGCTTGCTTTGCTGAGGGAAAAAAAAAAAGAAAAAAAAAAAAGAAAAAAAAAGAAAAAAAAAAGAGACAGTCTGCAAAATATGGTGCTGATTAGCAGCTCTCATGTGAGCTCCTCAAGAGGGTGCCTGAGCAGAAGGGTACAGGGTGTTTGTGCTTCACAAGGAAAATATTTATACCTTGTACATAACCATAGCTGAGAAAACTTGCTCAGGGTCTAAGCAGTGTGACTACATGAATTAGGCTGATGGCTTCTCTGGTGGGCAGAGGGGATGTTTGGTGAGACTGTGGTGGATGCAGAGCTGCATAAAACATGAAAAACAGACCTGCAGCAGGGCCAGGTGAGCATAAAACTCTGCTTTTGTAATAAACCCCTATGCCACTGGGAGCCATCAGTGGTTTTGACTAATTTTACAGCAAATTACAAAAAATAAAGTTTTTCTCCCTCTTGCTGAAGAGTCTTCCTCCTCTCACAGGCATGAGCACATGCTCATATATTTTCTTCCTTCTAGATAATCATCTTCATTAAAGGTCTGCATCTAAAATGAATATCTGTGTGAATGATTTAAATTAATTATACATGATTGTAAAGGGGGAGAAATATGGAAATATAGAAATGACTGGGCAGTTGCAGCATCTCCCCAAAACCCTGCCATGTCCACACTTTTCTGGGGCAGATGAGAGACCCTCTGCTACTGAGGCAGAACCAGAAGGGTGTCAGAGGGAAACCTGAAGTACAGGACCCCCTTTTCCTTCAGCAGATAAAGGTGGATATGAGCAAGAGAGGTTTCTGTGCAAATTAAATCAGTTTTGCCTCCTGGCTGTTGCAGCAGGGGCTGCTCAGCCGTGCAGCCCATCATGATGGCAACAAATCTGTAGGAGAACTGGAAATAGATGGAGGAGCCAGACAGCCCCTAAACACCAGCAGCACAAGCCAGGGAATGTCAGGAAAGATGAGATTCATGACAGCTCACGCTTGACCCTCACTGATACAAATGAAGAGGGTTAATCACAAGCACTCTGCACCCAGAGGCTTTGCCCTGGAGTCAACAGCTTCCAGTGCTGAAATGCCTGCTGCACTTGCTGCTGGGAGAGAAAGCCTTGGCAGAAAGATGAGGGATGCTGGAAGGACCACTGACATCTCACAGCCAGAGCTCCTCCAAAAAGCTTTTTCAAGCAGTGGTCACTCAAGTCCTTTGTAGGGATGTGACAGGGGTCAATCACTGCCTTGGCTGAGTGGCTGGGCCAGCTCAGTCTCCTCCAGTTCTGCACCACTTGGTCCCCTCTCTGCTCCACCAGGACAGGTTCCTCCCTTCCAGAGTCCATTTTCCTTGTGATTTCCTACCATAAACCAGTCAAACCTTGTTCTGTGTTAGGTTAAGCAAAGCAGCTGCACTAAAAAGACATAAAAATGAGTGACATGTTATATAAATATAAATGCTCACTATAAAAGGTCTCAAACAGACCAAGATCTTCATTAAATAAGAAAGTTACAAAATTTAACAGCCTGGCAGCCTCTATCTGCTGCCTCACTCTGCAAGTTGTCCATCTGAAGTTTAGACATGGACAAAAGTACTATCCAACAGGAGTGAGGGAGAAAGAATCCAGTCCCTGATATTTTTAGGAAAAATTTTGAGTGCAATGCAATCCCCACATGTTAATGCTGTTGTTTCAAAGCCCTTCAGTCTCACACTGCTCCTCCCCATCTGCATCCTGCAGGACACCCTGCTGGCAGAGGTCCCTTTTCCTAAGCAGTAACGTCAGGCCTTAATCTTTTCAAGTCATGGTTGAAATGGAAAAAAGAAGGGGAAGAAAAAAGCCAAACAAACCCAACCCAGTTACAAGAACTGAGACTGGAACTAGGAAGAAAGAGAGACACATGCCAAGAAATGATGAAAAAATTCTGTTTCTTCTGCCTGCTGCTTGTACTGAGACTCAGGTTGCTGTGAGGTGGGAAATGAAGATAATTAAAACATGGAACATGGACTTCAGAGCTAAGTCTCGTGTGGCAGGATGTGCAGATAGCAAGAGGCAGAGCCTCCATGCCAAGCACCACATCTTGGAGCTGAGTTCCAGCAAAGCCACTGGGAGTCTTTACTCTGATGGCTGAGAGCATCAGATCCAGCCCAGTCTCATCCCAGGAAACTCAGTGCAAAGTGAGCAAGTGCTCCTTGGGATCTTCACACCACAGCCAGTGCAGGAATGATGCCAAAATTATCTTTCTGAGGCAGAAACTCAGGCATTCGTGCAAAGGACTGACTGATCTGGAACTACATGGTCATGTTCAGATTTGAGTGAAAGAACTCAGATAAAACCTTCCTTTTCCCATTGAAGTCTGGTTTTCCTGTGGCCCAATCCTCATCAGTTTGTCATCTTTCTTAGGAACAGCTTCCTCATCATTCCAAGGATGCTGGAGTGAAGAGGTTAACAGGAATACAGGATTACAGAGACATCTGGCTTTAGAAAGCCCCAACCACTTCAACATCAGCCTTGGCAGTGAGCTGTGGTTCGGAGTGTGGAGACTGATTGCAGATCCTGGAGCCAAGAATGGATGCACTGGCTTGGATGCACCGGGAATATTTGATAAGTGTTGGAGTGATAAGGCGGTCAGCACCTGTGTCCTCACCAAACTTCTTCTTCATCAGAAAACTGCTTTTTAATTACACACATGTGACGTGAAATGAGCTTTGCCAAAAAAATTCTCCAATCTCCAGTGCACTCCAAGGAAGGAGATGTTGGGGAGATGTGTTTTACTACCTGTCCCTTTGCCTCTCTGACAGGAGAAGAAGCACTAAGGATAAAAGGAATTTCCTTTTCTCCGTGTGTGTGAGTTATTTTTTGGGTTTCTGTGCTCGCTGAAACGGCTCCCACAGGAGCTATGCAAATGTAATGGCTAATTTAACAAGCTCAAATGAGTCATCTTTCAAAACCGTTATTGTACAAAATGTAACATGGTTTGGAACTGTCTCCTGCCTGTGTAAAGTGATATTGATTCTTTTTGCCCTTTCCTTGAATCAAAGGCAGATGCAAACGTCAAGGTTCCTGCACAACACAACCCCCCTCCTCTTTCCACACTGGGGTTAGCAGTGATTCATAGGTAAAGATCCACTCAGGCTTCTCTTCCAGGGCCATCTGCTCAAGGAAATAACTGTAGACGAAGAGCACACCATTTATTTTTCAGTGTATTTTGCCATTAGTACAAAAATAAATCGTGGTGTCTGAATGGAGCGGGCTGGGGAGCAGGTGGTGCTGGAGCAGCCAGTGAAACCCAAGGAATACTGAGAGACCTTTCCCTGCTGCCAACCCCTGATGAGTTCAATGCTGCATTAGTGTTGTGTAGCTTTTGGACCTCCAAAAGGAAGTGTGCAGCAAATTCCTCAGGAGCTGAATGGAATAAGAGGGAAAAGGAGGAAGTGCTGAGTGTTTAGTTGAGGAATACCACTTGTCCCGAGCATGAAAGAGAAGTCATCAAGAGAGAGGAAGGAAGGACTTGTGCTTTTTCAAAGGAAAAAATCCTAAAGCAGTGAGGGTAGTGGATTTCTGGATATCTCAGCATGAAATAAAATCCTGGCTTGCACATTGTCCCTGCCAGATGTTAAGTGCAGGAGGTAGATAGAGCAAGAACTCTGAAATCAGAGCTGCTTAGAAGACAGCTTCAAGGTGGCAGGTGCTGACAGAGGAGCTGCAAAGAGAGGTAGGAATGGGACCCTGGGGCAGAGGAGGTAAAAAGAGGTGAATTTTAATGTGGTAGGTGAGCTAGACCTGGGCTGGGTTGAAAAGAACAAATTTGATTTGATGGACAACTGTTAAATGGACAGATTTATCCAGCTCCAGAGGAGACGTTCCAGGACTTTGGGTAGGAAGCACATGGAAGAAGAGGAAGGCACAAGCTCCAAGGCCTTGGCAGATGCAAGATGAAGGATGTTAAATCTTAAAAATCCTGGAAGAAGCAAGAGAGATTGAAGATTTGGATGAGTAATTCCAAAAGAAACAAGGCAAAGAAGAGGTCAAGAGTGTGGAGGAAAGGCCATGCCAGTGGTAGAAATGGCATAACAGGGAAAGGTTCCATATCCAGCATCATTTCCAAGAAAAGCAGAGCCAAACCAGTAGAAAAATTGCCTCCTAAATATTATTTGCATGGACAGTTAACCCCAAACTTAGCAATCAGGGCGTCTGAGGTACAAAGCAATGCAGCCACTGCTCTTATCTCCCAGGGAAAGGCAGTTCTCCACTGCCAGTCAGACCAGGTTGATTTCCTTGGACATCTGGAAATCCCAGTGAGGAGGACTGGAGGGGTTAATCCATCCTTCTGTTTTGCAATTGGATTAGCCAGCCCAGTTCATTCCTGTCCCTGTATCTCCTCAGTGGCACTGCAGCATGTTTATAAAAATAGCAAACAAATCATTTGACAGCAAGGGTTGGAAGTAAAAATTTTTAAAAATGCCATACTTTCCCTATTAAATTTTGATAGTCTCCCAAAGGCTTTCAGTATATTGCACACGTCCAAGCTCTACCGCAGAATAATTGAATCATAAAGACTAATTCCATGTGTCTTCCAAGCCTGTGCACGAGTCAGGGAATGCTGTGGGTAGGCACAGGGTCCAGGAGGACATGGCACAGATATCCTTGAATTTCCCCAAGTGGATGGGAAAGCAGCACATGTCCTGTGGCAGCTCCTCTCTGAGAAGGAAACTCCACTATTTGTTTAATAGCTTTTTAAAACAAGTGTTTTCTTTGTGTGGCTTGGATATTTTAACCCTTCCTAGCAGAAGGGTAATTCCATCAGCTTTTTGAAGGCTGTTTTTGGAGGTGCTCACAGGTGAGGTGAGCCAGCGGGGTGTAGCTTCACTACATCCTTGGGAGGGTGGTGATGGACCTCCCAACTGCCCAGGGCCAACTCCAACATCTCCTTTGTTTGAGACACTGGGCTGAGCTGAGTTCCAGACTCTGGAAATCAGTTTCTGGCTGAGCTCAGACAACAGATGCAAGTTCCCAGATCTGTTAGGGAAAAATTGGCTGGATTCAAGTATTTTTAGCCCTTAGGCTTACGTATGGGTCCTGTATAGAAGCGAGAAGTTGAAAATAGCCATGGCAAGGTTTTAAAAAGCTGCTCTAGCTGGATATAACCAGTGTAGTGCCACCAGTGGGAAACCCATGAGGGAGACACTTCCCAGAGATCCTCCACTGCTGGTCAGCAGAGCTCACTCACACTCTTGGATGAACTTGTTGGATCTGTAAAGGATGATAAATGAGAGAAAATATAGCAAGAAACCTCCAGCAGTTAAGTTACAGTCAAGAGGATGATCCAAAAAGTCTAAGTTTTGTAGGTTTAAAGCCAGCAGGAGAAGCATGACTGACTTTCCCTTTCCCTTTCCCTTTCCCTTTCCCTTTCCCTTTCCCTTTCCCTTTCCCTTTCCCTTTCCCTTTCCCTTTCCCTTTCCCTTTCCCTTTCCCTTTCCCTTTCCCTTTCCCTTTCCCTTTCCCTTTCCCTTTCCCTTTCCCTTTCCCTTTCCCTTTCCCTTTCCCTTTCCCCTTTTCCCTTTCCCCTTTCCCTTCTCAAAGATTTCCAGCTGATCCTGCTTTGGAGAGGCCTTGGACTTTCCCTGGAGAAGGAGGGGGTGTCATTTTTACATGCAATACAAAGGTTCCTCACATTAGGGATTCTGAGGGAAGCTTTGGCTTCGCTCTGAAGCTGCAGTGCTTTATTCCAGGGATGACAACACTCCCAGACAATGTGTTTGCACTAACAGCACTGGCTCACAGGACAACCCAGCTCCCTCCTGGAAGCTGACCCTTTCTCATTGAAGCCACTGAGCTCAGAACATGGAAGAACAAATGAATCTTTCTGAATATCACTTTTATTTTTTGTTAGTTTTTCCCCCCCTGTATTTCTGTACTTGATCCAAAACCTCGTGGATTTTTTTTTTTTTTCATGTCTGTTACTTTCTTTATGATAATTTCAAATGAATTTCACCTGTAACCACACACTGCCCAAGGCTCTAAGTGTTGGATGCTACACTGTAGACAGGGTTTAGCTTTTCCTACTAAAGCATTTAAGCCTCTGGAGTGCTGAAATGTAACCTAAACACCACCAGTTTACCCCAAAACACGAGGGCACTTTGCTGATTTAATTTCTGCATTTGTTATCATGAAATGCAAGTAATTAGAGCTTTGACCTCTTGGGTAGGGGCCAAGCTCTAAGTGTAAGAGGTAAACACAATAAATAAATACATGTAGAACGTGATCCCCCTGCTCTGAAAACAGGGAGCATTTTCTGCATTTCCAATGGAGTTGGGAGAGAATTTGCTGAACACTCCTGCACTTCATAGAGTCCCTGGTTTTAGTTACTAGAATAATAATGCAGGGACTGTAAATAGGGTTTATGACTTTTTATGAGAAAGCCATGTGATGCTTTTACAACTCTCACAAGTAATAAATGTCTACATCAATTTGATTGTTTTATGTGGGTTTTCTTCTTGCTTTACGCTATGGAATGGCTTGTACTTCACTGGAAGGCCACTCGAAATTCTGACATTTCAAAATTTGGACTAGTGCCAAATCAGGAGAAAAAACTTTTGAAAGACACATTTGGTCTTCAACCACATAAAAAAAAAAAGATTTGGAATGAAATAAAATAGCCTGCTCTGATAAAACCAAATCAGAACAAAATACCTTCCTTTT